>NC_134366.1:142920906-143234101 GCF_035582795.1 Mycteria americana
TCAATTTATTATGTAGATGAAATACAAAAGACTATTTCTAAGATAATATCTTTTCTATGTGTTTAGATATTTTTTGATGCTGTCAAGACTGCAGTCAGGGAACTTTCAATATTAGATGTTGTAGATAGGAAAGAAGCCCATACTCATTGTGGTTTAAAAAATTAAATGTTTAATATTTGTCAACAGAACACTTGTTTTCAAGGCAGATAGATTCTTGCTGGGGAAACAATGTTCTACCTCTAAACATCATTATTTTCTAAGTAATATATCAAGAAGGACGTCTTAAGAAAAGTAATAGTAAGATATTTATTTTAATCTGCATTGAGGATTCAAGCTATTTGCTTTTGAAGTACATTCACATTTTTTGCAGTGAAACATTAAGAAGGGAAATATCTTACTCAGAGAATCATACTGCATTAGATTAACAGTGTAAAGAATTTCACCTTCTAGTGGTGGGAGGCCTGAAAAACAGGATTAAATATCATAGAGGTACTTTTAAGTGCTCTGCAAAATTGTAATTGTCAGTTTGCATAGCTTGCCAATGCTGTTCTAGAGATCTCAACTCTGCTGGCATCCCGATCTCTTCTGCACGAAAGATGTGAACAGTACTGTAAAGGGTAAAAAAATTGCAATAATAAGAATAAATACTGAACCCTGGCAGAAAATTCAAGGCATTTAGAGAAGCAAACAGGAGTAATCTACAGTGCAAAGGCTACAAAATTGCATTTAGTACATTTCTGTGTAGTTACATGATATAATTTCCTAGATGAAAACAAAAATTAAGAAAAAGTATCCTGGAAACAGTACATTATATCAGATGGACCTCAGTCTGTCCCTGAACTGCTACTGTAATATTTTTATAGCCTTTTAGTGTCATTTACATATTAGAGGAAAGTCTGAGCTAGCAGTCAGGAAGATTTCTATTTCAGATGACTCTGAACTTTCTTGTGAACAATCTGCCATCCTGATCAGAGTTTCCCATCTGCTCCATCCCCACCACCTACTGATTTCCAGTCCCAGTCCATTTCCTCGGTACCCTTTCCCACATTTTCTTAACCCAGCCTCATTATCCAGTCAGTCATAGTGCCACCCTCATTCTTGGTCCAGTTTCAATCATCCCAGCCCATGACTGACTTTACCTTTTTTTTTTCCGTTCTTTTTTTTTAATTCACCTGCTCTCGGCAATGTCTTCCACCAGGCACATTCAGCTCTCGTCCCTTCACACAGCCCATGCCTTTTGATGATCCTCCACATTTCTGCAGGGCCAGAAGGGGAGGAATTAAGACCACAGAGTAGTTGTTCCCTCTTCTTTTTCCAATTTCCAGCACTCCTCTGGTCCACAGTGACCAGGAGGAGCAGTGCTTGAAGCATCACTCTCAGCCCATGTGGACTCAGTCATGTCCAGCGCAAAGTGTCTTCAGAGAAATTGGCTGTAGAGCTTGGACATGTCTCTCCCAGCCAGGGTTGAAGCCTGAAATCAGATATTTCAATGACTTATTCCACGGCCAGGCCTGGGCAGATTTTTCAAATGAGGAATGATTTCCTGGCACAAAGTGCTGGAGCCTTTCAAACAAATACAAGTGCTTGTTTAGTTTACCACATGCAAGCTATGTATTTTTCCCTAGTCATCTTCCCAGAAATAGTGAAATTATTTTTGCTAAAAGCTTCTCCAAAATTCAGCAAGAGACAGCCCTCCAGCCAAGAAAAGCGTAGGCCAAATCATTGTAATTTAACAAAGTCATACTCAGTGGAAGGAGGACTCCCATATTTTCTAATGCAGTGGAAGTAAAAAAAAAGTGGCACTAGATGGGAAATAGCAGTGGCTCACCGTGGTGTATGGGTCACACATTTAAGTGGCTAAGATGTGCAAAGGCCAGGAACACTAATCTTGCTGGAATTAGATCCTAAACCAGTGCAAATCCATGGTAGTAGACCTATGTTGATTTATGTCTGATGAACCCATTTTTTCCCCTTTAAATCTCCCGAAGCAGCAGCTTAGGAAGGAAACATCTCCTTTATTATTTTGAAAAGTCATATAAAAGCCAGCTACACTAATAAAGGAGAATTTGATTATACAGGAAAAGAGACTTTTTTATATGGGAAAAAGAATTTGATTATACAACAAAAGAGAAAAAACAGGCTGTTATAAGTTGACATTTGGATATCTCCAGCTCCCATTACTTTTCAAACATATTGAAAAATGTGACGGCCAAGCCAGTCCTGGAAGTTTGGTAAGTCTGTTATAAAGGACAGGCTGAACAACACAGAAGTTGGGATTTGCCTTTAATGACAGACTGTTGATGCTGGGATATGCTGGTGCGCAGTGACCTGAAAATCTAGCTATTGCAAGTGATGATCCTTTTTTATTTGAAATGAGCCAAGCACCCTCACACCAGAGCCCCACAGAAATCCATGGAGCTTCTCTGCAGGGATCGACTCCTCATGTGGTTAATTTAGTAGCAGAGCGGTGTCTCTGAATTCATCAAAATCCTCTTCTGTGTAAGTGGAGGCCAGTACTGCAGAAAAAAAGAGAGAGAGAGACAGATAGATAGGCAGATAGATAGCTACAGAGAGATAGACTGACAGAGCAAATGAATTCTAGAAGTCTTCAGTAATATTTCAGAACAGGGAAAAAATCACTAAATTGAAAAACTATAAAAGAGGAAAGGAGAAGAGAAAGATGAAAACCAGAGGTGGATCATGAAAGACTTAATTGGGAGCAGTCACATTACTGAAAGTCTATATAAATTGTTATAGCGTAGACATTTATGCATTAATTTTACATCTTCAAAAATCAATGTATTTCTATTATGCAAATCTGAGTAAAGCTACTTAAAACACAGGTCACTTTCTCTGACCAATGGTTCTTGTTCTAGTTTTATTGTAGCATCAATTGTAACAAAAATATCCCACCAGCAATTGTTCTCTCTCAGCCAATTTAATCACTTCTGAATAATATACTAATGTCTTTGAACCATCAGCATGGTTTCAAAGAAGAGGCTGTCATCCTTTATTTTTCTTTCTCATTCATTTTACACATCTTCTGATTAAAGTACTCAATAATATTTATAATCCATGCCTAACTATGATAAATTTTAGCAATATGCTGCTGAGTGGTATCATTATTTTCTTAATGGAGGCAATCAAATGTTTGAATATATGCATAAAGACATTGCACTATACAATAGTAGAAGTATAAATCAGGTAATTAGTAATAATAGCTGCATAGATAGCTTAGATAAAGATCATACAGAAAGGTCTGAAAGCCACAGAATAACAGTCATGTGACAAATAGCTCAAAAACTTCATCTTAGAAAGCCCCCCAGAAAGCACCTATTGGATAAAACTTAAATGCACCGAAGTCAAAGAGAACTTTTTGGTTGACTTAAAGCAAGGCTGGAATTTCATCCACAGATGATCTGATTGCTAGTAAAACACTATCAATCAGCTTAAGATCATGACTGACAAAAACTTCCAACTATTGTAATTAATTTTACTGGGAGTTAGGAGAAGTTCACGACAGTAGAATGATGCAGGACATGGGACATATCTTCTAGATGGGCTTCTAGAGGACCACTGATAAATGGCCACAGCTCAGTGGGTGCTCAAGCTGAAGCTTTATTTTAGCATACATGCTTTGCATGTATTTTTTCTCAGGCTAAGAAAGGATGTGACAATTCGGAAAATGCTTGTCACCTAGCAGGAGTCAAGATTATTGAAGATTTCATCCATCACTTCACACAAGTGACTTCATTGATTGTTGTCACTGCCCAAATCAGTTTTACTAAAAAAAGCAAAGAATGTCCAATTAAATAAATCTCAGATTTATTTTATAGTCTGGATTAGGTCTTAAGTTTGACCTATATTAATGTTTTCAGTTGTGCCAATTTCTGGTTAAAAAAGGCACATTTATATCCACATGCTCTATTTCCAATACAATCTTATGGTTTTGCTCAATAACAAAACTTGCAGAGACCCCAGATTTGTTGTGCTACATAAGTCAATACTCTCTGATGACCAGACTGCTGCTTTATTTGCAACAGTTCCAAGAATGAAACAATCATTTAGGCTCTGCAAGCTATACAAAATCTTCCCAGTGAGGCAAAGCCAAAATTTAAAAGAATAGTGACAATAATTATCTTCATTTGCTTTAATGTATCTTTTTTATTGCCTGTGTCTATTCTGCATGGCTTATTGCTTGCTTTGCAAGCAAGCTTAAGTACTGAGAGAGTTTTTACCAAATCTGAAAGGGTATTTGGAAGACTGCATTTCAAAAAAGACGTAGGATGACTGGGGAAGTGGCCTATGGTGATGGCCACATCTGAAGTCCAGCAGCTGAACAGCCAGGGTCTCCTCCTGGTGTTACCCCAATGACGTGCTCTTGGAACGTGGCAAAAGGAAACCATGAGGTTCTTTGGCAAGAAAGGAGGTAGGATGGAGGGCAGCAAGTGAGTGAGTGGTTGGGGGAAGAGCCAGGAAAGGAGCCCGAGGGATTTGGTTCTGTAATGTGCCGGGGATGAGCTCACCAAGATTCTGCAGCTAATGCACAAATCCTGAATGATAGCAATAGTGCAGAGGTCCGGTGAGATGAGATGTGTTTTTGTTGGGATAGCAAGTGGTAAAAGATGTGAATAACAAAGAGGAGTGGAGCTGGGGCTGTAAGTTGCTAGCGAGCCCTCCCTCCCACAAAGGCACACAGAAAATTGAGCTTGCTCTGGGAACTGACCTATGGAGAAACGGGTTGCAAGGACATCTAGAGGTTATCTAGCCTGACCTCCTGCTTGAAGAAGGACCATCGCCACTTCGTCTAGCCAACTCCTGAATGGATGATCTCGCAGCTTCCCAAGACACGATTTATGGCTGTTGTTCCTTCTTCTGTTAACTGGAAGAGTTTGGGTCTGTTATTTCATTGGTCTTTCCTTCAAATAGTTGTAAGCAGCTAGTATATTATCCCTTAGCCACCTCTTTGCTCAACTAAACAAACCTGGCCCCCTCCACCGCCCTTCACAGGCCACATGCTTCAGGGTTCCTCACCTTCCTGGTAGCCCTCCACTGGACCTTTACGTGTTCCTCCATGTCCTTCTTAAATGGGGGGGCCCAAAACTGGATGCAGTACCTCAGGTGCAGCTCCACAGCACCAAATACCTTCAACCACTGGTGAAGCCAACCTCCCCTCCTGTTAATTCACACACACTTCTGCTTCTGGCCTGCTTCCTCTCCATTTTCCCAAACTGACCCCTTTAAAAGAAAGTGGAAGAAATAGCAAAAAACCTCTTCCTTGTGAGACTTTCAAAGCCAACCTACATACACTGAATTTATTTCTGTAAATTTATTTTTAAAAGAGTCACTGCCCCAGTATCCATTCCTATTTTGGTGCTTAGACTTCATCTTTCAGCATTGACAGTTATGGGTTTATGTAGCCACACACTGAAGCGTCATCTGAAATCTCACTTGGGCATTTGTACTCTCTTTAGGACTGTGTAGAAGACAAGCAGAAAATCATCTTATGTCTTTAAATGCTGTGAAAATAGATTTTCATGGTGAACATGTTGAACACTGAAATGTCTAGAAGTAGCCCAAGTTTCTAGATTTGGGGACCTGCCAAAAGATACTTTTCCTAGTCATTCTGCTGCCCACTTGTTAGGAGATAACACCGAATGAAAAGATGAGTTTTACAGAATCTGCTTTGTATCAACATGGTTGATCACGGAGCAATACGGTTGGTCAGGGAGTTGCTGTCATTTTTTGCTTACTCTGTGCAGTGCTTTCGAAGTCCTTCAAAACCTAAAGACATTATTTTTGAACCAAAGGATTTCTCCAAGGATAAACACACCCTTGACAGGTTTCCTACATAGGGAGACTTTCTTAAATTAGGGACTAAGTGTCTCTAAACCCAGAAATTCGGTCCTTTGGAAAATCTTGTAATTAAATAAATACAGCCCCTTGCTCCCACATATACCCAGTTGAGTAGACTCTTAAAATTTGTGTAAAAGCATTTAAATTTCTATAGTCTTTGTTGTGAAAAAAGGGAATTAAGCCATACGATATAAAGCACCAGAGTATGAACCAGAGTATCAGGGCATCCGCAACGCAGTTTGCATTATCATACCTCCTTGGGTTTAAAGCAAAATCCTCCACAAATATGAGTTATATCAACAGGCAAATTCTCAAATCAAACAGTTTTATACAGAAACTTCAAAGTCATTTACTAAGAGCTTATTTTGTTCTGGTATTCAAATTTAAAATACTGTTGTTAATTAACACAATTATAATATGTATGCCGTTGTTTGTATTATTGCAAGGATAGGAACCCTTCATTTTTAAGTAATCTACTTACACATGTCATTTGCAATTGTGTACAGAAAGCAAACTAATGCCATTATTCAAACTGATGAGACAACCTTATTTTAAAATGTCTCACAAAATTAAAATTCTTTTCAAAACCCAGAAGAAAATTGGATTTTTCAAACTGACTCCTTTCATTGTCTTTTGCATTTTGACATTTAGTCGGTAGTCATGGCAGCCAGTAAGAGTGATTGTGTAGCATAAAAATGCAGTTACACATATTTGGCTTTGGGTTAAGTACATTAAATACATGCGGATTGCTCAAAATCAACCAATAA
This sequence comes from Mycteria americana, assembly GCF_035582795.1. Lineage (NCBI taxonomy): Eukaryota > Metazoa > Chordata > Aves > Ciconiiformes > Ciconiidae > Mycteria > Mycteria americana. Next base: position 142,927,530 of record NC_134366.1, read on the forward strand.
ACTTATGTAAAAAAAGCTTTATATATATACATTTTTATGTATACACATATATATAAACTAAATAATGAATGCTTCTATGCGTTTCCTATTCAGACACTATAAAGTGTGTTTTCTAGGCTGTATGAAATGATTAGTTTGAGAGGTACCTTCCACAGCCCTCCCAACTGCATATTGTCTCTAAAATTGATTCTTCTGATAATTATGGTGTGAAAATAATTGCAATAGGTTCTGCATGCAGTAAAATGACTCAGCAAGCAAGGAATACATTTAATTACTGGAATATAAAGGTGACGAGTACAACCCTACTGCAAATTATAATTGCATTTATCCCATATAATATAAACACAAATTTCTACTTAGCTGATTGCCCTCAGTATTTTCTTTTCCTAAAGTGAAAAAAAATGCACCTTGCAATTGAATTTGCCTATTGTTTTCTGAGCCTTAAGTCACGACTAACTAATATTTTGGCTTTCATCAGTTCAAAGCACAATTTTTTAAATATTGGAAGACATCAAAGAAATCTGCACTTTGGAATGGCACAGGATTTGTATTAATGAGGGTTGTGGTTACAACCCTTATATGAGTTATAAAAAAAAGGTCACATTTTGCATCTGACTTACAGTTGTATTAAATCCACATGTATATCTGATCCCACAAAAATGGCAAGGACCAGACTCTCTGTTAATGGAAACTGGTAGCAATGCAGCTCTGTTCCCTTGATTGAGGTACTCCACAACAGCTGAGACTCCCTGAATGATGAGAACAGAGAAAGTTGGATCCTTTACCCATTCTTTCTTAACTGCCTGCTTTGCTGAAGCATTTTGGGCCATTCCTTTGCTTGATGCTGTATCAATGATTTGCTTTCAGAACATGTGGGTAATTCCTAAAACTTGCTCTATTGAGAAGCTCAATATGGCTCTTAAAACAATTTGACTGTAATCTCAGTCCAAAGATGGGGAGGAGGGATTTCATAACATAATTGAAATAATATCAGTCCAAGTCCAGAAAGGATCTACTGGGTCCAGATGAAAAGAAACAGTTGCAGAACTCAATTGCAAAAACTGACAATACGCCAGGATTATGTCATTACTCTCTAGGCATGATATTACACAGCCGCCATGGAATAAAATTACTTCCAGTGTCAGTGGGCGATGCATGGCCAGGTGATGCAAGACCAGGAAGAGTTTGTCGAGCCTACATAAAGGGATCAGGGTGATGCAAAATTAAGTCAGTGGAAGCCTCTGAAGAGATCATTAGCAAAAACTGAATAAATGCCACTGTTCCAAACACACATGGTTGAGGGCGAGATTCAGAAAAATAAAATAAATGCTGGCAGCCAGCTCTGTCACGCCTTGCTCTAGTAATCTAGTCTTACTGTGCTAAAACAGAACCCGCAGCACGATTCATACCTTGGGAAGATGCTGTTTGATCATAGCAGGCTGTGTCACTAAACTGTTGCCGTTCTATTTCATCATACTTGATTTGCATCCTCACTCTAGGGGCTGTTTCACCAGCCAGCACCCGTACTGTCTGCAGCACTCTCAAAGAGACAGCCTGTGCCAACGGAGGTGTCAGTCATCCAGAAATCAGGAGACCTGTGTTCTCCACGAAGCTTTCCTACAGAGCGGGTCTGTGACCTGAGGCAGTTTTTTTCACCTCTGGGTCATTTCCCCCCTGGCATCCCTTGCCTGTCTTTCTCACTCACACCATAAGCTCCTTGGCACAGGGTGTTTGCATCCGACATGTTTGTACAGAAAGTAGTGCAGATCTCAGCTGGGCCTCCGCATGCTCCCGCAATACAATAACGAGATGACCTTAAGAGCGTGCTGGGAGACAGCAGCCATCTCTCATAGCCTAGTCCCTGACTGCTGGGTGCTCTCGGGGAAACTAGTGTGCTCAGCACAAGGACTCGAAATTGCACTTCCCACCCAGTGCCTGGATCACCAGCAAGCAGAAAGCTGTAGGCACGCTGCCGTTGTGGTGACTGGTATCTGCATGCCAGGGCTGTGGGGGGAAAGCAGGCTCCTGCAGGCTCTGCAACTCCTGTCCTTCCAAGCTGTAACTCAGTCCACCCTACACCTCACTTGTTATCTGTTTCGAGGACACTGAAGAAGTACCACCTCCTTTGCACGTCCTTCCTGGTGCTTCAGCCACCAGTGTGGATCCAGGACCAAGCCAAGCACCACAGCTTTGCACCCAGGAAACTGCACGGCTTGGGGGGCTTGTAAGCACCACTTCTGAGGGAAGGACCATAAATCTGGGAGTTGTCCCGCTGCAGGGAAGTCCTGAAGCACACTCCACTTAGGCTGCTGTTAAAGCAGGCTAGTAGAGGTGGTAGCCCCAGTGTCAGAAATGCTGAGACAAGATAACCTGTGTACAGCAGGGCTGTGAGGGGTGTGTTGAGGAGCGTCTCTGAGAAGCCTTCTGCTTCTCTGGCCAGCCTTCTGCTTCTCTGGCCAGCCTTCTGCTTCTCTGGCCTTCTCACGTGAACGTTAGCATTCCTGAAAACACTCCTTTTAGCCTGTGTGGAGACTGAGGTTCTGGTTCAGTGCTGCTTACCAGGGGGGATCTTCAAAGTCATGTTAGTGGAAATTTTGGAGTGAAATATCTGGCTTTTTAAGCCATTTTATATGTAAGTTGTCTCAGAAGTAAAAGAATTTAACGGCTTTGTATGCCAGCAAAAGGGCATGTCACAACCCTTCAGGCACACGATGCGAAGGAAATACGTTACACACAGTGAGCATTAAATCATGGAAAGCAAATCCGCCGTTCAGAAATTCCAGGGCTTAAGGTTTTGATCCTTAAATCATTCATATAAGACTCTGAGTGATAGCTCAGGGCATAGGGATTTTTCTTGAGAACAGGAAAATTAATGATAGGATCAGACCCAGAATTATAACATGCAGAATCATTACTACTACTCTATCAGTAGTCCTAAACTAAAAGTAAAATTGACTATTTTTCTGTAAGACACGACACAGCCAAGCTTGCTACAATACCAATCAAAAGAGACACTTTTCCCCGTGTGCAGGTATGTAACAAAACCAACAACAGTACTCAAGAGGTAAGGTGAGCCAAGTAAGGAGGGTTATTTCCTCCTCATGCAGCTGCTACCGCCTATTTCCGTTTTTCTTTTCCCATCCAGTTCACGTTCAGGAAAATCTCTTTGGTTTACATCATCCCGTAGCTGAATTTCCGCAGTCTTTTGTGCTTCCACAGAACACAGGAGACAGCAGGTAGCAGAATGGTTACTGGATGGGCCTGCCTTAAAGACTTGCAAACTCTTGATGCTTACATGACTTTCACCCTTAGGTGATAACAGTGTATCAGGAGCTATCTATGGCTGTGATGGCCTCTTGTGAAGGTAGGCATAAGTTTAGCATCTTAAACATCAGCATCCTTCCAAAGCATCTGAATAACACAGGTAGGACTTCTCACTGCAGAAAATTAAACAGTTGTTTTCAGTTAACCAGCAGGAAATAAAGCCATCTTAGGAGTACTGTAGCCTTTGAATTCATTCCTCACTGTTCATCCTCTCCATTGTCTTCAAAGTCTGTTTTAGTAGCTCACATCCTTTCCTACATAAAAAGCTCTATGGGCAGAAAACTGGGGGAAGGGAGATGGGGCATGTAGGTAGGTAGGGAAATATGGGGGGCATCCCTTGAAAAAATTGCAAAGGCAAGGCAGACCTTAAAGAAGGAGGTCTTCTCCCCCTGGGAAAAAAAAATCTCTGGAATTTTTGTTTTCACCCTGGCTGAAGTTCCCTGAAGTTCAAATGGATTTCAGGAGGGTTGCAGACCTTTGTATTAGCGTTGGGCTCTGTTGCCTTCCCCTCAGTCCCAGAGGACTGCTGGAACTGAACTACCAAGAGCTTCCTCACGCTGATGTGGTGCACTGGCTCTCCAAAGGGTTGGCTCACAGGAGAGGGTGCAGCGTCTGGCTCTGCCACTACTACGGACTAGTTTCTGCAGAGCTGGAGAAGGAGGAGTAGCTTACCCATAGCTTTCTTGCCTGGCTTACTTCTGCTCTTCCCCTGTGTCCACCGGCATGCAATGTCGTGAGGCTATCAGGGCCCTGAGTGCACAGGAGTGGGCACATGTCTGTATTCCTTCCATGCTGGAAGGAAATGTTTGTGTTTACATTTCTATGAAGAGACAGTACAATCTGGCCCAAGACTCTATAATAGTGACTATGGCAAAGCATCTGCATCACTCTTTGTTTCAAGTAACCGTGACAAGATTTTTTTTTTCCCACATTCAAAAAAACCTCTTCCATTAAAATCTCATTTTGACAGTGCGGTTGCATTAGCCTGACAAAATAGTCCCATTAACTCATGTCACAGATGACTATAACAGTCAGGATTCAGTAAATGGATTTTCTCATTGCTTCCACAGTGAAAATTACATAAATTGAAATAACACAAAATAGTAACTTCACATCTTAACATTCTGGCATCAGAAAATAAAGTGAACAAAGACATTTGAATCCAATCACACACATTAAGTAAAAATCACAGACGTGGCATCTGGAGTAGTCCCTTTTAGTACAAAAATCCACAGTAATGATCAGCGATTAAGCTGTAAATTTAGGGGCAATTTTCAGTCAGACTTGTGCCACCCTCCAATCTGCACGTTTGCATGTGTTTGCATCGACACACCATAGATGCAAGAAATCATTATTGGACAGTCTTTGCATAAGCAAACAGCTGCTTGTGTATTGCTTGGGATGGATTTTCCAGCCAGATCCTGTGCTGTTACCTGAACTATGCTGTAGAAGTGGCGTGCAAAGGCTTGCACTTCAGGACAGCGTTCATTGGTACAATTTGACACAGTCTTAATAGGAAGCTGAAGGGTCAGATCTGTCACTTGCATCCTTTTTTGTGTTTTGAAGAACTGATGCTACAGCGCTCCCTGATTTCACTGCCACCCTGTGCTTTTATGACACTAATGCTTGATTCCATTCCAAGCCATTTCAAAGCCATTTGTTAAAAGGATCTCTTGTTGGAGAGAATAAAATTGCTAATACTTCTGTCAAAATCTAGGTAGCTTTAGTGACCTCAGAACGGTCATTAGTGTTACAGAAATTAATGCCTGAAACTACTTTTTAAAACTCTCAGTTGCTACAAAAGCGGATTAGATCTGTCCAAGTTCGTTCTCTCTCATTTTCTGGACGTATTGTAGGAAATGCTAGAGTCACGGTTGACAGGCAATTGTAATTCACAATTTCTTTTCCTCATTTTCTGTTTCTTGTCTCCTTTTCATAGTGCTTGCTTACTCTATGGCCTAGATACAGAAATATCACAACATTCAGGGGCAGGGGACATGACCAAAACTCGATACTCGTCCCTATATTAAACTGCATTGCAGTATATGAAGAGTGCAATCTTAAAGACTTGGTCACCAAAGAATGGCCCCAAGTGAGTGAGGGTCACCTTTCCCACCAGTGAAACATGAGCACTGTAGGGCATTAAAGAGGCAGTTCTGTCCAGCTCATCTCGAGTGCCTTTGCTTTGAGCCTGTGAGTCATTAGTACAACTTAAAGCAATCTAATTTTTGTTGGGGAAACTGGAAAAGCACAGGTGTACATGAGGTTGCAAGATGGACTCACACCAGATACTCTGTTGATCAGTGTTTTGCACTCAGAGGGACGGTCACAGAATAAGCCCTGTGGGAACCACCAAAATGAGATGTCACTCATGACTGAGCGTAAGGCATGGTTAAGATGTATTCACTGCAGGGGCTTTTGCTTTCATTCTTTTCATCACTGGTGACTCCGTAAGCCTATAAACATCCTTAGGTTTTCTGACAAGGGAGGGAGATTCATTGACCTTTAGACAACCTAATTCGTTTATCTTGGACATCTCTCTTGGAATGGGACCAGTCACTCTCCATTGACTAAAAAGAAAGCTTTCATGACTGCTGCAAACTAGCTGTCTTAAATATTAGATGGCCAGCACTAGTTAAATTAAATCCCAGACTCACACATCTCAGACGAGTGCTGAAAATTAAATGATAGGTAGAATCCGTATCACTTGTGCTCCATCTTGAGTTTTACTTCCCCCAGTCCCATGTACTGGTCCCAATACTAGTTCGCCACTTTACCAGCACTCATCTTGCAGCTTTCGTCAAATACCCCACCAGCTATGGGCAAACAATTGCAGTTATGATCATATAACACCATTTCACTTGACAGAAAAGGGTGCAGCACACTACTAAAATGGATTATAAAAAAAACTAGTTCTGGCCAACAGAGTGTGCCTGTTGGCATTTACAAAATGACATGGCTTTTCGTGACTTAAAGCATTGTCTTGACAAACCAAAAACTCTAGCGCATCAAAGGGAGCATTAACAAAGTGAAATTTGTAACAAACTGTTCTGTCAATAAATCACAGAATCACAGAATCATATAGGTTGGAAAAGACCTTTAAGATCATCGAGTCCAACCATAAACCTAACACTGCCAAAAACCACCACTACACCATGTCTCTAAGTACCTCATCCAAACGTCCTTTAAATACCTCCAGGGATGGCGACTCAACCACTTCCCTGGGCAGCCTGTTCCAATGCTTGATAACCCTCTCGGTGAAGAAAAATTTCCTAATATCCAGTCTAAACCTCCCCTGGCGCAACTTGAGGCCATTTCCTCTTGTCCTATCACTTGTTACCTGGGAGAAGAGACCGACCCCCACCTCTCTACAACCTCCTTTCAGGTAGTTGAAGAGAGCGATGAGGTCTCCCCTCAGCCTCCTTTTCTCCAGGCTAAACAGTCCCAGTTCCCTCAGCCGCTCCTCATAAGACTTCTGCTCCAGACCCTTCACCAGCTTCGTTGCCCTTCTCTGTACACGCTCCAGTACCTCAATATCCCTCTTGTAGTGGGGGGCCCAAAACTGAACACAGTATTCGAGGTGCGGCCTCACCAGTGCCGAGTACAGGGGCACAATCACTTCCCTAGTCCTGCTGGCCACGCTATTTTTGATACAGGCCAGGATGCCATTGGCCTTCTTGGCCGCCTGGGCACACTGCTGGCTCATATTCAGGCGGCTGTCAACCAACACCCCCAGGTCCTTCTCTGCCAGGCAGCTTTCCAGCCACTCTTCCCCAAGCCTGTAGCGTTGCATGGGGTTGCTGTGGCCCAAGTGCAGGACCTTGCACTTGGCCTTGTTAAACCTCATACAATTCACCCCAGCCCATCGATCCAGCCTGTCCAGGTCCCTCTGCAGAGCCTGCCTACCCTCCAGCAGATCAACACTCCCACACAACTTGGTGTCGTCTGCAATCGATGTAAGCAATCGATGTAAGCAATCGTAAGCAATCGATGTAAAGGATGGCTGCGGTAGGTCTTTTGTACCTTGCATTTCATGCTTCACCTAATCTTATTTCTTACTCCTGCAGTCTCTTCCAAAGCAGAAAACGAAGCAGGATTTCAGTTCAGTCTCAGAAAGCTGACTGTCTCGCAGGTGCCTGGCAAGGGAACACAGGGCTAAGCCGCGTTATGTGTTGCACATTTTGACCATGGGCAACGTGCCAGTTTCTGTCTCCTTCCAGGTGTGCAGAACTTCAAGAACTAGTTGGCGAGTGGCACCTGAAGTGTCAAAAATCAGTAACACTTTATTATATGCAGACTGGATTCAGTAAGGCAAAAGGAATCAACAGATTTGCCTTCATGAGATGTTAATTATAAGTAACATTTACACTTTACCTTTCTGCTTTCATGTGTTAAAAATAGTGTTGCTTATGAATAATGGTCTCTGCTGTGACACAGCAATCTGTCCTAGCTGTGCTTTGCCAAGGAACAAAATGTGACCCAAATTGCCCATGGCCCGTCAGTCAGGACAGATTTTCATTTTACAGTGTAAACAGTAAAAAATTCCTTACAGATATTGGATAACAGATGAGAACAGACAGGGTGGTTTTACCAGTGTTTTCCCTAATCTTCCTATTTCTCCCAGCAGCAAATAAGTGGTTGCTGACTTCTAATGGCAGCCATAGCACTCTTCCTTATTAGCTTCATTCAGTGGGCAAGTGAGCTGCAGGGCTGGCGACGGACTAATTTTCTGTCGTTAGTGGAGGAATATGGGATATATCTGAATAAGTGTATTATTTGAGAACAGGAGAGCACTTTCAAAGAGAATCATCAAAACACCCAGCTGACCATGCTGTGGTTCACACTGCAGAGCAATCTCAGAGTGCACAAACTGGTTTACTTGATAGGTAATGAAACTGGAAGACGTGCATTGGCAGTATATCTACGATGCTCCAGGCACTAATGGTTGTTCAGACCATGGGACCGAACTTGTCTAAAGAAGAGACCCCCAAAATATATACAGCATTGGCATGGAGTCCTTAGAATTGTTTCCCTCCAGAGATCCAGTCTTGCTGTGCTTCCCTGCTTGCTCATGCAGACGTAGCACTGGCGCCCTTGAAAGCCTGCAAGAGATCTTACCTGGACCAGCAAGTAAAGAGCCCACGAAGAAAGAGCATGGAAATGTTCACCCAATGCAGGGAGTGGCTTCACAGTTTCTAAACATAGCTGTTAAAAAATAACAGCAGAAGTTTGAGAAAATTGTGAGATTAACTTGAAACAATGATACTAAGGTGCATTTGGGACTCATTCAGAAAAAAATGCAATCTTGAGTTTCAAACATCTGAGTTTCTTCTTCTCGGAAGCTGTCAAAGCTTTTAGGAGCATTAGATGATATTTTGAAGGCTTTCTCTGCAACTCTGAATATGATTAATTTACTTTAAAGAAATTGATGACATTCTGAAATAATCACACAGCTTCAGAATTTAAGAAGACCTGTAAATACTAGGATATTCACAGCAAAACTCCAAGAATCGCTAATACTGAAATCTCTTCTGGTTTTAGCCAAAATCACTGTTCTGCTCTTTCCCAACTTTGAAGCATTTAATGCATCTAAACATTTAAATCTTGCTGCATATAACTGAGAAGATTCTGTTGCTGTCTTTTGTCAACATTGTTCTTTCCTAGCAATTTCCCTATCAAAGCTTTTGTAGTATTACGATTACCATCATTTACTTTCCTTCATTTAACTTGCACAGTTAATGGAATGATATGTACCCTACATGACTGCACAAGGAGCTATATAATTAGCAAGCCAGTTGAAACACATTTGGAAAATAAACTTTGTTGCAATCACTGCTTGGCTTCAAGGGTTTTTAAAAGCTCCACTATAAGATAGATAATTTTTGTGCCTATTTCAGTTAACACAAGAGGTCCTGTGCAGATTGCATAAATGTGCTATTGGCTTTCTGGCCCAAGTGTTCTGCTTTTTTAATGGAATAATGTTTCTTTTAGAGAGAACAGGCTTCCATGGCTAAAATACTAACTCCTCAGCGTTTAGGAAAGCACAGTTGTCTCCCTGTTCAACCTGTGTCACGCTGGCCACCCACTCTAATCAGACCACTATAGGTGCCTATGGAGATGTCACTGGGCTAACAATGCTGCTTTTTTTTTTTTTAAAGTATGGCAGTTTAAGGAAAGGACAGCTGAGCAAAGCAGGGCTCCTGCTACTCAGTGCTGCCAAATAAGCTGTTCTTTGCCTGGTCAAGGGGGACAAGTCACAGGGGTGATGTTGGATGCCTGAGGAGATGTGTAGGTCTTCAGTTCCTTTGAGGCCCTCAGCCCTTGTCTCCAACAGGAAAAACAGTACTTGTCAACATGTCAGGCATACGATGCATTGTATACTCTCCCAATGGCCGCCCGAGGCAGAGTAGGACTCCTTTCCCATCCTCTCCTGCATCATCCATGTGTTGTGTGGTTCCCAGGGCTGCAGTAGCCTCCAGAACTTGCTGTGAGTATTCAAGCCAAGTTCCAACTATGGTTGAAGGACTTTCTAGGGCAAATGGAGACTAAATCAATACCTTGAAAAAAGAAAATGTAATGCTTGTAAAGCATGGAAGGTCATCCTAATTCTGTCAGTGGCCAGAATGAAATAGGGCAATCATTTCGCCAGCATGCTTTCAGTGCAGCTATTGTACTGAAAGGAAAGAGAGCTGAGCACATTCTTATCTTTCTCCAGCCACGTTTTGCAGATGGCAAGCTGGGAGAACAAACACCTTTTTCTAATTGTTTTAAATGCTATTAGAAAACAAGACATATTCAATGTCAAGCAAAGATAAAAAACAGTAACAAAGGCCCCAAAAGACAGGGTTCCTAGGACACTGCTTTGCATGCCTCTTTCTACAAAGATATTTCAAGGTATACATTGCAGGAATGATTCAGCAGACTTTGTACAAGAATGTTTAGCTTTCAGCTTGTGTCATCAATGGCCATGTCTTTAGCACGCAAGCGTCCATTTGCTGTAGGTTTAGCAGCCTCCCAGGCAGCATGCAGGGTCTCGTGTGCCCCAACTTTCCACAACCTCCCTGCTGAAAAGGATGCAATTGTGGTGGTGTGGGCAGCCAGCTGGGCAAGCCCTCCTCAAAGGACAGTCTGGACAGCCACACCTGTGCTCTTAAAATTAGGCATGCAGTTAAATGCTTTGTTGGATGGAGGCCTAAATGAACATATCAATATGTTTGACTATTAACAGACATCAGTTGGACATGATTTGTCTCTTCAGAGGATTTTTGAGTTATTCCTTGCAAGTTGGTACTAATGTTTCAAACCAAAAAACTTGTCAAGTCCAAGCTTCCTTGACAACCTCAGCTCACAGAAAGCAGAGTCTTCAGTACACTCTTGACCTGAGATGCTGGCTTTCACCAGTGGTTTCTGTAAAGCTTCCTTTGGGTGGGTTATTTAGTGTCCGTGATTAGAGGCCCCCATGCAAAGCTTAATTGAATTAATTAATCATCCACTGGCAGTTAGAAATCCATTCCTGAACTGATGTATCATAGAATCATAGAATCATTTACGTTGGGAAAGACCTTTAAGATCATCAAGTCCAACCATAAACCTAACACTGCCAAGTCCATCCCTACACCATGTCCCTAAGCACCACATCCACATGTGTCTTAAATACCTCCAGGGATGGTGACTCAACCACTTCCCTGGGCAGCCTGTTCCAATGCTTGATAACCCTTTTGGTGAAGAATTTTTTCCTAATATGCAGTCTAAACCTCCCCTGGTGCAACTTGAGGCTGTTTCCTCTTGTCCTGTTGCTTGTTACTTGGGAGAAGAGACCGACCCCCACCTCTCTACAACCTCCTTTCAGGTAGTTGTAGAGAGCAAGAAGGTCTCCCCTCAGCCTCCTTTTCTCCAGGCTAAACAACCCCAGTTCCCTCAGCCGCTCCTCATAAGACTTGTGCTCTAGACCCTTCACCAGCTTCGTTGCCCTTCTCTGGACACGCTCCAGCACCTCAATGTCTCTCTTGTAGTGAGGGGCCCAAAACTGAACACAGTATTCGAGGTGCGGCCTCACCAGTGCCGAGTACAGGGGGACAATCACTTCCCTAGTCCTGCTGGCCACGTTATTTCTGATACAAGCCAGGATGCTATTGGCCTTCTTGGCCACCTGGGCACACTGCTGGCTCATATTCAGCTGGCTGTCAACCAACACCCCCAGGTCCTTTTCTGCTGGGCAGCTTTCCAGCCGCTCTTCCCCAAGCCTGTAGCGTTGCCTGGGGTTGTTGTGACCCAAGTGCAGGACCCAGCACTTAGCCTTGTTGAACCTCATACAGTTGACCTCAGCCCATCGATCCAGCCTGTCCAGCTCCCTCTGCAGAGCCTGCCTACCCTCAAGCAGATCAACACCCCCGCCCAGCTTGGTGTCATCTGCAAACTTACTGAGGGTGCACTCGATTCCCTTGTCCAGATCATTGATAAAGATATTAAACAGAACTGGACCCAATACTCAGCCCTGGGGAACACTACTTGTGACCGGCCACCAACTGGATTTAACTCCATTCACCACCAGTGTTTGGGCCCAGCCATCCAGCCAGTTCTTTACCCAGCGAAGAATACACCCATCCAAGCCATGAGCAGCCAGTTTCTCCAGGAGAATGCGGTGGGAAACGGTGGCAAAGGCTTTACTAAAGTCTAGGTAGACACCATCCACAGTCTTTCCCTCATCCAGTAAGCAGGTCACCTTGTCATAGAAGGAGATCAGGTCAGTCAAGCAGGACCTGCCTTTCATAAACCCATGCTGACTGGGCCTGATCACCTGGTTGTTCTGTGCATGCCACATGATGGCACTCAAGATGATATGCTCCATCAGTTTCCCCGGCACTGAGGTCAGACTGACAGGCCTGTAGTTCCCCAAATCCTCTTTCCAGCCCTTCTTGTAGATGGGTGTCACATTTGCTAACCTCCAGTCAACTGGGACCTCCCTGGTTAGCCAGGACTGCTGGTAAAGGATTGAAAGTGGCTCGGTGAGCACTTCTGCCAGCTCCCTCAGTACCCTTGGGTGGATCCCATCCAGCCCCATGGATTTGTGTGTGTCTAAATGGTGTAGCAGGTCGCTAACCATTTCCCCTTGGATTACGGGGGCTTCATTCTGCTCCCTGTCTTCCAGCACAGGGAAGTACCAAGCTCAGGTACCCCGAGAACAACTGGTCTTACTATTAAAGACTGGGACAAAGGAAGCATTAAGTACCTCATCCTTTGTCACTATGTTTCCCCTCGCATCCAATAAAGGATGGAGATTCTCTTTGGCCCTCCTTTTGTTCTTAATGTATTTATAGAAACATTTTTTATTGTCTTTTATTGCAGTACGGTATCATTCAAATACCACCATTTTGAGCAGCACCTAAAGGCTCTCAAGCCCTCATCAACTTCAGGGGCCTTTCTGAATAGGAAAAAAAATTCAAAAAGCACACGGGCATCCATGAGAAAGGTTGAATGACAATTTCATATGTATCCACAATTTGAAGATCAAAGGTCTGTCTGATTTCCCTTTAGTAACATCAAGGATTAATTTGGACTAATCTGTTAAGTACAACACTTTCAGCCACGGTTATATTTTAAGCCATGTTTTCACATGCTGGCAGCAAATGTGTGTCTGCCTCTGTAGATATGATTTTGGTAATAGCAGGGATTTGTGTGTGCCAAGATGAATTTTGAAGCACACACCCCCCCTCAACATATATACTTTATGCAGTGTGGGCAGTGGCTCGGGTATTGCCCCAGGACCCAGGAGAGCTGGCTCTAGTTTGGGCTCTGTCATTGACTTGCCAAGTGACCAGATTCAAGAGTATTTTCCTGCTTATAAGCTGGGATGACAGCAATTAGAAAGGGTGAATGCAGAACATTGTATAATGGTTAGGTGTTGGTATTACCATTCCTAGACCAAGTCCTCCTCAGCCTATGACTGGGGCCTATAGGCGTTACAAAGTCAGTAAAGGTAACACCGTAAAGGCAAATTACAAGGGTATTTATTGCATCAGCTGATATACACTAGACCTGAGTATGGAAGCAAGTAAGTGAGGAAGGAAAAGCTTTGTTTCAAGTAGTTACGCATATTAAGGACATTATGCAAAGGATTTGATAAATGTATCCTTTTCTGGATACATTTCTGGTTTTATTTTTAATTATCTGGATGACATTTTCATTTGTAACAGATAATGTCTTTAGCATCTGCCTATGGCAATACATGGGCAGCGTTTCAGAGCTGTTCTCAATTGCATTTGGATACGTCAGAGAATTTGTAAGAGCTTCATTTCTCTCCACCTGCTAGGAGAGAGTGGAGTCATGGCACTCTTCCAGTGCTAAATACATTTCCTGGTACCCAGATTCACTTTGTATAACACAAAGACGACTGTCTGTGTTAGACTGAGATCATGTAGGAGATCAGAAGCAGTCTCTGCAGTACTGAGCATCTCGTGTGATTTGATAAAGGCTCAATGTTTGGAAGAAATATTTGAACGTAAATATTCTAGAGAAATCTGCCAGGTGGGTGATAGAGCAGATTTGCTGGTCCCCAGCCAGTGACCTCAGTTAGAGATTCACTAGGAGGATCTGGGGAAATGAACCACGCTAACGAGGTCTCTCGTTTCAGCTTACAAGGAAAAGATGAAGGAGCTGTCCATGCTCTCTCTGATCTGCTCCTGTTTTTACCCTGAACCTCGCAACATGAACATCTATAAATATGATGGTGAGTGCCTTTCACTGGAAATCATCCTGTGGGTCAGATAATGTGCTAGTGCTGGGAAATGACTCAGTTCACCATCCCAGTGCATAATGTTAGTCAGTGGATGTTTTGCTGATTTAACAATTCGTTTGCAGGTTTTGGCTATTACCTTCTATTGATTGTGTATTACCTGTGATGCTGGATATTGTTCCTAATAGCAACTAACTAAACTCTTAAAGCTAGCCCTCGCACACTGAGCTGTACTTTTCCTATTACCCATCTGAGAATTACAGCTCTTCACGGCTGACACCATTCCCAAGGAAACCAAGAAAAGATGAAAGCATGCTTAAAAAATTAATCAGTTTGGGCACTGCTTGCAGGGGGTGTGAAATGACACAGAACCCCAATAAGCTTCCAAAACTGCTGTAAATTTTTATCTTTATGAGATTAAGGTATAATTAAGCTATTACAGAGAAAATGGAATATACTTCTTCTGAAAACAGTTTTCAGCCCATAATCTGCCATTGCATTTAAAACGCCTGAGGCAAAGATGCTAAATCTTTTGTCTGTGCTTCTGATTCTACACTAACGTTTGTGCTGCTTCTCTCCTCAATACCACTGAGGTATTGAAGGGCTTACCATTTCTCCCTTTATCGTGCAGACATGGAAGTGAAACAAATCAACAAACGTGCCTCGGGCCAGGCCTTTGAACTGATCCTAAAGCCGCCATCTCCGGTCTCAGAAGCACCACGAACTTTAGCTTCTCCAAAGAAGAAAGAACTCTCTCTTGAGGAGATCCAGAAAAAGCTGGAGGCTGCAGAGGAGAGGAGAAAGGTATCTTTCCTTAAAAAAATGCCAGTAATTAGACCTGACTTAGTGTACAGAATAACAGCCAAGTTTCCTGTCCTTTGGTTTGCTTTCCATTGCCGTCACTAACAGTGGCCTGCATGGACAAAAATTATTAACACGTTTAAAGAAACAAATGAGTTTATTTTCTTTCAGCAGCTTGCAAACAAACCTCACTGCTTTTGATGCTTGGGAAGCACGCATCACAAAATACAGATAGCTTTGGACGGGAGGCCCAAGTGGGTTCAGATACTCATGCTTACTGTGTGATTGTAAGCGGTCATTCAGAGCATCTATAATAGTTGCTGAAAACCAGTGCAATTCTTCTGGTGTCTAAGTTTAAGAGATGGATGTGCAATTCAAACAGCTACCGTCTGCGCTACAAGATCTTGACTCCTTGTAGTGCCCATGGAAATTACTCACAAGGTCTGCCTGAGGCAGCTAAAATGTCTTATTTATGCAGTATGGAGGCATGTCAGCCCCGAATAAAGAGTGTTCTGGATCATTCACCACAGACTTGGATGAAGATGCTAGCATAGCACAGCGACTAAGGAGAGGCATTTCTAGCAGACAGGCTCTAGTGCTGGAAGTTGGCCTTATAGGGTTATCTTCAGACTAAGTCTTCCCTTCTTTATGACCTTACCAATAATGGTAAAACCCTGTTTCATAAGCAGTAAGTTTGTCCCATAGGGTTTAGAAGGGTTGTTACACCTTCTTTGCAAAGGTTAGTAAAAATGCAGGGTGCATGCAGCAGGAAGTCCACATTAACTGTTTATTTGGCTTTCATCATGACTGATGTGTTGAAGAGGTCTTTTATTTGCTCTCAGTCAGAGCTAGCTCAGATTGCCTTTTTTTTTTTTTTTGCGGAAGGTGAAAGGCCAAATTCCACATCAGGTAAGTCGGAGGATGACAGGTAAAGCCAATGAGACACTCACCATTGCCAGCCTGAATTGCCAGTCTGAAAATTAGCAGTGTTCTGTACGGGCCCAGTGTTTATGCTGTGTTGCACTACTTCAGGAAAGTCATGGCTGGCTGCAATGGCCACAGAAAACTCAAGATGTGGTAATATGTTGTCCTGGTTAATCCATGTTTCCTTTCGCTATGGCACAAAAGGAGAGCCACAGAAGCCAGAGAAGCCTCAGGAGCCATAGAAGGACTTTCTGTGTCCTTCATCCAGGCAATCAATGTTATTTTGTGGCAAATCTGCCTGCACCAGGTAAATTGGAGTTAGAAACCCTTCCACCTGCTCATGGAGTCCCTGGTAGAGTATACCTGAAAATGAAACAAGCTTAGGTGTCGCTAAGCCTTTCATTTTTCTCCTAAACAATGTGATTTGTTACTAAAGCTGATGTTTACAGAATTGTTTCCAGATATGGACAAAAATGTATACAGAAGTCCAAGGACAGCAGATATGCCACAGATAGCACATGGAGCAGCTCCAACAAAAGCAGCTCCATTCTCCTTTCATTCCTGTCAGGTCAGGTCAGGGTCGCTTCCAAGAAACCCAGTGGAGTGATTACACTGGTGTATGGTGAGATCTGAGTCCACTGAAGTCAGTAGATCTGGATTACTGGCAGGGCCTTAAAACCTGGCCCTCAGTATTGATTTGCAGTGAAACCTGACTATTCTGGACCTCATTAATTTGAACAATTATTTTAGGTGAACACCAAAGTGTTGCCACATTTGCCAGTTCTGCTGCCTTGCTAACACAAGACTCTGCGCTTCTAATGCCCACACATTAGCACTATTGCTTCTTTCAAAGAAATATGTCTGCCAGAGTATTCGTTTCAGTAAAAGGACATGACTGTATGTGAAAGGAATATGCATTTGCACTAGCACCTGCCCAGAAGTATGAGCTTTCACACACCCAAATGATGATGATATGCCCCAAAGACTCGATCTGTGAAGTGCCTCTGTACCGAGTACAAATACGCAAGTAAAGATATGGACACAGAATGAAATGGCAGCAATTAAGAAGCCTGATATTATGCATATACTTAGTGGGAAATAGAAATTGAATGTCCCAGAGATTTCATTTCATTGATTTCATTACTGTTCATTTCTTCCTAAAGAAAAACTCATTATGCAATAAACTGGTAATCAGTGATAGCAATACAGACACCTGCCATTTCTTCCCCTTGGTGCTATATTCATTTTGAATGAACATATAACTGAGTTATTTCAACAGACAAGATCCTCCACATCAGCATTGCAGCAGAAATTGCTGGGAAAAGAACAAAGAACAGAGCAGAAAACTTCATTACCTCACTATTAAAATCCTTGATCTCAACTATTGCCTTCATTTTTGGCCTGAAAAAGAGTATATTGCAGAGAAGGATAAAAAGCAATCACAGCAACAGAACATCTTCCATAAGAAGATAAATTAAATAGTCCACTTTTCAGCTTGGAAAGAGACAACAGATGGAAGATAAGATAGAAGTCTACAAAGTCATGAATGGTAATGAGAAGATGAATAGGAGCAATTATATTCTGTTTCACGCAATCCAAAGGGGACAAAACACTCAATGAAATCATCAGACAGCAATTTCAAAATAGAGGGGGAATCACCTTTTCATGTAGTGTTTAATCAAGCTGTATTTGTTATCATAGACTATTTAGAGATTATTAAAATATTATTTATTTTAAAAAAATAATAGCAAAATTGATAGAGCACTACCTTGTAGGAAATGATTATATGAATGCAGCCTCTGGTTCAGAAAATACGTAACTTGGTGACCGCTGAAAGCTAGGGAGATATAGAGATAGATAGAGAGAGAGATCTCAAGGAAAGGACCAGGCAGATTTGCCCAACTTCATCTACACTTTCCCTAAGCATCTTCCACTTTCTGCTGCTAGACAAACCAGACAGACTTTCTGATATCCAGCATGGCATTTGTTCTCATACTTTTCAATCTATGTACAACAGCTGTCAGGCATGACCATTTTAGATCGTGTCCTTCCAGCACAGTTCTAATTAAAATCAAGTATAACTAATGGATGAGAATTGCCTTTTTGGAAAAAATACTAATTGATTTCACACTGTTTAGGAATTAGGTTCTGCTCTGTTAATTAGGCAGTGTTCATTAATAAATTTTCAAACTCATGAGAACATCTACAGCAATACATGTACTTCAGCAGTCTCCTGCTTATGCTGTTTCCTGTTTATCATTGTTGTCTATTCCCTTATAAGCTTTTACAGGGCTCTTTCTTTTTCTCCCCCTTTTTCTCTACCTCACTTGACAGTCACTGTGGCCTCATACTCTCAGACCAAACCGAGAGTTTCACCTGAGGCATTTTTTCCTTTTGCACCACACAGTGAGACCCATTTGGGCTAGTTACAGATTTGTCCTTTCCATTTATAGAATACTCTTTACAGCATGTCGTTATTATCCCATTATTTTTTTGGCATATGTGTGCTATATTTTCCCACCTTGGTGGATAATCAGAAAGATCTTTTCATCCTTCCCACTTAAGAAATTAGAGCACAGTGACATTGTAAGCAGCAGAAGTTTATTTCTTACAGAACCTTTAACATTTATTAATTTTTATCCATTGGCCTTGAATGTTCAGCTATTATTACACTTGATGTACAGACTTCAAGAGCCATATGTTGAATTAATTATATATCTTTATTGCCCATGTTCAACTTACTAGCATAAAAATGAAACACTAAAGGGATGCACATTTCTACTAGATTTTGGATTATGGGAGAGAAATCGTATGTAATTAAATCCTCTTAATGGCTTTGTATTGGGATGAAATTGAATCAGGCTCATCCCTAGTGCTTAGTGCCACAAAGAATGCAGGAGAACAGTCATAATTTTTAACTTTCATGCTGTTGGATATAGACTTACAGCTACATGAGTTTTTAATACCATTGCTATGAAATGCTGCACGATAAGCCCCCCGTGCAGCCTAGCCTGGGCAAGGCTTTCTGTGCTCCCTGCATCAGGCAGGCAGCCCGGGGCATCTCTGCCAGCATCATGGCCACACTCTGCATCGGGCTTCAGCGCCCAGCTCGCTGCCCCTTTGAGCCAGCCCCACAGCCTGCCCAGAGGCACTTCTTAATACTCTTGATCCATCTCTCCTTTGGCACTGGAAAAGCCGCTCGTGCTTTACCACGCGGTACAGCAGGCTGTTGCGGGAAAAGGCTTCACCAAGGCGGGGAAGGCAGCAGAGCTGGGGGACAAATGCTCCCTCCTAGAAATTGTGTGGGACCTACAAAACTGCTGCTCCAGGCAAGAAGAGAGGCAGAGAAGGCATCAGCACCTTTCCTGGCAAAAGTGGAGCTTTTTTTGTTCTTCCAACTCATTCCTATTCCCCTCCTTGGTTTCCTATAATTTGTAAGCAAGCAGGCTGGGAGGGAGGACAGGCGCTGCCCAAGACATTTGCCTCACGTCTTGCCCATCTACTGATCTCCCTTTCTGTTACTGCTGGCCCTCAGCTGTGCTTGTGTGGAGAGGGAATACAGCATGAAATGCTTTTCTATGTAAAGGTCCCAGCAAGATGTGTGGAATCAGGAACCAGGTGTTTCTGCCCCATTTTGATTTACACCATAGCGTTTCCATACATGGTGCTTCACCCCTAATGTTTACAAAAGATAGCCAAAACCGCAAGCCACTCCTCAGCTCCTCATCCAAAAAACGTAAGCCTATGGGATATGTACCCACAGGAAGATGCTTGCTACCAGCTAGGAGAGGGTTTGGTGTGAGGCACAAAGGTCTGTCTCAGGGCACGTGGAGTCATGAGCAGAGACAGCAAACATCCCAGTGCTGGCAAAGCTTCTCCCCACAGTCTGCCATGGGCTTTGCTGCTAATGAACAATCGTAAGACAAACTGATCTTTATTAACTTTAAAATGCCAAGCCTCAAACTGCAGCAGATCAAGAAATGCCTCATGAGCAGGTAGGGGAGCATCAGACAGAGGGCTCAGGTGGGACCTCTTGCATCCCTCCAACATGCCTTGTTCACCCCCGTGGGTCACCACCCTGAGAACAGCAATTTTGTGCAGTTGAGGAAGAGAAAGTGAGGGGGTTTTTGTTTCACGTTGTGGATGGGCTCTTTTTTTTTTTTTTAACTCTTCTTCATGTTCTTTGTAGCCCTGACCCAAAGCTCCACTGGCAGGCAGGACAAAAAAAAAAAAAGATTCTCATCCAAATGCAAGCAAAATTTTGTACCATCTGGTTTCAGTAGAAGCAAGACTTTAGCTATGTTTACAGCTCAGATGTCTCTGGCTCTCCTGATGTATGGCCATTTCAGTCCTCTGCTCTGTGACCCCATGGAGCAGGAGCATCCCCCTCTTTTTTGTGTCTCTTTAGACTGTCATTGCTTTGAGAGAGGAGCTGCCTCTCCCTGTGTATTTGCACACTGCCTGGAACAATGAGTCCTCACAACAGCCTGAACAGCTGCTAATGTAATACAAATAATAGTACTCCCAGTGAGGAATAGGATGTAACCATACAGAGATTTGAAGAAGCCAGTGCCATGAGTGAGGTCTAACTTGAGTCCATTCCCTTGCTTTTATATGGAAAAATCCCAGCCTCAATTCCTTCCCCTGAAAACATCAGTATTTCAACTCACCATTTCTTTCTGATTCATACCTAGGCTTCACCCTGGCATTTACATTGCAGTAGGAGCCTTTAATCCTGTCTTCACATTATGTTCCATTAATAGTATCTCTTAAATACAAAGTACACTGAAGAATATCAAGGTTAATGCAGCTTCTGCTGAACAATTTCATTTTTAAAAGTCCAGCCAGTGAATGAATGTGTTATGAAAGTGGAGCTCTCATGACTGGTAGCGTGCCTCATACATCCTAGTACCTAAGAATCCTAGTAACTAAGGTGAATGCATTCAAGCTGAAATTCCCAGTTTAAAAGCAGTTGTCTGAGCCCATTCCTTGCTTAAAAGTAATCCTTTAATTTTATCTCTGCATAAATTACTTCAATATTTGGATGTACATGTCGAAGAAAAATAGATAAATGTGAGAAAATAAAGCACCTGTTACTAAGATAAGTAGAATTTTCTTCCTGTGAGTAATAATTTAAAAATACATGTATCTTCAAAGCCAATTTCCATAAATAATTTTGCTCATGAAGTGAGTGTTTAGTTGTCTGCATCTATCTCTGGCCAGCTAAGTATGAGATGTGGATTTCCTTTTGAAGCACTCATCTCTGAAAACTGGGGGTGCACGTGAACCTTTACAAATATGACATGAATATCATAGGAGTTTGCCTGCATTAGCCATCTTTTTAGCACAGCAATACATTTCTAGGAGCAAAGGTATCTGTACCAGGAATGTTTTGCAACATTTTTACTCCTCCACATCTAGCATTAGATGCTGCAGCTGTAGCTGCATTGGTTATGCCTTGTTATATTTAAGAAGTCTTCTGGATATTCCCCCTTGAGTATTGCTTTTTCCTTTCTCCACCATTTCATACTTTTCTCTCCTTATTAATCTTCTTTATCTTTCATCCCATTTTCAGCCTTTTTTACTCATTGTCTCACAATAGCTGTACAAGAAGTACTTACCGTAAGCCATTTACAAGTGTGTTAGAACATGGACTATCAAGGATTTGAAAATATCCTTTCCAGCACTTCAAACAACACAATGTTGAAAATAAACTTGGAATAAAAACTTCCTACATATGTTGGAATCCTGTATCAAGACCATGGGAGTCCAAGCGCAGCAGTTAAAAGCCAACACAAACAACAAAGGGAGTCTATTGATCCCAACCCCCCTAGGTATCTGGGGTCATTCGTTTAGCCATTTCTGGATGTGTAGTAGACTTTGAACAGACAGGGCGGACAAGTTCTTTTGCCAAATGTGTTGGAAACAGAAAAACGTTTGACAATCCAGTACAAAAACATACCAACTGCCTTCCAAAACTGTCGTAAGAGGATTTCAAAAACGGTCTGAGCACCAGGGAAACAGGCAGATGCACAACTGGGGTACAATGGCATTAGAAGAGGGACGTCAGTCTAAATGAGACTCTACCCTGTGGATGTTTTGTGGTGGGGAGGTATTTTGAACCTTGAACATGTTGAGTGAGGAAAAGGAATGCTGTTTAAAGGCATATCGTAAAGGAAAATCACACTAGGGGTGTGCAGGCAGTTCCTGAGGCCTGGTTTATTTTTCATTCAGACTCTTACTGGTTCCAACACAATTTGCATCCAGTAAATACTGAATCAGAGTATAAGGCTTTTCTTCATTGTTATGCATTAGTGGACAAATTACTTTTGAATGTGTTGTCTGCCAGCGTAGCCTCCAGAACTATGTGTACTTTGATATGGAACACTCATTTTTCACTATTCTCCTGGATTTATGATAATAAGTAGTTCCAGAAGGCAAAGGGCTTGAATGGAAGAAAACAAATCCTGAAATATGGGCAAGTGCCCCAGAGTCTCAAAGGCGTTTTGCTATCTCCTGTTGAAAGCCAATGTTCTTTTCAAAAGTGCTGCTTATAAGCACAGTCCAAATCTTACTTTTTATTATAGCATCTCCATGGGCCCTGGATATGTCCTTGGAAATGTCTGTTTACCAAATCTGAAAATGCTTGATTTTATAACACATTACATGTACATATTTAAACACCATGAAATGTTAGCCTTCCAAATTAACAAGTGACTTCTTGAACGTTTCATGGGAAAGGACATTACAATTAGTATCATAGTATCTTTTCCATTCAAATTCCCAACAGGAAGGGAAATAGATTCTTAGATTATCAAAGTTACTTTTAGATCACTTAAACAAAGGATTCACAAAATTCGTATCAGCAACCAAAATTTAATGACAATAACTTTTCCAAAAGTAGATGAAAAGTTGACATTGAATAGTAAATTAAACAGAAAATGCAGAATAACTTCACAAACAACTGGTCAAACCGAGTCACTCAAGCTGGTCCAAAAATGGTAAAACAAGATGAAGATGTTCAGTTATTTCAGTTTTACATTGTACAAAATCTTTCAAAATAACTTTTTTACATTTTGAAAGTCTACGGTTAAAGAAATGTTAAATGCTAAGTATGTGAAATCAAATATTTTGCTTCAAAATACCTTTTTCTAATATGATTATTAAAATTATTAATGCTTTTGTTAAACTTATGGGGCTTTTATGATTTTTCAGTTAGTCTACAAATTTCCTTCTTTGCCCAGCTCTCTTTCCCTTTGGCTCATTCTCCTTCCATTCTCCACCAATGAAACTCCCTCTGCTTTTTGCCTGTCTGGGGACTTTTTGTTCCCATTTGCAACACCTTTTGGCCTACACAACAGTTATTTTCTCTGAATCAAAGATCTGAAAAATGCTTGCTCTATTACCTGTTCAGCATATGCTGTAATGGAGGTAAGAGCAAGGAGGAGCCTTTGTAAGGTACCAACCATTTCAGGAGACCGTGCCCATCAGCAAGTGCTCCGGGGAGCACAGTTTGAGAAATGACCCCTTAACTGCAACCAGGCCAGAGGTGAAAGCAAATGCATTAAGTGGCCAAGATGGATGAAAGTAGCTTTTTCCTCTAATCTCAAGCAAGCCATTACAGCCTTGCAAAGTTTTACTCCAGTGTCTTGCTGCAAGATGTTCTGCTTGGCTTTTGCAGCCTTTTCTAGAATCTGCTTAATTTGCCTCGTCAGTGCATTTGGCGTTACGTGTATCTTATCTTACCTTTGTTAAAATACTTGTTTTCTCCTCCTAGTTGATCTCGCTAATGTAAAAGAATTGCAGCCTTTTTTACTCCGTTTAAAGCCACATGATAGAATTTAATAGGATTCATTATCACTAATTGTAGTTATTGGTTAAAGCCCTTAATTTAGGCCTTAAACTAATTCATTATTACAGATAACAATGGCAACAGTGCGTTGTGATCTGCACTGAAATACACACTTAGCTTCCCAGCACCGTATTTCATTCCCTGATTTCTGTTTGCTTCTCATGCTCCTTCTAATTTATTTTATCCAAAAGCATATGATGTTGTTTATCATTTCCAAATAACCCCTCTGAAACATATTGTCTTTTCGACTAGACTTGCCTGGAGGATGGGCCCAATGCGGCAAGTTCTTTGGCTTCTCTCCTAGGATTAGTGAATTCATGTTAGTGATTTGATTTAAAAAAAATAACCAAGCTTATGCTTCTGAGCAATGAGTTTACAAAGACGAATAACACAGTATTGCACATAGGCTGCATCCATTTAATTCCTACCTGCAGTTTTCATCTTCCTTGCAAAATTTGAATTTTTAACTAAAAATAGCTTTTTTGTTATTTTCTATAGAATAAAACCCTTTTTTCCCTTCCTAATCAGTGAGATGAAGCCAAACATAAATATCATGGGAAAAAACCATTGTCTGAGTTGATTCTGTCTGTCTTTCACGGCAGTAAATTTCAAAGCCTGTTATTAACTATTGAATCACATTAAAGGATAGTCCTACCTAGGTGAAAAATGCACCTCTTCTGTGTTGGCAACCTCCTTTTTAACCCTGCACATTCCTTCAGTCCCCAGTCCCATACCTCTACAAATAAAATGCTCATAGCTAATAGACTGCAGCTGTCAGAGGTTGAGCAACCACTGCAGTAACCTAAACAACCCAGGGCAGTAATGCATGACAGCATTTCTTGTTAACAGAAGTGCTTCAGACACTTCTCTGCTGCTGCCTCAGGCACATACATCACATTTAGCCAGTGCCTCTAAGCCCCTGGTATTGATGCTAATCTGGTTTATACACAGAAGTGAGCTTTCCAAACAACGCATGTAACAACAAAGCAACGAACTTTACGCAGTTTGCAGACTCAGTGAACTGTTGCCCTGTGGGGTTTTTTTTGCTCCACATGAGTATTTCATTTCAGCCACATGTCTCTCTGTTTCCAGTCCCAGGAGGCCCAGGTGCTGAAACATCTGGCAGAGAAGAGAGAACATGAGCGAGAAGTGCTTCAAAAGGCTTTGGAGGAGAACAATAACTTCAGCAAAATGGCAGAAGAAAAGCTGATACTGAAAATGGAACAGATCAAAGAAAACCGTGAAGCTAATTTAGCTGCTCTTATTGAACGTCTCCAAGAAAAGGTAACCACACCATCACTCCTCACCTTAGACTAGAGAGGAAAATCTAATCAATATTTTGAAGAGATGTTGTGGGTAGCTCCTGTCTCAGTTCCTACACTTGAGCAATTTTTAAGTCAGAGCTCCTGATGCCTATCTAAACCACCACTCACTTTTGAAAAAGACTAAACATCTATAATGGCACAATCACAGAATGGTTGAGGTTGGAAGAGGGCCCTGGAGGTCATCGCTGGAGGTCCAGCACCCCTGCTCAAGCAGGGCCACCCACAGCCGTTTGCCCAGGACCATGTCCAGATGGCTTTTGAATATCTCCAGGGATGGAGACTCCACAATATCCCTGGGCAACCTGTGCCAGTGCTCGGTCACCCTCATACTGAAAAAGTGTTTCCTGGTGTTCAGAGGGAATCTCTTGTGTTTCAGTGTGTGCCCATTGCCTCTGGTCCTGTCACTGGGCACCACTGAAAAGAGCCTGGCTCCGTCCTCTTTGTACCCGCCTTCAGGTATTTATATAAGATCCCCCCTAAGCCTTCTCTTCTCCAGGTTGAACAGTCCCAGCTCTCTCAGCCTTTCCTCATAGGAGAGACTGAGAGATGCTCCAGTTCCTTAATCTTCATGGCCCTTTGCTGGACTGTCTCCAGAGAAAGGTTGATCTTCTACCTTTTAAGAAGTGCTGTGAACAAATGAAGGATCACGTGGTTAGATTTCGACTTTTAAGAAAAGTCATTGATGAAATCAAAGAGTTGTCATGTGTCTGTAGTTCTTGGTTTCTCAGAGGAGAAAGACAAGAAAATACGGGAAAAAAAATCTTTCCTATACATCAAAACGGGCTTGTTCTTCCATAAGTCTTGCAACTAAAAGAGAGTAAATTTTCTTTTGGAGATCTTTGGTACAGTCAGAGGAAACAGGTAAATCACAAACCCCGCCATGCAGGACCAAGTGTGCCCTTCTCCAAAACAACCCTTCCACACAAGAGAGGGAAACATGCGAATAAAGATTTAGAAGTGTTAAGAAAAAAATAATCAGTCCTGCATGAGTGATCACTTGTTTCTCTCAGTGATGAACTTTCTAATATGTTAGTAAATTGACTAACAAAGAAAATAGCTCTCAGTGGTTTTCAATGAGATCTTCTCCATAAGCACCTCTCTTTCTTTGTTGGAGACAAAAGTTTCAGAGAGCAGGAAAAAAACAACAGAAACCAAAGGATGATGTTACAAGTGACTACGCAAACAGGCTTAAGAACCGTACCCAGATTACTTGACGTTTTTGCGTTAGATTAATTTGCAGGCACATATCCCAAAGCTTATGAGAACAAAGGGAAAAACCTTGAGGCCCAAAAGGAAATGGGAAGGACAGCTGAAACATCTTTTTGTCCTAGGTTAATGTTAACAGACTGTTAAGTCCCATTTCCACACCAATATGATGGCATATATGCATTAAATCCAAAGAAGGCTTCTGAACAAAGATGGCAATAACTCATTTGGCAACGTTTGTACAGACCGGTAATTAAAAATTGCATGACTATACAGTTTTGCCAACACAAAATGGAACTGTGAATGTGCAGGAAAAGAAGTAGTGAGATATCTGGGTCCAAATCTTCAAAAGTTACACAGAACTGTGGACGCCCCAAGGTTTTGGTGGCTAGAAGTTCCTACAATCAAAGATAACTTCTGTATACTGTAGTAAACAGGAGCAAGGAACAAGTCCATATAAAATCTAGCATTCAGAATTATGAATCTTATAAGAAATTGTGATTTACAGAGTCAGCTGATGCAATAAGCTGTCTTGGCCTGTGATCCATGGTCCAACTCAGACAATAAAAAGATAACTGTTGGCTTCAGTGAATTTTTGACCATAAAAGACCCTCTAATGCATTGAAATAACTAGGGAGTGCCTTAATCTGAAGTCAGCTGGGGATGGATGTTTGCTTCTGTAGTCACCTTGTGCTTGTCATTTGCTTGTCTGGGTTTTTTTTTCAGTGATCAGACACAAGAGGTAAAAGTCTGATAGTTTGACAGCTGAAAGGAGAGAGGCATAAACCAAAAACCCGTAAACCCACAAGCTGCCAAAAGTAATAGTTTTATAAACACCCCAAGTAGAACATTCCTAAATTCATTTGACAGCTGTTGTTCCTGACCTCAGGCCCATTTCCACAGAAGTATCTGAATATACAGTGGCTAAAATAAGTCTAAATTACTTATGACTGCTTTTGTAAAAGGGAAGACAGCATGGCTGGAAGTGGACAGAAAGGCCTAGCAGTGACTTTTGGTAACCACGTCCCTTCTCCCATCACAGCCCAAGAAAGAATGGAGAGGACAGCTAGCTTCATCGTTGTGTCTAAGGGGATGTTTGAGATGTTCAGATTGACCTGTCTTGGTGGAACTAAATTCTTGGACCTTTATCTATGGTTCCTAAATGCTACAGATAACACAGTAACTAACACTTCTTCTGCATACAGCGTGCAAGCAATTAATTCAAGCCCACTCATCCTTCCCTATATTTAGTTTAACATCTAGGAATTCAAAGAGCAAATGTGAGCACGTGGCACATTTTATGCCGTGCAAGCAGCACCTCTCTATGTGGGCCTTTAAAATGAAACTCTCTGAGGTGCTGAGGATTATAAGGCCATATCAAATAAAAGACTGAGCTCCAGAGCATAAGCAGAATGTAAGCATCAAACATGCCTCAGGCTGGTCTGGTAGAGGACATCTCTCCTGAGCTGCATCCTTTAAAGGTGGTTGTGCTGTGAAACAAGTTTTGCACAAGCATCAAATGCACAACCTAAACAGGTTGTCATCAGGACGCTCCCTGGGCAGGCAGAATGAGAAAGAGGTTTGATTTTTCCCTTCTTGATGTTTTCCAGGAGAGGCATGCTGCAGAGGTCCGTAGAAACAAGGAGCTCCAGGTGGAACTGTCTGGCTGAAAACAGCAATGGTGGATGTGACCCATCCCCACCATTAGTAAACTTCCCCTGCCTATATTATTATGGATCATGCGATATCAGTATGGGAAATGTATGACATGGTTTAAAAAAAAAAAATCAAGAACTCAATAAAAAACTTTAAAAAAGAAACAAAAATAAAAACAAAAACAATGCGGTCTCTTTGCAGAATGATTTGCTTGATGTTTAAAAAACTTGGATCTTATTTTGTAAATACTTACATTTTTGTTAAAAAATACAAGTATTGCATTATGCAAGTTATTTCATAATCTTACATGTCCTGTAACAGGCTTCTGATGTTGTCTATTTCCACTCGGTTGAATTTGCTGGGTCTGTTCATTTGAAGCACCTGACGTCTAATTCCATTCCCTGCGACTTTCATTCCAACCCACCACGAGGTCAGTAGTAGTTCTATGGTGCTAGAGACCAGTCATTGCCTAATAACCTAGACCGCTTTGCCATCAATAAGCTTTGTTGGAACAGTGACTACATCACAGGTATTGTGACTTCACCTTCAGCTGTCCGAGACAAAAGGCTCTTAAAATGTAGTTTCTTCAAATGCAACTTACGCTACAGGCCTCTGTAGTGTGCTATATAATTGAGGTTAAATCAGCACGTGCAGTACTTGTTGCTTCTGCTTTTCGAGGTGAGAGGCAACAAATACAGTTGTGCAACAGAATGAAAGCAAGTGGGAGCAGTTTGAGGCACATTTAAGAGGCGCATTGTACCCATCAAGCTATGACAAATTCTGGATGATGCCAAACAGCCATACAAGTGCTAATTGTAAAGTGAGCTTAATTCACCACTTGAAAATTTATTGATGGAGCAACTAAAAGCATCAAGTGGCTTTATCTGTAAGTGCCATGATCTAGGATACTTATCTGATGCTACCACATTACATGTGTAATAGTACAAGAGGCTACCAAATATTTCACCTGGAACCCATGAGCCAGTTGTTACCTTTTTTTTGACACTGCTGACTTCCATTCATCATGACCTTTACTCTTCAGTGTTAGCCAACCCTACCTAGTGACAGACATCTAGGGCTAAGAGGGCTGAAGCAGGAGGAATGACTAGACAGGGTGCTTGTGCCAAGTACAGTATCACCAAACCTAACACATCGTCCCCAAAATAGCTGCAGTTTTGAAGTTGTCCCTACCCCCCTGGAGGTTGCTGCCTGCATATTCTACTCTTCATTAGTGCTATTTTCCTGTATGTCATTGTGAGCAAGCTGTGATTAATAAAGAATTGGGGTTCTGTGAACTGAAAAAGGGCTTGTCTCTTCTCTCGCTCAACTGCTTCTCTGACATGTGCCCCTGTGAGGTGAAAACCTAATGTAGTCCTAAAAGCATGGAAATGAGACTTAAATAAGGCCTATTAGCAAACCAAGCTTATTTCTCTGCTAATACAGGACTAACCCCTGCTATGTGTTTTCCAGTGCTTAGGCTGGTTGTTTTTAAAGATTACCGCATAAACTGAGCCTACAAATGTGACCTCTAGCACTGAGTTCATTAAAAAAGAGAACTAGCTACACACACATGCACATGCACCCCTTAATCCTGACTCAATATTGGGAAAAGAAAGGAATTTGGGGAAAGAAAAGTGAATAACGTAGCTCTGGGTACATACATCGATAGCTGCAACAAGATTCTGGCTGTCAACACACTTGATTTTCAGGCTAAAAGAGATTCATTTACAAGATTTATGGAAAAATACAAAATTGCTAGGGAAGCTGCTGAGCTTCAGAGCTAAGATACAAAATTGGATCTGACCCCATTTAGAACTGGACAGGTGATCAAAAATTACCTCTAGGATTAGTTTGCTGATTTAAAGTCATGAAAGTGGCATCATTTACTTGCTCTTTCGGAGAGATGGGCCAAAAGCTCCAGATCTGCAACAGTCAGTTTCTGACCCATGCAGCCTATTTTATTTCAGAGCCAAGTTATGTCGCTGGAAGACTTGGCCCACAGTCAAAAAGCAGCAGAAGCCGATCCAGGCGCAAGGCTGCAAGCTCAGCTCTATGTGCAATGAGCTCTGTACCACAGAATGAGAGGACTACTCCAGCTTGTTATGGCAGCTGGGTTTCCTTGCCTAAATTCCTTGTCTTTCTGGCAAAATTACCAGAAGTAAACCTGGCAGAGAAGCCAAACAGCAAACTTTGAATCTGGCTGTCATGAGCTTGTTTTTGAAACAAGCTTGTTTGTTTCCCCTGCCAGCCCCTGCCTTGCTTGTTGCCAAGCCTTCAAAGTTTGTATATTGCTTTAAGCCCCAGTAAAATAGGTCATTCAGTCAAGCTTGTATTTCAATTTAAGGTCCAGGATCTTGGTTGGAGGGCTACTGGATTTTGGGTTCATTTCCCAATGGCAAGTCAGTTACAGTTTTCCCCCTCCATTGACTTAGCAAGCTCTGGTCATGCTTCAAGCCCTTTTCCTGATTGTCCTACTGGCTACAGTTGCTCGGAGAACAGGCTGAGGACAAAGCTCTGATGCTGAGGCCAAGCAGGGCAGCCTGCCTTGCCTCCATGGGGCTAAACTCTCTTCCCCCACAAACGAGGGTGTCCACATCCAAAGTGCCAGTTGGGATGGTCCCTGGCACATGTTCACCCCCGCACAGACCTGGGCATTGCCTGGGAAATGCTTCTCCACAGGTACCAAGACTTCACCAGGGATATGAGTGAAGAACAAGACAGTGTGAGCACAGTGTGAGCACTGTTCATTTTATTAAGGTATAGCTATAATTTGAAAGCCTGTTTGCAAATGCACTGCATATTTAATCTATAATAGCAAAAAAGAAGTATCTGGAGAGCTGCAGCATGGCCATTTCCTTATATTACTCCTGTTCCCTTATATTATTTCCTTATATTTTGCTTTAGTACTGCCTTCCTAGCTCCTCCCTGCCTGTGCTAGCAAAAGCGTATTGGTGCCATGGGTCTATTGTGGACTTACAGATTAAAGATCTCCTTGAAAAGTAATAAAATATCCAAAACACCCATTTTTAAAGTATTACCATTCTGGCTACTTGAAATATCTCCGTTTATTTTTTAATCCAATGACAAGCGGCGTGCTCAGGACTTTTAGATTAAACGAATTAGGCCCCGTCTTTGATTGACTGTAGATGCACACGCTGTGAGCTTTGAGCAGCTGATGCTGCAATGCAGAGCCTTTTCCTTGGGCTGCCCGACACCTCCCGAAGGACAGGAGGGAGCCCGGAGCGCGGCGTTGCACCACGCAGTACTCCCTCCTCTCACTGCGGTACCCGACGGCCCATCCGCAGGGCAGAGCTGTGCAGCACGACAAGAACGGCGCTTCTGGCCTGTGGCTTCCGCAGGTCCCAGGGTTGCCCCTCCGGGGAGGGCAGGGCTCGGTTTCCTGTGAGCTAACCCAGCAGTTATGTCAAGGCTGCCACGAGGAGACTGCCCGAGTAATCAAACGGGAATGATTCAAACCTGTCACACTTCACGTGGTCCTACCGAAGCCACAAAATTTATGCTCAAACCAAGTCAAACATTTCCAACGTGAGGAGGTTTGGATATAGGGTTTAAACCCATCACTGATCCAGAACGTGAAAACAATGCCTTTTTTTCCCTTTGTTATCACGCTTCTTGTCACGTGGAGGTGTTTTGGTTTTTTTTTTAATGACTGGAAGAAAATCCTAACCCTTCTATAGCCAAATAGCAATGTCTGTCTGTTCCTCCACTCCAGGATCCCCAAACACGCCACTGATGTACAGCAACGTGCTACGCACACACGCACAGAGTTGCCTACCTCTCTGCCTTTCAGCAGTCCTTTCAGAGGGACGGGCTCTGTGATCCGTGTAGGAAAGAGCTTTACTCCCAGCACCTTAAACCATACAGAGAAGAGAAGTACTTCTCACTCGTCTCCCAGAGGGAGAGGGACATGGTTTAAAAACCTACATTTAGGACAGCATGAACACCTTCTTATCCAATGGTTGCCAGACCACATCATGTCAAATCAAACCCTCTCATCAGGTTTTTGGTGGAGAGAAGAGAGGATTGCACAGGAAGAGGCAGGCCCTACGTCCATCTTGCAGCACATGCCCCATTCTTTCAGCGGTGGAAGGAGGCAGCGTCCACCCAGCAGAAGGGATATTGCGAGGGAGGTAGTGGGAGAACTTCAGAGAATCTTTCCCATGCCTCAGGGCTGGTGCCGCAGTGATGCTGGTGCAATAGTGCCATGCAGTGGTCGGTCTTCATAATGGGGGTCTTTAAATACACCAGGGACTGCAAGGATTTCTTCTGAAGGATATCCATTTAGTCTGCTGCACGGTTTACACTGGGTCTTTATATAAGGTAGATGGTGGCTCTGAAATCTGAAGACTGAGTCCAGGCATTTTCAAGTTTAACTCCACTGTAACAAGTGGCACAACCACGGATAGCTGTAAGACCAAAAAGGGCTGATATTTTTGTGTGGAACAAGGAGTAGCCAGAATTACAACTATTGCAACACCACCATCAGAAACTCTCATGACTATGAGCATATCTCAGTAATGAAACTTCAAAAATGTCTAGAAAGCAACAGATAATACACAGCAGCCAGCTCAGAAGAAAGACCAAGGACATGATAAAGGCAACATGAGAAATATAGGGAAGAGCAAGAAAAGCTAGCATCAAAAACCATCAGCAGATCAGGAGCTAAATGAACCATGAAACAACTCTTACATTTGAAAAGCAGACTTAATCTCCCAGCAGAGGAGAGAGGATGGTCACCCTTGAAGCTGTCTCCCTTGAGAAACACTGAACTCTTTCTCCACCCCACCCCAATACTTGGAACTAGGGCACAAGACAGAGGAGCCTAAAATCCAGCCTGCAGTATATATGTAAAGGTAACCCATAGCTCTGTGAGCAGCAGAAACCAGAGTATGCTATGGACTCCGCATGGATTAGGGGGGTTTCCAGCGTACAATAAAATGCCGGTGCTTCAGCCATTCATAACGTCAGTGTTACACTGATGCTCTGATAGCATCTGAGCTTTAACTTTTCCTCTGGGGAAATTAATGGAGGTTCCTCTTTCTACTCAAATGTCCACAAAGACCATAGGAATGCATATAATTGATAATTACTTAGGGAAACATTCACCTTCTTCAAGTTGACAATGTCATGTCATGCTCCCTTTCTTTTGGGTGGCAGTAAATAGCTGCTGAAAAATGTCTTCCTACTGTAACAGGTTGGCTTTGGTCAAATGGGTTCCAGAAGAAGAAGCTCCTGGGCAGCTCCTGAAGATGGAGGACATGAAAGGCATTATCCAAGATACAGCCCAGACAAGTGTGATATAAGGAAACAGCCAAGATTCAACTTAAACTTCTTTTAGCTATTATAGTTGCCACAGACTTTTAAAAAAACTTTGGAAAACAAGTACACCATAATAAAATACATTTTAAAAACATTAACTCTTAAAATCTACAATTTGCCAAAAAGTCTCTTAGATAATAATTTCCACAGGTTCACAAAAAATCCCCATGTACAACTGCTTGTGACCAGAAGAGGGCAAGCTCTCATTATTTAACAGGCAACTACAGATGGTAAGTTTTACTTGGAAAAGGCTGTCAAGCTGTGCTCTGTCCTGAAATCCTACTTTAGAGCATCGTGTGGATTGATGTTCTGTATTTGCCCTAAAATCTGGATTTGGGCTGATATCAGCATAAAAGATGGTACTTTTTCTTTGGGCAAAATTCATTACTTTGGCTAGGTTTCCATAAGAATACAGCACAGGGCAGGCATTGTATAAGAAGGTAGCCGTATGAATAAACAGGTTAAAATTAGCTGCTCTGTTAGTCTGGCGTTTAGGCACTGGTTCCTACCCCCCAAGGACTCTGAACCAGCCCTCCTGAGTGCAGGATGGAAGCAGGAAAACCTCACTGCTTTTCAGCCAGATTTCGAGCAGGCTAGGAAAGGGTGATGCTCACAGCAGAAGCAACCAGACTCGGCAGCTGGGACTTCCCTTCCTGCACTGTGTTTTACACTTACACATTTGCAAATGATGAAAAAACTGGTGGAGTACTGTGGCATATGAACAGCTCTCAGTGAACCATGAACTGGTTACCTGGATTGCAGATTATCCCTGACATAGGTATTAGCTCGGGAGCAGCACCAGATAAACGCACGTCTTCTGCCTCCGGGGACAGGTTTCGAAGCAGCATAGCTGCTTGCTCACAAAACACAGCCTGTGCCTCAATTAACAGTTTCTGTTAGACCTTTAGATGTCCCCACGAAGGGCCAGCTCAGTTTTCCTTGTGCCATGCTCCTAGGACAACCTACCAATGCTGGAGGGAGCCTGACTTGACCCAGCCTGCTGTATCAGCTCAGGTCCCTGCCTGCCCAGCCACAGCCAGCAGCAGAGCTTTGGGGGAAGGAGAAGACATCCCCTGGGTGCTGCAGGGACGGAGGATGCTGCCAGCTGCCACTGGGAGACAGCAGAAAATGCAGCAGCAGCACCCAGATTGGGGGAAGATACAGGCAAAGTTGGGGGTGCCGCTTCTGCTTTGAGTCCCCCCCGGCCCTGGGACCTCAGGAGGGGTCCTGTGGGAAGGGTGCTGTGCACGGGGTCATGGGCCGTCCTGGGAGCTGCGCTCTGCAGCCATCCAAGATGCTCTCTAGCACTGACACCTGCGTGGGTGTGTGGCCCTGTGCGCCCCAGGTCATCAGCCTTGGGCATTACTTGCGTGTCCTGGCCAGCTGTTGGCTCCATATTAGAGCTGACTGTAGAAATTAGACTACTTTTTTATTTTTCAGTGCACTTTTACCCTCCTGCTTTATGCAATAATCAAATGCTTGGGCTAGTTTTAAAAAAGTTAGGTTTTTTCTATGAAAGGATTCATGATGCCTTTTGAAGGCAGGCAGGCAGGCATCTCTGTTCTCTCAGAAGGCTACCTCTGCAGCTTTGATACAGCTCATCAGCAAACCAAGCTGGAATTTACAACGTTGAAATTAGAGAGATTCTTCCTCATTATTTCCCATTATTTTTATGGTTATCCAAGGTTGCCAGTCTCTCCACATCAAGGCCAAAGAGATACTTTTTTTCTTTCAAAGCTACCTAGTTGTGGAGGACTAGGAGGAGACAATAAAAATAAGAGAGCCACCTAATATCATTCTTCCCTACCTAATCGCTTTACCAAGAAGTTGATAACCTAGACATCTTCCAGAGCTCTGGAACACGGAGAGTTCACAGTGTTGCCAGGCTCACTCTTGGCCAGTGCAAGCTGCTGCTGTGCCTGGCAGGCCCCAGGCAGGGCTGGGGAGTCCCACGTTCCTACCAGGCAGCCTGCACGCAGCTACGCTGTTTGGGCACTGCGATTGTTTACTGAGACACGGGCTGTTTGCACCGTTTGGCCTCCATGCCGAGGCATGTTTAATGCTCATAGGTGGAACAAGTGGTCCCGGCTATACAAAGTCCTTTGCATTGCGCAAGGCATCTGCTGGCTCCATGTGCAAGGATGTATCCGAACAGCCCTAAGCTCCCTGGCCTGGGCTCAGGGCTGGCTGAGCTCAGGCAGCTTGCGAAGAGGATCTCCCCAGCCAGCCAGCTCCGTGCTGGGAGTCCCAGGACACGCCAGTGCAAGCGCTCAGCTGCTGTAGCACGGCTACGGGGGCTCCAGCTCGCTGCCGGCTCGGCTCAGCCGGTGCGGAGGGCAGGCAAGGCCACCATGCCTGAGCAGGTCTCTGCAGACCCCAGGCTCAAGGAGAAGCTGGCACTTAGTCCTCCAACAAACTCTGGCTCTTTTTTCCCCAGCACAGCAGGTTCCCCTGGTCAAGGCTTCCCATGTTGTGGTTTCCCACTCTTCCTGCAGCCA
This sequence comes from Mycteria americana, assembly GCF_035582795.1. Classification (NCBI taxonomy): domain Eukaryota; kingdom Metazoa; phylum Chordata; class Aves; order Ciconiiformes; family Ciconiidae; genus Mycteria; species Mycteria americana. Next base: position 142,963,188 of record NC_134366.1, read on the forward strand.
GGCTGGCTGCTCCTGTCTTTTCCTACTACAGCCCAATTAGTCCTTGGGGTCTTTTGTGAGTATTAAAGCGGACTTGATTCCCTCTCTCCTCCAGGAGGCACTGGGTAAGTCCAGTCAGCTGCTACAATGCTGAGGCTGACTCCCAGAACCACTTGACCACCTCCTTCCCTTCGCTGCACCTCTCCACCGAGACCTCTGCCAAAGGCGGATAGGAAGGGAAGGGTATGGGCAGGACTTGTGGGCCTGTCCTGTAGCTCTGAGCAGGGCTCCCCAACACAGTGACCAATTTTTCAAGCTTTTCCAGACTCCTCCTACTGTTTCCCACTGAATTAAGCAAGTACCTAACTGCAAAAACGATGTCTTGCAGGTTTGATTAATTCTTCATCTTTTGAACCTTCACTTGCAAGAGCAGCCGCACTGGGTGAGACTAGGTACCCATTTGGCCCAGTACTCGGCTGCTGCTGGTGGGCAGTAACAGATGCTCGAAAATGAGTATAACATCAGCACGGACACATGGTGATGCTTCTCCAGCCTCCAACAATAGGCACTCCTGAAGCTGCCTGAGTAAGAATTACTTAGTACAGTTAACATCCCTGATGGATATTTTCTTTTATTAATATCACTTTTTGAGGCCAATGCAAACTGCTGCTATCCATAACAGCCCATGACTGTGAGCTCCACAGGTGTTTGATTTCACCTGGTAGTGGTGTCTGCTATCTGCTACATCTTCAAGCAGCTCATCAGTTCTTTCAAAAAAAAGAGAGACAGGCAAGAAACTTTGAATTTGTTGGCAAAGAGGGGAAATTTACTGGACAAAGTTCTCCTGTTCCTCCAGACCAGCAGCTCCCCAACTCTCTGAACCCTACTCACCCACCCCTACTGAAACACCAGCATGAAGGCAGACTCATCCTTCAAAAGTACAGTTTGCTCATCTAGATGTTCCCAAATTATTCTATTTCTTCCCAGTTTAAGCAGCATAACTCTTGAGGATCAGCCTGTTTTAACAGACATGCTCCACAGTATTACACAACGGATGTACAGATGTGCCCCCCCAGCCTGCACAAGCCAGCTCCTGTTCTTGGCAGTCACCAGCCAAAGAGTAGTCCTTCCCCTAAGGAGAGGGTCTCTCTCCATGCGGGGTCTCAGAAGTGGAGTGGCTCTTCTGACTCACTGGAAATGGATATTCATGCATAGTTCATATTTTCAAAGCTTCTGGCCTTGGGTGAAAAGCTGCCACATGAAAACCCTCCTAGCTAGCACAGGTCACCCAGAGATGCCACTTCTTACTACTAAGCATGGAGCACTGTCCCAGATTATATGGAAAACTGGAATTTTTTTCTGTGTTTTAATACTGGAAAAATTAATCTCTTTTTATTTGGACCAATAAAATATAGGGAATGTTTTTTCATCTTCCTATTTTACTCCTTTCGAAGAGAAATTAGATTTTTCTTAGTTTGGAGGAGAATAATTCCCTACACTGGAAGGGGATCCAAGCTTTCCCCTGTCCTGTAACACAGGAGGACCACCATGCAGTTAGATACTATTTTACCTGTAGCATTCTATGGATTCTTCAGGCAAAGAGAGAAAAGCAAGAGGTTTCTAAATTGAAGATAATTGCTTCCCAGGAGAATAAAGCACATAGGTGTAGCTTGTATCTCTCCTTTTTTCCACCACATTTCAGACTATTTTCCAATGGACTTAAAGGCAGGACAAAAACAAGAAATCAGCTAAGTATTCCAGCTTGCTAAAGAGCTCTGTATGCATTTTGTAGCTCTGAAGTCATATATCCAGCATAGGATGATGTACAGATCTGGAGTGTAAACAAAAATAAATGTTTAAAAAAGAAAAACACCGTGTTTCTAAGCAGTATATTGATTTCTGCTGAATGTAGTATTGAGCTTTCCCTCTCTGCAGTGGAAATCAAACACAAATACTCTTGGTGCTGAATCCCAGCATAGCTATACCCATAAACTTAATCTTTCTTTGTTTGTGTAACATGGGAAAACATGATCTTTCTCCTTATTCTGCTCAGTGATTTATTTGTTATTCTGGTGTTAACGATGACTTATTTTCTTTCCACTAGCCCTTTAGTAGAAGCTATAGTTGAGTGAAAGCACAGAAAAGCTTTTGCTCAGTGCATATTATCTCACTAAGAAAAAGGCTTAAAACATGCTTCGCATCTTTGCATCACTATGAAGGCAGTATTGTTCTTCAAACCACCACTAAGTTTACAGTGGTCTTAGAAGAAAGCAAACAGAAATTAAATATGAAATTATCTCTATTATACTTGGCCAGACAAGGGCTGGCTGAAAATACAGCTGCAAGTAGCTAGGGCAGTTGCAGTTTTATTCAGCAGCTGGCCTTAGAGAAAGACTATGAATTTAAGATATCAAAATGCCTAAAGAAGAGTTGGAACAACTCTACAATTTTATCAGAATTAGGTAAGACTCATGAATCTTGCCATCTTGAGGGCTATTTCTGAGAAAATGCCTGGAGGTGGAGATAAATCGCATCGATGAAGCAACAGACTTTAGGAAGACAAAAGCAACTGGGTATGTGGGTGATACTATGAATATGCATGGTATCCATTGCATTGCATGAGGTAGCTGCTACACGTCAACAGAGGTAACCATGTCAGTAACTGCCAATACTTTATTAAATGTAAAACTGAGGAACAAGTCCACTATGAAATTACAAATATGGCACTTTCAATAGCAAGTACAACAATCAGCCTGCTACTGGAGAAACCATTAACTACATATATTCGTAAGCTTTGGGTATGATATGCCACCAAAGTAATACCATCTATGAAGCATTAACAACTCCATATGGAATCATAAAATTATTTTCACATAATTATCAAAAAAGCTCCAGCAAAAAAACACCCTCTGACGAGAGGGCCAGCAAGGAGGATTCTTCATGCAGAAGAGGAGAAATAGTCTATAGTCCTGCACAGAAATGGCCTCCTCATGAACTGGAGGCCCCCTGCGAGACACAGAATGGCCACTCCTGCAAGCAGCAGGCCAGGTAGGTACACGGTTCTGGTGAAAATATCCTGCATTCAGGTAGCTGCAACCGCCCAGACCACCACTGGCAGATTTTAAGTTGCCTTTGGAAAGTTGCTGGAAGCATAGACACTCTTCCTATAAACAGTATTAAATTCAAGACAACTCAAAGCAGAAATTAAAGCTTCTCTAATTTTGTCTTCTCACCCACACTTTGGATGACTCACATGCTACCTAAGAGGCCCTTAAGTGGGCCTCTCTATGACCCAAATCCTCCAGGCAACTGCCCTAGGTACCATCACAAGCTACCCATCCTCTGAGTCAGCCTGTGCATGGCACTGGGCTTCATTTGGTACAGCAGTCATAAGAGAACGTGAATCCATGAACTTCTCAAGTGCTATTGAACGTCTCAGAAAGGACACCCCCCCTTACTACCAACTGCTTAATATTTTCTGGCAAAAGAGGTCTCAGAGGCCATGGTAGAGAAAAATATATAAAGGAGAAGCCAGACAGTTTCTAAAATGTGTCTGGTTTACCCCATCTTCTGTATTTTGTCCATCATAGCATAAAATAAGATAATACAAGTCCTGGTAAAAGTGTTTCATGGCAAATGCAGGTCATTCTTTGGGATTTGCACGAGGCCGTAAAGAAACATAAATAACAAGGTAACACGTCATTTTGAGTGTTTGGACCTCATTAATTCACATGCGCTTCTTGAAACAGTGCAATGCTTACCCTATGGAAACCTGTTTAAGTCACATACAAGAAATTGCACAGAATCCAATACTTGTTGTCAAACTGAAGAAGTGTTTTACGTTGTGAAGAATTAACTTTGCCTCTCAAAAGCCAGATGTGGATCTGCAAAATTACTTAAGGATAAGTTTCTTTCCTTTTCTTTCCTGTTAATCACAATCTGATTTACTTAAACGAGGACCATTTTCATGGATTCTTAAAAGAGAATGGATTATAATGAAATGGCTGTGGCATTCTGAACATATATGGAATTCTTTAACTGGAAATCACTAGTAAGTTCTGTAAATGTTTTGTATTACATTAGTATTTAATTGGTTTTGATCATTCATGTTTTCATCCCTGAGAGAATATTGAATGAATTTTTGCTCTTGAAACATTATGTCAGTTTTCATTATTCTAAAGAAAAACTGATGGTCCTATAACAGTCACAATAAATACATCCTCAAAGTAAAATCTTTTCAGTTATAGATTTAAACCTTTGCATTTTGATCATACTTTAAAAAGCACACACTTTAAAATTAACTGTAAACTCCATAGAAAAGGACAAAATAACACTTAAGACGTGGTCATTCATTTAATCTTTGCATGGCTAATAAAGGATCTGACCTCAATATTCACTAATACCAACAGAAATTTGTTCCACAATGTCAGTAAATGTTGAATCAGGCTCCAAATAGGTCATTCAAAATCTCATAGTTGAAAAGCTGAGTCATTGTAAAAAGGAAACATTTAGAGTCACTTTACTAAATAAGAAAAGGCATGTATTATGGCCCTTCAGACAACATCCTCTTTTTATCTGGATACCATGGCATAATTTTCCCTAAAATCACAGAATCACAGAATTGTATAGGTTGGAAAAGACCTTTAAGATCATCGAGTCCAACCATAAACCTAACACTACCAAGACCACCACTATACCATGTCCCTAAGCACCTCATCCAAACGTCTTTTAAATACCTCCAGGGATGGCGACTCAACCACTTCGCTGGGCAGCCTGTTCCAATGCTTGATAACCCTCTCGGTGAAGAATTTTTTCCTAATATCCAGTCTAAACCTCCCCTGGTGCAACTTGAGGCCATTTCCTCTTGTCCTATCACTTGTTACCTGGGAGAAGAGACCGACCCCCACCTCTCTACAACCTCCTTTCAGGTAGTTGTAGAGAGCAAGAAGGTCTCCCCTCAGCCTCCTTTTCTCCAGGCTGAACAACCCCAGTTCCCTCAGCCGCTCCTCAGAAGACTTGTGCTCCAGACCCTTCACCAGCTTCGTTGCCCTTCTCTGCACACGCTCCAGCACCTCAATGTCTTTCTTGTAGTGGGGGGCCCAAAACTGAACACAGTATTCGAGGTGCGGCCTCACCAGTGCCGAGTACAGGGGCACGATCACTTCCCTAGTCCTGCTGGCCACACTATTTCTGATACAAGCCAGGATGCCATTGGCTTTCTTGGGCACCTGGGCACACTGCTGGCTCATATTTAGCCGGCTGTCAACCAACACCCCCAGGTCCTTTTCCGCTGGGCAGCTTTCCAGCCACTCTTCCCCAAGCCTGTAGCGTTGCATGGGGTTGCTGTGGCCCAAGTGCAGGACCCAGCACTTGGCCTTGTTGAACCCCATACAATTGACCTCGGCCCATCGACCCAGCCTGTCCAGCTCCCTCTGCAGAGCCTTCCTACCCTCAAGCAGATCAACACTCCCACCCAGCTTGGTGTCATCTGCAAACTTACTGAGGGTGCACTCGATCCCTTCGTCCAGATCATTGATAAAGATATTAAACAGAACTGGCCCCAACACAGAGCCCTGGGGAACACCGCTTGTGAGCGGCCACCAACTGGACTAAACTCCATTCACCACCACTCTTTGGGCCCGGCCATCCAGCCAGTTCTTTACCCAGCGAAGAGTACACCCGTCCAAGCCATGAGCAGCCAGTTTCTCCAGGAGAATGCTGTGGGAAACCGTGTCGAAGGCTTTACTGAAGCCTAGATAGACAACATCCACAGCCTTCCCTTCACCCACTTGATCTGGAACTATGGCAATCATTCATTCACCACATGTATCCAAACAGTGCCTGCATCTGCCTGCAAACTGAAAAAAGGCAATATCAGCAAATGAAATACTGTCTTTGGCTTCCTACAAAGAAAGAAAAAGTTATCTGGTTAAGTACCTGTGACCCCGTGTGGGACTCTAAGCTCAGGAGCTGCATCTCTCCATTCTCTGACACAGATGAACTTTCTGGGTCAGCTACCTTCCTACCTTTCTGCTTGCCAGAGCTCTCCTCAGTTTATCAATCTTTGTTGTGTTATTAATGAAGCCATGAGAATAATAGATTTGGTACAAGACATACAAATTTCTATATCTCAAAAAAGTACCTAAGCAGTGGCATGTATTAAGAGCAAGTCCTCGTGTTCTGGATGCAGGCAACACTGCATGTTGACAGCAAGAAGAAAATGCATGGAGGAGCTTGCCTGTTTTACCGTAACTCCCAGTCACAAACCAGCCTATCCTCAAAGTAGAAAGTCAGGCCACAGCCCTGTGCATCCTGTCTAATTCTCCCATCATGTTAGGTGCTAAAGCTAAAGTCAAGGACGTATTGTATAGATTGTAGTTAGGCATCTGTGAAGATGACTGCAAAGATTACTTATATCAATTTTAATCCACCCCAAAGAGGAGTTTCTTTATCAACCCTTTTGGAGAGAGATGTAAATGATAGAACCTTTATGCTCACTTGATTTAATGATATATGGTTTTGGGTGTACTCCCAGCAGCCCATCACCCAGAACATTTGAGGGAACCAGAAGAAACTGCAAGGAGCAGGAGAGCTCAATAGTCATCCCACATCATTTCAGATTAGTTAGGATTCTGTCAGGATACCCCAAGTGAGCACAGCACCATGTGGGAGCCAAATGAGGGAAGAACCTGGTTCATCCCAGTGTTAAAAAATGACTGACCTTTCAGCAAATCCACTGGTAGTTCCATATTACAGAGCAGGCCTGAAGTAAAGACAACAAGTGATGCCTGGTGATGACAGTTAAAACCATAGTCCTAAAACACATATCTGCTGAGCAGAGCCAAGCAAAGCTTGTGCCTCTGATCAAAGGCCACCAGGAAAGAGCTGCAGCATTCCTTGGCAGGTTCAGGACATCCCATGGCTATTTTTGACAACTACCATGCGGTGGCCAGCCAATATATTCTGCAGATGGGCAGACGATCACATCTTGTTGCCAAAAAGCTTTAAGAGATTTACTCTTAAAGAGATCCACAGTGTTTCTAAGCTCTCTCCCAGACAGTAGCATCTCAGCACAGGGTGAGCTGCGACAAAGCAGGTGATAGGGCACTTCAGCTCACTTCTCAAAAGATAACGCAGAGCTTATGGTGCTGTTTTAACCAGTTCAGGGGACACCTCAAAGTCACCCGTACTCCCAGAGGAAGGATCGTGTCAAGGCCATGAAGGTGCCTTTGTCCGGCTGAAGTCTGTTTCTGGGCACAGACGTGCTGTTTTGCAGTGCGTCTCGGGCAACCAGCGCAAACATAAATCTGTTCAAATTTGAGGGGTGCTTTATACAGAGCTGAAGCCCCTTTGAGTAACACTTCTTGTCAGCAGAAAATAAATCGAGTGAATATTATGCCGACTGAGCATCCCTTTTAGCATTTTCAAACACAATGTCACGTAGGAGGATGCCAGAGAAGTAGCGAGAAAACAAAAGAAACTGCAAGCCAGGGTCTTGCAAGTCTCCAGTGGAAATGGTTTTCATGTCAAATGACATAAGTGTCAAACATGAGTCACTGCTGCCATTTCTCCCTGCCCAGACGAGGGAAATGTATACTCTGTGGTCAAGGCAGAGCAGGACAGGATGATAGATATTATGCAGTTTGACTCCAGTGCAAATGAGCTGTTAGGGTTTAATAAAGGTATCTCTCTATAATGCATATTACATTTCCATAGCACTCCATGAAGGACTGGAAACAGAGCCTTCCAGCCAGTGTGAGTTTACCAACATTTCAGTGACAGAAAGCAATACTCTTGGAAAGCTCTCCTGAACCGCTGCCCGCATTTGGTAGCTGTGGTGACTAATACGAAGCTGTTGTTTAAAAAATGGCATTGGAACAAGAAAACTGTAGTTCTGCTTCATTTTCCTCCCTGATTATATGCCAAGTGGCAGTGATTACTGACAGTTTGATGCAAAGAAAAGTTTAGGTTGGGGTGTTATTATTTAGACATAAAAAAGACGAAGCACCTGCCAAAGTATGTACACATAAAACATGTCTTTTTGAGAGCATGGTCTTATATAAAGAGGGCTGCTTAAACTAAGAGCAAGGTGGGCCAATCCTCAGCCATTACAATACTTTGAGCAAAGCTATACCAGCCTACCAATGCCAGGAATCTGGCCTGTTGTCTGCCTTTCAACCCCACTTCATTGTCTGTGAGATTCACCTTCATTTTACCCAAGTTTAGTGTACTTCAGTAACTCAGTCAACAGAGGGAAGTAGATGGCAAGCATTCCCTCCCAGAAGCACGACCTTACTTTCTGGCAGTTTAGTGACATGAGAGCCATCGCTGATGCAAATCCTCCGGCCAGCACCGCTGTGCTTTGCCATCAGGCTTCCTCGCTAGCCAAGGCAACACTGCCTCTTAAAAGCCAAAGTGACACGGTTCGTTTTCAATACCAGCAGTGTACATGGTTTGAATCATACCTCACTCACTTCTTCAACAATTTGTCCGGAATGAAGCATCTGTTAGGAAAAAAATGGTAACATGGATCCTTGCCTGCTCATCCGGACCCTTAGGGGCATGTGTGTCGTTAGGGCCACACTGTGTCACCCCTTGCACGTGATGCACAGGCTGGGTTATCTCTGAGATTAGAGGCGGAAGCGCAGGGGCCAGGAGGGAGGATTTGCAGCGATGCCCACAACTGCTGTTACTTTTTAGGTATGCTTGTATGTGAGCCTGCGGGACTCGGACAGCTCAGTGTGCCCACTGCATTTCACTTTTCAGACTGGGCTTCTCCGTCACCATTTTCTCATTTTTTAATAACAGGTAATTCAAACCTATTAATAGTGACTATTATTTCAACAGAGCATAAACACAACCCCTCATCTGGAATAGGCATTTGCAGGAGTGTGACGCTCTCGCTCCATGGAGATGCCAGTACAGCTCCAGAGCAGAAAGATATTTTCTGACACTAGATTATTTTCTGTAAGGGATCACTCCGTGCTCAGTGGCACTGAAATTATTATTTTACAGTTTTGACCAGGTAACATTTGATCCCACAGGTCCCAGGAAGAAAAGGCACTCTTGGACTGCAACAGGGATCTCATCTCCATGAAGACAGCAGGGTGAAACTTTTAGCTATTACCCATTGTGCCAAGCCTCTGCACGGGTTTTTTGTTTGGTTGGTTTCATTTTTTGAAGGAAATCCTCCTTCAAAAAATCCTCCTTGTGCCCTCCGTGTTAGAACTGAGTGCAGCCACAGTTGCTGGCTTTAGAGGGACAGGAAGGAAAACCAAGGAGAGTCGGCCCACTGTGCCCCAACCTGCAGAAAGCCACAGAGACGTCAGGAGACAATACGTACTATAAAGTCCTCTGCTGGAACAAAAGCACCCGCATTGCACTCTCATTCTCTTTTAAATCAACAGAGTTGTAAAAGTTATTTCTATAGGCGCCTATTTTCTCTCTCTCATAAAAGTGTATGAAAGTGTTTCCCAAACAGCTCCATTGCTATTGTGCAGCCAAAACCCCCGCCCCAAACCTTCGCTCCCATGGGCCACACCACTGAATACAGCAATTGCTCTGCTGCCTCACAACCTTCCTCCTCTGTCTTGTGAAAGCCAGAGCATAAACCAAAATTGTTCCAGAGACACTAATCTGTAATATGTTTTCTGTACAGTCCCTAAGAAGAGACATAACTGACATATTTTTGTATATCCTCCAGAAAGGAGTTTTCCTTCCTGCTCTAAAGAGATAGTGTTTCTTTCCTTATGGAGGATCCCTAAACAACCCTCCTGTCCAAATTACAATTTTTTTCCTGACATCATCATGAGGAGACCGCTTGCCCAAGGTTATACGGGCTTCTTGTTCTTTTCTTGCCATCGCTCCAAGGTACAGATTGGCCATTTGAAGTTAACTGAGCCATGTGTAGGCACAAATGCTTCGCTGAAGCATCTAGTTGTTTATTTAGTGCTACACATTTGTGATTGTTGCTGGTATCAGGCAGCAAAACTAGAGAGGCAACAGAAGGAAAACAAGTAATTAGGGAAAAAAATCTACTATGGTACTGCTTATGCCCAGGCAAGACTGTAAGAGCACAGCTGTGTCAGCAGCAAGTCAGGTTCTGAGCCACCTTGTACAAAAGGAGCAATGTTTTATTGCCAGCTTCTCATCCAGGTAATTACGTTCATTTCGTGAATAGAGACAACTTCAGTCGGAATAAAGGTCCAGCCCAACTGACGGTGATCCTACCTCTCATGTCCACGTTACCGATGAGTCACGCAGGGTTGGTAACCACTGTGACATTTCTGGCAAATGAGGAGGATTGAGGGGAGTATCCTCTCCCTTCACACACAAGCCTTTCCTCAACCCTAGCCTCTTTCCACAGTCCCAACCAGTTTCCTTTCATGCCTTTAACTCCTCCCAAAGCTGCACTCTAACCGCCAATTTTCACCTCCCAGACGTTTTTGTCACTGCAAGATTTTCCACTGGGATCCCAGCTTGCGCCTCCCCTTGTCCGTACCATGACCCAGCGCCACACTGGCAATCTGTGCCTTCTCAACAGAGCCTTCAGCTCTGCATCCCCCACCATCACACACACACAGAGCTCCCCAAGTGGATACTTTTCTCTCCCTTAAATCCACTCTGCTCTAGGTCTGGTCCACATTAAAGTAATCTACATGTGTCACCAATTATCCCTCCCAGTTGAAGGGGTCTAAGTAGCAAATCCAAGACCTTCAGCCCTACTGATGAACCATACGCCTGATGATCTGAGACATCATAAGGGAAGCTGTGCCTTCAAATAATTTATTTAAGACCTAGTACATTATACACAAAAGACTGTGTTAAAAATACAGTGTTGAGTTCTGAAGTCAAACACAGAGAAACACATCTAAGGGGAGTATTAATTTTGCCTAAGAAATCTGTTTCATTCCCACCGCTGGCTGGATTTTCTTTCATCAGGGAATAGTGAAGGGGTCTAGTTGTTGCTGAAATAGTTGAATGTGTTAGGAGACTTTGGAGTGTGAAATACAGTCTAACAGTTAAGGGTACTGAAGGGTACTGTGGGAACTGGATTCTTTTTTTTTGCTTTCATTTACTTAAATGCTGTGAGACACTACGAAAATTTTTTCCTAAAGGTTCCCGGTGCTCTTCATTGCCTGAAACTCTGACATGGGAAGTAGCTCAGTCTGATGTGAAGAAGTACTCACCTTCTGTGGCTTCCAGAAAGTCAAGAGCAGCTGTGCTTCGAATCCAGGAACTGCTGCAGAAGTCCTGAAGAAAAAAACCAACCCAGTTTGAAACACCTCAGCCAAGCAACTCAATCAACTATCTGATTTTCAGCTGAGTCCCAGCTCCCTACCCAGAACGTAGTGCTACACCTCCATGGGACATTGCAAATATCACTTAACTTTGGGGGAGCAAATGTAATAGTGCTGAGACTGAAAAGCCCTGGGGATAGGGAGAAGGAGGCTTATTAATAAAAACCTCCTCTTTAGACTCAAGCTTCAACATAAAAGGGGTCTCAACTTTTCCCCTGCACCCTACCCACTCCCCTGGAATTGCATTTCATTCTGCAGCTTCTGTGATCTTGAAACAAAGTGGGGCTAGATGCTGGGTACAAGTTCTGTGTACAAATTTATCTTCATCATCTCTCACTGTCCCATAGGATTAACAGCACTGTTGCAACAGTTCTGCTAGTACAAACGAGTGAGAAGCAGACACTGTCGCCAAAAAATTAAATCTGAGGTGGCACTAGCCCCTGGCAAAGTCTTCCCTAGCCTTTTTCAGTCAGGCAGGCATAGTTGTTAAAGGAACCTTGTTTGGGATATGTCAAATACAATCTCATAAAAATCTCCTTTCTGATGGGAGTTTTGGCTTATAAAAGTTAATGCAATGCAGATAGCAGAACAGGCTGTTTCCCAATAGACTGTGTTATAAAAAGTATTTAGTTATATAAAGCTTGAATCACAGCTTTCTTAGCAACTGTTTGATACAGACTGGGTTTCTATCTCACACAAGGCAATGAAAATAGTATGGAGGGAAGGCTGCGCTTCCTAGCAGAGGACCTGGCAATAAGAAGGGATTTTGAACCTTTTTTTTTTTTTTTTGCATTAGAAAATATACAGCCAAAATGAAAGCTAAAGAATAATCTCATTATTACTCCCTTTTTGCTTAAAAAATGCATGAAGTCAGACTGTCTGGATAGCACATTATGAGGATATTGATGCTGTTTAAAAAACAAAAAAAAACAAAACCAAACCAAAAAGCAAAGCAGGGATTTTTCTACCCGGAAACCTGATGCGTCACTCCTTCAGCTTTGTCCCTGGGGGCAGGCCATGGGAATTCCCAGTCTTGGGCCCCTGTGGCTCTCAGCCAGCCCTGTCATCGAAGCTGTGCTTTCAGCCTGGGATGTTGCTGTGCTGCAGGGGTGGAAAATGAGGCTTCAGTCTGTTAACTGGCAGGATGAGGTTGGGCCTGAGGGGGCTGTGTAAAGAGTCCTGCAGACCTCTGTCAGCACCGTGAAGAAGCAGGGAGCCTTCTTACTTCCCAGAGAGGAGATAAAAATTGGACAAACGTTGCCTGAAACAACAACAACCCAAAGATTTTTAAAGCCCCATGAGAGATGTTGCTTTAACTTCTTTCAATGAGTATCTGACTCATTCAGGGCTCTCACAGCTTCATGGCTGGTTGGGCTGGGGGCGGTACGTGGGATTTCAATCCTCTCCTTTGAAACAGACATGGATTTAACAGGTGAGGGAGCGACAACCGTTTAGCTTTTGATCCACAGTCACGCCTCTCGGTGTGCTTGGTTGAACTGGTGCCCCAAATCTCGGGACACAGTTGTGGCCACGTGGCAGTTCAGCCCCTGGCTTCAGGTGGCTGCCCCTTGCTCAGCCCGTACTGGGTTATGTGGTGGAAGCGGTCTGTGCAGCTGGAACTGAAGTACAGAGGGCCAGATCTCAGAAACCTAATGGAAGGGAAGGGTTTGTCTTCAAAAGAGCTGCTCCTTCTGCTTGCATGGCCAACATACCGCTGACTAATGCACCTTACCCCTGCCCACACCAGCTTGATGGATATTTGGTTTTGTCCAACAGGTATGTGCACCATTCGCATCTCCACCTACTCCAATTCTTAGCAGGGTAAAGTTTAATCATTGTTATTCCTGGTGCTACTTTTGGGAAGAAAAAGAGTAATTTTGTCATTGCGTGCTCCAGAAAACGTGAAAGCCTCTAAGGAGCCCAAACTTCCTGCTACCAATGCCTTCAACTTTGCCCCACCTTTGTGAAGCACAGGCAGCTCGTGGAAGAATGTCATCCACTCTAACAATTGATTTTCTTATGTACAATAACGTCAGACTTTTTAAATAAAAGGCTGACCCGTCTCCTTCTAAAATAATTCTTCTGTTTTGTGGAGCGTTGTTCTGATTATATACAATTCCCACAAGAAGGGAAGTACCTTTAAAATAAGGACTATTCAGTACTAGTACAGGATTTCCTCTTGTTGTTGATAATTTCCTCTTAGTAGAAGACGCAATGAATCCCAGAGAAATTCAAAGGGGTAATCTACAGACAGTTAGGCATCTACATTATAGAGGGAACATTGTTCAATCAAATTGATGTTTTCCTGATGAAGTAAAAAATAGATCTACCTGCTGTGTAGCATGTAAGAGTTTCTACAGCACACACTTCAGTTCCCTTTGCTGCATTTTTAATCCCCATCCAATCCCACAAACTTTTACATAACAATTGCTGAACAACAACGGATGACAATTATTCTCATTTCAACTTTTGATATTGAAATTCAGCCTCTGAAATGGCCTCTCTGTTAAAGACAGGCTTGGTGATAATAAGCAGTATTACCAAGGTATTATCTGCACTATCAATAGCACATATATAATACGAAGCAAATTAGCAACTCTGCGTTCTCTCTCCCAGATGTTCCTTACCTCAGAAGCAGGCTCCGTGCTCCCTTTCACTAGAAGAGCTAGTTTTCCACTGCTGCTCTGAACATGCACCTGCCCTACTCACCTGATGGCAAAGGAGACCTCATACCTATGTAGATGGCTAACACATGCCCAAAACCACCATACTAAAATCCAGGAGCTAAGCGGCTGCACCAGCAGCCAGGTGGTAGCTGCTGATAAAGGCTGAGTGATTTGTGGAAACAGCTGCCAGTCATTAGGAGCTCATATCAGTTATCCTGATGTTTCAAATTCTCTGTCAAGTTGGATCACAAGCCCCCTCTTGTGCACGGACCATGCTTTAATTTCTTGACCTCCTTACACTCACTTGACCAGATTGTACAAATGCAATCAGTAAATCATACTGTGACGCATTCTTATAGCTGGCGATAGTCCATCCGAGCCCTAGTTCCTCCCTAGCCAGCGAGATGACCCATCAAATTTGATGAAGACATTCACACACACTTTGTTTCAGCACTTTACTGGTTTTAAATTATGTGCCTCGGTTTTTGTACATTGCTCATCTGATTCTGGCTTCTGAGCAAAATTGTGCATACTAAGAGTACTACCTTCCCCACTTTGAATCCTTTCCATACTTGCACGCAGCTTATTTTGTCATCTGACATCACTTATTTCCGTATCTTTGCAACAGGCAATGCAAACAATGCAACTCTTCGTTCATCTGTTCACAGCCTCCGTTTTCCTCTGATCCTGCACATCAGCCTTCCTTCCTGCTCCCTGCCATTCTCTCACAGAGCTGTCCCACCAACTTTTCTATTCCCAACATCCTTTCTTCTGTGAAAGCAGCGCAAAACAGAGAAACGCACGTACCGTCAGTGTTTAACCTGTTACTACTGTCTGTACCTAGATTTTACAGCTTACCTTGGAGACACACAAGCCACCTGGAAAGCTCCAAGAAGCCTTTCCAACGCAGAGAGAAGAGAGTGGTCTGCAGAGGCCTCCCTGTGCTGAGGCTGCCCCGAAGAGCAGCAGTGCAGAAGATGTGCAGAAGTGGCTCCAGCTACCACCCCTTCCTTTCCAGGAGGCTTCACCTGAAGAAAGTTGGCCTGGTAAAAGACTCTGGACAGGTCCAACCAATGTAGTGTGGTTAAGGGCTGTATAAGCAGGGCAGAATGCCCCTAGTGCTCAGCTGTTTTGAGTGCTTGGATAAGCCCTTCCTGCATTATACAGCTGTGTTACATGATGTATTGAAGAAAAAAGAAAAAACAGCTGGAAGAGGACCTCTGTCTATGAACTTTGCTCTGCTGGGAAGGCTTGGGCAGGCTGCACACAGCACGGGTCAAAGCGAGGCAGTTTGGTCCACTCCTTCAAGCTGCATGAATAATTAGTAGAATTTGCTAGAGAAAAAATTGCGTGGGACTAGCTGGAATAAGGGAGAACAACATATAATACCCAAGCACTTCCTTAATAAAAGCTTTCACCAAATGAACACTTCAGACTCCCAAAAGACACTTTCAAGTATCTGTATCTTACTAGGCATTGGCATTTCAACATTTATTACCGCAGTCAAGCTACTATATTGCAAGCATGAGTCAATGCCTGCATCTTCTGGCTCCAGAAGAAAGGGACTGTTCTAATTTTTATTTATAAGCTGGGCAAGTGGAGAGAGAGGCATTCAGTTACAGGCAAAGCACACACTGCCCTACGAGGCTGGGTAGGCTGGTGCCTTAGCGTCCTGAGTCACAAGTACCACAACCCATCTCTGCAACCTTTCATGTACGGCCTCAGAAAAGGGCTTTGTAAATCATTTTTGTTGCCTTCCAGCACAAAGCCCATGACCTCCACATTATTCACTACAGACTTCCAGCTCTGTATAGAGTATGTTACGATCCAAACTGGGAGTTTCTGGCAAGAAGCGCTTGTGAATATGCACACAATATAAAACAGGAAGAAGGATTTCAGTTTATCTCTGCTCACTTGGGCTTGTTTGTTGCTTGGAAAAAAATCTGGCAGGCTTCCCACCACTATGCAATAGTCTAGGAAGGCTCCTGTCACCTGGGGACTCACATGCTGATGTGTGAGTGAAGAGAGCAATAGCGAGGATTCATGGGGTTTTCAGCATGATCCTAATAAAATCTGTCATGCTACTAGCATTAAGACAGGAGCGCTGAACAGAAACTGTCTTAAGAACTACTGACAGCTTCTTTCCAAAAGCTAAAAAATGTCACTTTCATGAGCTATTTCTTTAAGCCAAAGCACGGAATGGATTTCCAAAGGTTTGTGTCTGGTTTTATGCAGCATTTACCAGCCTCTTAAATTTATTCTGCACTCAAATCCAGCTTCCTTGATAAAGGAAGATAATATTAGCTTATATGAAATACCACATCATCTTACATCCCACACAAAGCTTTAGCCTGAGGATTTCCGGACAGACACGGTCCATCCAAAGCAATTGAAGGTAGCTGGGGGGTCATGGGATCAAGTCACATAAGCATTTCCTTTCTTCTCCGGCATCCCTCTGGTTAAGCTTGTGCTCCTGAATTGCTCTTTTGCAATAGGGTAAACACGTAAATGTTTTGGGCTCAGGAGATATCTGTTGTCTGTAGAAGCAAGCTTATTTTGCCTTTCTCAGTTTTGTCTTTAGAAACCTAGCATCCTATAGGAAAGAAAAATAGCAGAACATCTCAGAACTGTAGTTTTTGAGAAACAACAGCATTTATAATTCACATAGAAAAGTTCCAACTACCGCTGTCTCTTGATGAAAGGAGAACAAGCACTGCCATCCCTTTTTCACAGCTGACAAAACAGATATGGATTAAGTGATTGCCAAGCATAATTTATTAGGTTAGCAGCACGAGTAGTAACACAGCCCTGGACTTCCAACCCTGGTGCTTCAGCTTCTGGGCCATGCTTTTCTCATTGGAATTACTAGTTTTTGTGAGTGCCTAGAATTCGTTCATCTCTTTCTACGATAACAATCAGTAGATTTTGGGTCTCTAAAAATTAATATAGACTTACTGCAAAAGTTGAATAAAATTACTACTTTTCATTAATACCTTTGCCATTGGTAATGGAAAGGCAGTGGATATAGAGACAAACACCAGCAGCTAAACTTTTATTGCACTCTCAGCTTCTGAAGTCCTTTCAAGAATAGGACAGTGGGACAAAAATAATTATAGGGGTCTTTCTACACAAAAGAGCCAGCTATTTAGAGGCAGGCAAAGTCATTTGAATGTCAATGAAATAACCATTAAAAGGCTGAGAAGCATTGCCATTTATTAAAAGATCTAAAGAATAGTTGCATGCACTATAGCAATCTTCTAGGTAGGAGTTGTTAATTTGGTATAAAAACCTATTAGGGACAGGGCAGAGCATAATTAAACAGGAGACAATACACACTGTGAAAAGGAAACTGGATTTGGAATTTTACAGCCTCTTATTTCATGTTTCTACATGAAATACTATGCTCTATAATCTCTCCTCAATAACACCTATGTATTTCTAGCTCCCACAGTGTTCTGTGTTTCATTTCTAGCAGTGGTCTCCTACAGCCTAGGGAGGAAGGTAAAACGAGGTTACGCACTTGAATGCCCTCCCACTCTTTCCAGCCTCACGGCAATCCTTCTTCCAAGAAAGCCTCTCATCAATGCCACTCCTTAATTGGCCCGAGAGCCCCTCTTTAAACAAAGCTCTCGTCTCCCACAGGGCTGAGCTCTTTCTGCTATTCTGGCAGAGCTAAATCCAGACAAGGAAGTGCCATTTACCCAGACAAGTGTGCTATAAATTCAAATGCACAGGAAAGAAGTGAGGAACTTCCAGAAGTTGTTGATGTTCTGCAGGTAGAGATCTGCAGGTAGGATGGACCGCATCTGGAGAAAACCTATCTACGTGTAAGCCTGTCAGGTTGTTACTTAAGGAAAAGCACAAGACGCTCGTAATACCGCTCAGTAACAAATATAGGATCAGTTGGAGACCTTGGGTAGATTCTGCACTAACGCACTGAACGTGAGCTAAACCAGACTGTTAGGTACAAAACTTTGTTACAGAGCTATAGGACAGATAAAGATTTCATGAGTTAAACAGGAAAGGACTCTGCGTTTGTAAAGATTATCACTTTTTAATATGAACACAAATCAGTAAGAATATTCAGGTGCAGTGCAGCTTTAACCTCTTCTTTAGCAGTAACCCTGGTGTCTCCGCTGTCTGCCCACACACTGCCAGGCAAGTAAAAGTGACACGCAAAATGTATCCTACCTTTTCCTTCCCTCAACTGTTATTCTGAGGCACTGCGGTTCTTTATGCACTCAGCTAGTATAGCTAAGTATGCCATAATAGTTGAGAAAAAAGTAAATACAAATGTAGCAATTGTTCGACATCTCCCGTGATACCCATTCTCCACTGATATATATCAGACAAACATGTCATTTAAAATACTTTGTTCTTTCTCCTTTATTTAGCTACAACACAAATACAAGAGCAGTCAAACCCCGTCCAGTGGAACTCACCAGATAAACCTGTTCAGATTAAGGTTCTCATGAAACCAACCAAAATATACGTGTACACACACACTCTCACGCACACAAGAATGCAGCAGACCCCTTACAAAACGAGGAGTGGCACTGAACTGCACCTAAAAGTAAAATGCAATAGGAAAATCAACTGGTTAGGATACATCTGTTAAGCAACAAGGCTGTGCACTGAACGGGTTCCCACTGTACCATTCCACTGGCTACTTAAACACCAGCGTCACTCCTTTCAGGTGCAAATTTGAAGCTCACAGAGGGAAAGAGTCTGGTCTCAGTTACCCAAGAATATGGGGTAATAGAATAATTACTCCCCTGTAACTCAAAGCAGAATCTGGCCCCATGAAATGAGTATGCATATGACCGGCTCTGGCTGGAAGACTACTGCAGGTGACAACTGGTTTTTTCCCTTCACTTCCCCAGCAGCTAAACCCACCACCAATATAGTGTGTAATTTGGCTTTTGCACTCTCCCCCACTCTCAAGTTTACTCTAAAGCACATCCTGCTCCTTTTGGTGGAAGAAATAGCGTAGTGGTTCTGTGATGTGAGTAAATGTCCACTAGGGACTAGAATAAGACCACCAAATATACCAAACCACTGCAGAAGAAATAGAAGTTGGGCTCTTAGATAAAGCTGGTCAAGCTGGTCCATCTGATTTGTCAACGCTTTGTTCAGAAATATAAGACTCGGATATAGTTTACAAAATGAGTAATTCTTTATAGAACATCTCAATGTCAAAATACTAACAAAACCACAGCTTGTTAATGCTGAGAAGAGTGGTCTGGGAAAAATTAATAACTAAACTAGGCCATTGCTAACAATAATACGTGATATCTCTTCCTAAAAAGGCGGTCTGACGTATTCAGGAAAAATGAAACATTTGAAACAAGCTGTTTACAAAAGTGATTTAAATGCTTGGCACAGATCTAACACAAGTGTTAACAACCACTATTGTAATTTTATTTTTGGACAACTTCAGCAACTATTTAAAAAAAAAAAAATTGCTAATACAAAAAAGTAGAAAACAAGAAGAAAAATCCGAAGAGACAGTTTTTAGACAAACTCAGTTAATGTGAAGCTGTACCTTTGTCCCAGTTATTAAGAACTTCAACTTTAAGCGTGGCATAACCCAGCTCAGCTAGGTTTGTAGGCTTCCCCACCCTTACTAAAGAGTTAGTTCTTAGAAGGCCCCAATCTCAGTCCCCCAGGGTCTGTATGGTTTGCCAAGGGTTGCTGACTGCGTTGGTGCAGACGGGCTCAGCACGTTGGGGGACAGCAGATGGAAGGAGCCAAACGAAAAGGGGAACGCAGACAGAGATGCCATGGAGGAGAGAAGAGGAGGAGACAGTTTGGTAGTAGATGTGACCACGGGGAGCACTGGTCCAACGCTGCCATTTGGGGGCACTCTGAGTGAGGAAGTTTCAGCATGTGGGGCGGCAATTCGGGTCTGGTGATGTGGTTCTGTGGAAGATGCTGTGGTACTGGTATTACCGTGCCCATTTTGAGCCAGCAGCAACGGGTGAGATATGTGAGGGTGATGTCCAAAGGCACTGCCCCAAGGAATGTGTCCAATGCCGGTGTGCGCACTACTTGCTGCTTCCCGTTGAGAGGCGTAGTTATTGAGATGAGACACAAGTCGAACTCGCAGAGGATCAGAGGCGTCCAGACCCTCTATAATACTAAGGTATCGAGCAACTTCAGCCAGGCACTCTCGAAACCCTAGACTCCGATAGTCCATAGCCAAAGCATGAGCATCAAAATAACCTAAGAGAAAAGGACAAAGAATGGAGTCTTAAGATGCTGTTTTCCACTCATTGTCTACATGTAGCCTCCCCACTCCACCCTCCCCTATAAGCATATTTCACTTGGATGTGGTTAGTATTCCCAACCATAGATTAGCTGCCAAGCGCATTTTTTTTCTTTTTTTGTCTAACAAGCTTTTCTTTTATATCTGTGCTGTGATGCTGCAAGTCCCAAGACTAGTCACAGACTGCCATTTTTAAACTGAAATTGCACACTGCCACTGGAGGAAAGTACTTTTGTTCTTTTCATGTCTCCCCGGTGCAAGCGAAACCACAGCGCAGCGAAATTCATTAGAAACACAAGTCCTAACTTATCAGAGGGGACTTCTGCAGGCACCGTACTTTTTTCCTAAAAGCGCATTTCACCATTTTTGCTAATTCTCTTCACTACTCATTTCATCCTGTTTTTTTTTTTTTCTAGTTTCTGTTCTGAACTTTCAGAACGTCAGAGAAACAAACATTTGACAACAACAAAAACTTTGTGTTTTCCAAGTTGCCAAAAGCCGATTCACTTCACAGTGCTGACACATTGCTAGAGAGACTTATAATCACTCTCCCCTAGAACAACCTGGAGCTAGCACTGTAAAATGTTTCGGTGCTAGCGATGCCACAAATCTTGTCAAGTAGAAGAAAGTCCCAAATTCCTGACGAAACATAAGAGAGTTTCCGTTCACTTTCTCCAAGTGCTCCCACAGCACTCTGCACACCAAAAGCTAGGGCATGCACTCCTCTCACAGCAGGCTCTCTGCAGAGCTGCTGACCCACTGTCAGGCACGAAACTTTACCTTTCCCTCCTGCTGTGTGCAGCATTTTCAGATGATCGACAGTCATCTGCAGAATCTCTGCTTTTTCCAGCTTGGCTGATCCCTAGGAGAGAAGGGGAAGCACGGAACTTCTCAGGCAGAACCAGAGACGTTAAAGAGGGGCGACCCTTCCTCCCGGGGGCAGGGGGGAGGCGGCGCGGGGGGTCGCTGGGCGCTACCTGCTTCTCAAAGGCGCTGGGCACCAGCCTCCTCAGCTCGGACAGGCTGTTGTTGATGCGGTCGCGGCGGCGCTTCTCGATGATCTAGGGCAGAAAGCGGGGGGTCAGGGGGCGGGCGGGCCGGGGCTGAGGGGAGCCGCGGCCGACCGGCAGGCACTCACCCCTCGGCGCCTCTTCCTGGCCAGGATCTGCGAGGTGGTGGAGGGAGACATGGAGCCCGCGGCCGAGCTGAGGTTCCTGCGGGGAGCAGCGGGACACCGGTCACCACAAGCACCGCCGCCCCGGGGAAGGGGGGCCGGGGCTCCGCGGGGCCGAGGGGAGGGAAGGGGCGCCGGGCCCCCTCCCGGCGCCCACCCTGCCTGCGCTCACCCATTCTCATCCGCGCTCTCCTTCTCCACCTCGACGGCCTCGTCCAGCTCCTCGCTGTCCGACGAGCTGTACTCGGGGTGCGCCCGCTTCATGGCGGCGGCGGCGGCGGCGGCGGGGCGCGGGCGGCCGTCGGGGAGGCGGCGGGCGGCGCGCGGGAGGAGGGCGCTCAGCGCGCGCCCCGCGCCTCGCCCAGCACCCGTCTCCCCCATGGCGTTCCCACGCCTCGCCTCTTACCCGCCGCGGGCGGGCAGGGAGGCAGCAGGGCGGGCCGGCAGCAAGGCGGGCGGGCGGGCGGGCAGGCAGGCAGGCAGCAGGGCAGGCAGGCAGCAGGGCAGGCAGGCAGGCAGGCAGCAGGGCAGGCGGGCCGGCAGGCAGCAGGGCAGAGCACGCCCGCCGCCGCCCGCTGGCCAGCACCGCCACGCGCGGCCCCCGCCACCCCCATTGGCCGCCGGCGCGCCCGCCTCAGCCAATTGCCGCCGGCCGGCCGGCCGCCGCGCCCCGCCCCCACGGCTGGGAGCGGGGCGGCGGGGGAGGTGCGGCCGCGCGCCGCCGGCCGTGGGAAAGCGGCGCGGGGCGCGGCGGGTGGCGGCGCTCTGGCGCGGGGCGGCGCGCGGCAGCGGCGGCCGCCGCGTGCGGGCCCCGGCGGCGGAAAGGAGGGGGGGGGGGGGGGCGGGGATGGGGGCACGTCCCGGGCTGGGGAACCGGGCGGTGCCGGTGCCGCTGCCGTGCGGAGCGGAGCGGGCAGGGCAGCTCCGGGGCGCCCTCGGGGTTGCTTTCAGCCCTCACGCCGGGGTCCCCGGTAGCCCGAGCGCTGCGGGTTGATCGCAGCCTGTGGAGGCTAATTGCCTCTTCCGAGGCCGGCGTGGCTGCCGAGCGCTTCCCCGAGGCAGGCTGCGGCAGCGGGGCCCTGGGCGTGCTGCGTGAGGAGAAGGGGAAGCGGGAGCGGGAGCAGCTTGCCCTCCTTCGAAAAGATGAGTTAAACGGGTGGCTAAACCCCAAAGTTGAGGAGGCTTAAAGCTAGGGTTTTTTCTTTGGTGGCAGTGCAAAGGAAATCAAGGCGTCCCTCTTGACTGCGCCTTTCTAAATTGCAAATCTGCCAGCCAAATCCTTTCCTTGTCTCCCCGCCTGTATTTTGGAGGTGGGCAG
Source organism: Mycteria americana (assembly GCF_035582795.1). NCBI lineage: Eukaryota > Metazoa > Chordata > Aves > Ciconiiformes > Ciconiidae > Mycteria > Mycteria americana. Next base: position 142,985,893 of record NC_134366.1, read on the forward strand.
AAGCAAGTTTTAAGCGGCTGTAAGCAAATGTGCTTTGCTATGCAGTTGCTGGCAAGGAAGAAGGGATGACAGGAAAGGTCAGCGTTGCATGTGGTATGTGCAGAGTTCTGGCTGGCGCGCTCGCAGCGAGTACACGCTGCTTTGCACTAAGCAGGGCCCTGAGTCTGGATGCCATATTCCCCCAAATTGCCATGTTCCCCAGCACAAGTCCTCTTCGTTCTGCCAACTTTCTCGGGCTGAGGTACTGGCAAAATGGGACAGGTGAAATGAGGGCGTACTCTTTGAGGTGGTTTCATAATAATTAAATTTTCATTTACATGAAGCCTTTCAACTAAGGCTCCTTTTCTAAGTTGATTCTTTTGTGTTTCGCAATTGAAGGGGCTGGAGGATAACTAAGATGTGCACAGTGCGACAGTGAAGAATGGATGAACCCAGGTTTCCCCATTTCAAGATCCTGGAATAGCTGCTTTCAGCCTCCCGCTGGTTTAGGTAAAAGTTCCTGGCACAGACTTGCTCCAGATTTTATGCAGTTGTCCATATTTTTACAAAGCATTTCTGGTGGGAAGGGAAATGGAAGCAAGGACCGGGCTAAAGGTGGTAAAAGAGCTGCAGTTAAGAAGATAGAAACAGTCCTGCAGCCACCTCTAAGTAGCTAACAGAAGATGGTAGAAATACTCTGTTCCCACATAACATTTTTCATAAATCTATCCTTTCTGCAGTGCTATAATTAAGCTTGTGTCAGCACTTCTATTACATTCACCTTTCCAGCCTCTATATTTTTGTTGTAAGACATCTCTGCCTGCAACCACTTGCTTTTACAGGACCAAAAGCCAGGTCAGTGGAAGGCGCAGTGACATGTATGTCTTTTTGGCCTGCAGACTACACATCAGACTTCTCCCATCCAGGCATGTATATGTCTTCTTCCTACTATGGGGAAAAAAATGTTGTAAAAGAAACCACTTGGCATTAAGCATTCATTGCCTGTGACTAGAGGTCTGGCCACCCAGGTTCCCAGCACTCAGATCCTGGAGCTGACCCCCATCCTTAGCTCCGTGAACCACTGGGGCCAGGCAGCCTCCAAAGGTGCTTTCAGAGATTGTGTAGTCACTGGCTTCTCCGAATGACTTACAGGAACGGGCAGGTAGAGTGTCGCTGGGCCTCAGTGTGAGCAATTGCAGTTGGCTGTCAGCTGCCGTGGGAAGATAAGAAATGTTTGCCCGTGTGTGGTTTCGATCTTCCCATCCAGCACTAGGAGGAACAGACTGCAAAACCAGCTTTAAATTACTCTTGTGCTTTTCTGGTACTGGGCAGGGCCTGATCCTCAGCGTTGGTCTAATTGTTAACCATGGCCCAAAGGGCAGTTTTATTAGCCAGAAATTACCAGCACGTTGAGACAGCACTGTCATGCACCTCTCTCGCCAGAAGGGCAGACGGGAGAGCAGCCTTTTGCTCACCAAAGTCCAAGGAAATTAAAATGACAGTGCACAAGAAGAAGGCACTTCTAAAAAGAGCCTAATTTCAGACCCCATTGATACCTTCACAGCAATGAGGCAATGAACCTTAGGAGATGACAGCCTTCTCTCCTGTCCCCTACACCGCCAAGATGTCCTCCCTTCTCCCTGCTTCACACTACAGTGCAAGCACGCTTTTGCCTTCTACCTGCCCACCTCTTACTACAACCATGCCCGTGCCTCAGTCTCCCCACCATCCAAAATTTTGTCCCACAGCTGCACCCCACTCCCCTTCCTATCATACACACCAGCACGCTTGCCTCCCCCCCTGCTTCTCCATCGCTTCCAGGTCTGGCACAACTCAGCGTTTCCAGATGCAGGCTCCGCAGCCGCATCTGGCAGGAACGGCAGGGCAGGGTAAAGCTGGCACGGCAAAGCAGAGACTCAGTTTTGAAACATGCAGGAACTGTTGGTCGCGACTGTCCCTCAGAAGGGAGCGGTGACACTTTTTGTGTGCACCCCCCCATTTTTCTTTGTTGAATGCCTCCTACGGCGATTTCGTGCTAGTCAAAGTCCCACTGAAAGGGAGTTGTTTATTGCTGTTGCAGGCTTCCCTCCAGCGGAGACCTGCCACTGCTGACCCTTGCTCTAGTGTGTGCGCTAAATTAACTCCCATCCCCTTCCTTTAGGTCTTCTCTCCCAAGGGAGCAAGTGCTTTGAAGAGTAATCCCGTCAACCTGTCACCCCCAGTCCCGGAAACTCGCCGTTACTATGGTTACTGCGCCCAATTCAACCCGTGGCTCTGGCACTCGATTGCAGCAAGGCAAAAACATCAACGCCCCCCACCCACCCCCCGCATATATCAAGCTGCAGCATCAGCTTTGCAAGCAAGAAGTTGCTGCTCCAAATCTTGTATTTTTCTTTACTGACTTCTGCCTGAATGTGTCGATTGTTGGGTGCCACTGACACAGCTCAAAACTAGTTATCACAGATCAAATGGAAGCACAGGAGTGAGAAGTGAACGGGAGCGACAGCAGAGTTTTTTAGACTTCTTGCATGATCTGTTAGCAGTACTGTGACTGTAAAGGTGTTTTCTCAGGAGCTGAACACTGAAATTCACGTCTGCACGTCTCTGAGGTCCAGATACCCAGTTCAGAAGTTAGGCTTGGGTGTGCTCTAAGCAGGCTGGCCCCAAGCTCTGCCGTGCAGATGCCGTGCATCTTTGTGCTAGAGCAACCGCTGCAGCAGCAGAACATAAACGTTACAGATTCATGCTTACATGCATCTGGAGTGATGTCCAGGTCGTCAAGACATTTCTGTCTTCAAGCTGGCCAAGGACGGGGATAATTTTTACATCGAAGTCCTTACTGTAGGCAGAATGCCTCAGCTGCAAAACTTATGCTGCAGCATGGGTTTCAGCTCTCATTTTTTGGAAGTAGTGTATAGCTATAAATAAGCAAGACTAGCACTATCTGCATATTAACAGCAGCAGTGCAGACAGATTTCTCTTCTGGATGGCTCTGAACAATGCAGGTAGACTTCGCATTTACCTGATTAGGCTTCAGCTCATCTCCAAAACCAGACCTGGGCTATAACTGCGTACAAGGCTAATCTGTGAACACACATTCAAGCCGCTGACAGGCAAAGCTACCTCATATTCAGTCAGCCCTCTGTCTGAGGTGGGAACAGGCAGATGGGCTATTTTATCACTTGATTTCCTTTCCAATCTATCCAGTCCCTTTTCTCTTTCTATGCAAGCCTCCCTCTGAGTCAAGGCTCTTGCAGACAGCAGCTTCTTCCACTAGACATCCCTTCCTCCATTCCCAAAGCAGAGTCTGTCCTGTGCACTGAAGGAGGCCAAGATCCTACAGAACGAATGACACCAGGTCATGTTAATTAATGGTTGTCTCATAACCGATGCAAAAAGGGGCTGACTTGGGGTGATGTTGTGTAGAAAATTCTGGTTTGATTTGCAGTCACCTTTGCTCTTAATTACAGGGAAATGACCTAATGTCCATGTGTGTAAGAGTGTACCTTCTGTGTAAAATCACACCAATTCAGTAACATGCTATTGGCAGAACAGCCTCTATCAGCATTGCCAAATGGTAGAGGAGACAATGGCCACAGATGCGTGTCACCTACAGACAGCATGCCACCAAGGTGACAATTTCACCATAGCTGGGCAGTTTATTTATCCCCCTGTTCATTCCTCAGTATCGCACAGTACAGCTTGCACCAGATATCACAGAGTAAAACCATGTTTTTCTTTTTGCTGATCTTTTTTCAACCAAGCCCTCTGTAGTTTGCCAAAATAGTTTTCTTCTGTCCCTACAGTACTTTTCTCATAATCGGACTGAGGAATAATCATACAGAAACTTGCTCTGGTTTCCTGCTGTCAAAATCCTCGCAGTCCATCAAGGAACAGCCTCACTAGCCTTTTTTCCTTTGCAATTTTGCGACTTCTATGTTTTAAGAGCAGTGTTCATATCATGCTTTGTGTTATACAGTGATGTATGGAGAGGAAGTCCCTGCTCCAAAGACTTTACAGTCTGAGACCTACTTTGAGTTTTCTTTGCCAGTAAGACTCAGCTTTGAGAAAAATGTGTGTGTGCTATTCATTCTTTTTAGGAAGCATAGGATAGAAAACAACTCCCAGACCTTCTGCTCCACCACGCAAACGGGTATTTAAAGGTATGGCCTTTCAAGGGGAAAACATGACTTTTTGGCAAATCGAAAACCATTTTTCCTAACAAGTTTCCTAGAGCTACATTTCATCGTGCAAAAATAAAAATGAAAGTTGAGCTGTTGGTAAGTACAGTTTGGAATAAAGCAAATCAAAGCAATAGTTTCTTGCTTTTGAAAGTATCAGCTATGAAAAGCTTTGATGACCATTGCGCAAGACAAGTTAAATGAAAACGGTGCATATTACCTATCTGATGTGGTGAGCACTGACTCCTGGAAAAGTGTCTCTTTACTTTCTCTCATGTGATAACTTGTCTTCACCTCACACCTTTCTGCCACAGCATTTACTAGACACTTGCTGTCCCACAGCGATCAGCCACCTGAGCAAAAGTTAGACCTGGGGAAACAACCACTACATAAGACACCCCCCAGTCGCAGAGAAATGAACTGTGAGGGGATGTTTAGCATGTGTGGCAAGAGTGAGAAAGTGCCAGGGATTTTTAATTGCCACAAGGCAGTCGGGACTTTGGCTGAGGTTTCATCATCGAGATCCTGGCAAAGTCACCTGATTTGTCTGCTTTAGATAAAATAAAGACCAAGCTTGACTGGTTTGAATGTGAAACCTTATTCCAGGCAGGCAGAGTATTTGGACATTGGAGGCTGTCAAAATCAAATCCTATCATCAGTTGTCTCTTCCATTACGTTATGGAATACCAGGATAAAAATAAACAGCAGAAGAGAAGTGCCGCTCTGATTTTGCCAGAACAAAGTTAGATACTGAACCTACTTTTTGTTAGGGAAACTTTTATTTCTTAAATAATCTAAATGTGTAGCAGCATGTGACCTGAGGGGTTTTTGAATCCAAATAAAGCAGCTAATTCCGAGATTCGAGCCGATTTTGAAGTGACACAAAAACACAGTAACAAAATAGCAATGGCCTGCGCTGACACAGAGGGTATTTTCATGTGAGATGCCTTATTTCAGTCCTGGTCACAGTACTTAAAAACTGCAGCATTCCTATGGGTTTCAGAAAAGTCAGGACTTGTGGACCCTGCAGAGCTGACCAGTGTAGCAGTGCAAGACCAATACCCTGTGTGGATCCACTGTTCTCCGAGTGACCTTCATTTCATCTGCTTTTAAAGAAGAAAAATTATTCCAGTAGAAATAATTTTATTCAAAAATAGCACACATCTGAAAGATTTATTCCAGATAATCTCAGTTATATGGGAACAGGAGCTACCAAAGCAGCATGCCAGGACAGCTATAGCAGTAACTTCCCATGCATACCCAGGTCTCTCTTTTGATTCATACTGCTGCAGCTGCGATAAAAATCCCATGTGTTTACTTGTTGCAAAACCAAATCAGTAGCACATGGCTCTTGATATATAACTGTCTAAGCACTGCGATGCCGCGATGATGAGCTCTGTATGAACACCTCCACGGTTAGTATTAATGACGGTGCTCTAAAGCAAGTGCAAACAGTCACACGCTCTTAATGCTTAAACCACAGCAAATGTGTTTAATGCCACACAATAGCTCCGTTATAATATGTCTTAAAGCTGTGGTCGGCCAGGGAAGTGGTGACCACTTCTCACATATATAACGTATACCAAACATATTCAGCTTGGCAGGAAGACAAGAAGCTGGAAGTGTCACACTGGAGCCTAGCCCCCTGACAGCATGAGACATGTGCTTGTAAGCTGTCTCAAGGAGGATATTTGATTGCCCTCTTTCTTCTTCTGCCTCTCTCCCAACAAAAGTGTAGTGACCTCCCCCATGACCTGGCAAGTGCTGAAATTCCCCAAACACATTTTTCTGTTGTGCCCCAACGCTGAACAAAAGGAAACGAAGCAGCCTCGATATACTTGAAGTATGGAATGAAAAGAATAGCTGGCTCTTGCTCGGCCCGCAAAGGCTGATCTTCACCTCCTGCCCAGCACGATTTGCACTGCCTCCCACGCTTATCTGCTGTATTGTCAGCAGCTCCGTTGGATTTATGCACTTATTTATTTATTTATGCCTTTATTTATTTATTTGGAGAAGGGCAGAGTGGGGGGCGGGCGGGGAGAGGAGGGGGGGTCTATGTAATTGCAGTTTACACTGCGTTCCCACGCTACTATTGTTTGTGACTTTGTTTCCTATTCCCATCACGTGTGCTAATTAGTTGGAGCTGCTGGCTAGCTGGGAGGCGTGTGTCTGGAGTAAAAGCAGAAGGATCACTTCCTGGAGGGATCTAGGCAATCTGAACAATCCTTTGCTTTACTTTCAGCCCTCTCCCTCCCCCCGGCTTTACCACTCAGGGAAGAGAGAAGAAGTGCTGATTGTCAAACGCTAGCCACGGGAGAGGCACAGATTTTCTCTTCTGAAAAGGAGCAACTCAGAGTCAAAGAAAATTGAGCTGGAAAGAACATCTCATCTATGTTTAACAAACCTGATTTTTTTTTTTTCCCCCTCCAGAAATCCCCAACGTCTTTCTGTTGTGGCTAAGAAGGTAAAAGGAGCATTTTAAAAAATCCTCAGGTTATTTTAGCCTGCCCTTAGGAAGTGAGTCAGATTTTTATGGCCGGGCTAAAGCTAGCTCATGCCATGGCTTGCAAAACAAAATGAGACCCAGAGAGAGAGAGAGAGGGAGGATTACCTGCGTCATGGCATTTGCTTATTAGTGCAAGCATCAGACAGCAAGGCCAAGTCACATGGTGAGACCCAGTACCTGTGCATGGATCACGTTTTAGACTCAGCATTTGATTTGCTGGGTGTTTTTTTCATTTAGATCTCCAATTAAATCCTCCTGCCCATAGCCCTGGTGCTTTTCAAATGCCGAGCACACTAGACCCTCCTCGGATGGTGCAGGCAGCATGCAGCCCACGCAGGCACCAGGCTGCAGCCACTCATGGGAGCTGCCTCTGTCCCACCGACCCCTGGTGTCACGTCAGCAGCCTTAGCTGAAACCCGTCCTTCTCATTCAGGCAGCAAGCCCTGAGGACATGCTCTTCTGGCATTAATAGTCCTTGTCGCACTGGTCTAGAGCAACCCTCCACATTCTCTGGTTTCACCGGCTGAGGAAAAAAGTGGGGGGCTGAAAGCATGCTGGGCAAGGGGAGGGGGTTTCTGCAGTCAGTGACCCCCTGAAAGGAGAGTCGTGGTTGGGGCTCTTCTCATTTCAACTGCAAGCAACTGGCTTGAGTGCCCAATGCCTGCGTTACCATCGATGTCAGGCTCAGCAGAGACACAGGCGTGCTCAGGGGGAGGCAGGTCCTAACCTATTACATTGAAGGGGGAGTGCCAAGTGCTCACCCAGGAACAGGAGAAGCTTTAAGACTACATTTGCTTCTCTTTCACCAGGCACAAGCTTATGAAAGCAGAAGTTTGCTGACAATAACTGTAGTCACGCTCAGTGCAAGTTAAGTATAGCCTGAGCTTTCCTATACAGCTCCGTCAATGTCTAAGGAAAAGCCCAAAGTAATGGCTATCAGTCTGCCCTGCCATTGTGGGATTGCAGCCAGGTAAAAATCAAAATTTCCATCCTCTGGGAAATTCCAGTATTTCTACACTTTTGTTTTATTTTTACTTGGGTCAGGGAGAATTGAAGTATCTTAAGTCTGTTTGGTTTGGGGTTTTCCTGTTCTTTCTGTGGGGAAAGCAAGTCCTAAGTTTTAGAAACAGTGAAACACTTCCCTGTGAGTCAGCTCAGCTTTAAAGGGTGTCTCTTTGAGTGTCACATTAATATTTGGACATTGTCATCTATGTCATCCCCCTACCCTGTTTTTTCTTAGAGCCTGGGCCCCTTTCTGGGTTACCTGTCTCATGATACCCTCTTCAGCTCAGAGTACAGGAAAATATTTTGAATTACTGAAAGTACAGGCAGGCTGGCTGGCTGGCCCACAGCAAGGCTGGGTAGTTTTCCCGCTGTGGAAAGAAGTGTTTTACAGAGTCACTGTGCAAGGCTTCAGAGCTAGCATCCCCATACCATCATGCACATCCTGCTTTCTGTTCATAACCACTTTTGCCATTTACAAACACTTCACGCAGTAGCTCCAATTGCTTTGGTAGGTAAATTGGGCAAGTATTTGCAACCTAGCTTTCAATGAGATAAGGAGCTAGAATTTCAGGAGAGATGGGATCAAGTAGCTGGTGACCCAGCCCTCTGCAGATGAGCAGGCACTTCGGTGCTCCAGGGGGTCACGAAGCACAGTCTGCCTTCGAGTCGGGGTCACCTGCTGTGAGTGTGGAGAAGCTTAATGAGGCAAAGAGCTGCAGAGTCCAGCCTGCATCACGGCCTGCTTTACTCAGGAAACAGGTGGCTGGCGAGGAAGGCACCCTATAGAAATACGGAGGGCATTTGCATGTGCATCATTAACTTCATTGTTTCCATTAAATAACCCCTGACTTGGTCCCAGGTTTATATCTTTGGCAACCACGACAAGGAAATAGTCCTGAGCAGTGTCCTGTCAGATCTTCCTTTTCCTGGTGGAAAGCATCCTTCTCCTTGGGAATGGCTACAGTATTACCGAGGGGAAAACTAGGCTTTAATGTAGTACTAACAGTCTATAGAGTCTGCAGCTTTTTGCACCTGTGGTCTTCCACTGGCCTTAAACATTATAATTTGCTATTATTTATTTCTTTTATAATACAACTCACAAGCTGTTCCAGCCACTGACCTCCCAGAGAGATTGCTAATCAGGCAAAATTGCACTGCAGGGAGTGGTGCGTACTGTGTTCAGATATCTTTTAAGGATTTGTGAGGACCACCAACATCTTTGCACAAGTAACCTGAACCAAAGGAAAAATAATCTAGCAATTCAACTCTGTGCACTGTAACAATTATAAAACTTCATCAGGACTTAATCTAGTTAATGATTTTTTAGTTCTTGCAACTCATTATTTATATTTAGAAATTAAAAAGCTCCAGCAAGGACAGAAAAAAAACCCCAGCCCATCAGTGAGTCATTTGAAAGCTCTCTGTTCTTTTTCCTGTTTTCTCGCTGAATATGGAAAGTGGCTCATGATTTCTGTCCTGATATGCAAAGCCTATTTGAGACTGGTTTAGCTGCCTGAGGGAGCTTCACTCAGACTTCATGGCCACAGTTACCTACAACAGCCACTGCAATGGAACAACATAGCTCCAGCTAAAAGAGAGGCTTCTGGGTGCATTGGTCACGGTAATTGCAAAACACTCTGCGAAGATGCCCACCCTTTTTGGAACTACAAATTAAGTGAACGACCTCATTTCAACTTTCTCTGTGTGTGTGTACTGGTACAGTATACTTGGTTACACACAAAAATTTTAAAAATGGTACTTTTCCATGGTCAGCAGAATTAATCAAACCTTGTTTCCTATGGAGTGATGCTCTACATCCTGATACTGGCCCAATATCTGTACCTGCCAGTTCGCTCCACGGTGCTGCTGCCTGCACCCACAGGCTGGCATGTGGGCTATGCTGCAGCAGGCACGAATGCTTGGGCATGCTGACTGCCCTGATCGACTCCTCTGGCATGGCCAACGGAAGACTAATCTAGGTGCCTCTTCTTCACCAGTTTTTCATAAAACCTGTAGGATCTTCATTAGTTTGAATCTGCCATTTGTCAAAGGCGGTGGGTGTTGGCCAACAGGCTTCAACGTTATTGAGTGGGGAGTGACTGATCGGTAGATGGATAAACAGCAAGGCAGATAAATGAGATGGTTGCCCAAGCTTGGTTACCAAAGGAAATGCATTTAAAAAGAGCCTTTTTCGAGTACTAAAATGTTTCCCCATGTATTAGGAGGAAGAAATTATTTCTCTGCTTAGAGGTAGAAGTAGCAATGATGTTGCTGTAGACCTGATGGTCTAAACAAATGAGATGCGGGTTTTTTAGGAAGAGTCAATATCTTTAGATCTAAGGTTTGTGTGCCCAGTTTATCCACTTTCTCAGCTATATCACCTGGTCTAGTAAAAGATATTCCCTTTCTTTGCAAACTTTGCCTTTCTTAAGGATTTGGAAGACTCTTAGATGCTGGAGTAATGGGCCTCAGAGTAGGTACACAGATTAGATAGTTAATCAGTCACTCACAGATTGTTTCTGAGATAGGAGAGCTTTCATACGCTCTCTTGGAGAGTTCTCAGGTTTGTGATGACTGAAAATGGGGGGATGGTTTCAGCACCGCATTTGCAACTACAGGAATGTAGAGCCCACCTTTTAACTTGAAAATATTTGCATAAAGCATTCAGGTAATATAAAGGAAACTGATTACTTTATACCAGCTGGATTACAGCAAGCCAATATTGACTTCAGGTTTTGGTTGTCAGCAAGATTTATTTTACTCGAGGTAAATATTGACTGTGGCACAGCCAAGGCCAGTATTTACTTTGGAGGAATATCAATCTTGTGGCTCAAAACTGGAAGTCGATATCTTCATTGTTATACTTTTCCATAAATACTAGGGAGCGGGGCTTTGGCTAATGGGAAACATATATATACATAATTTAAGAGGGTAGTTCTAATGCAATGAAACAAAAATAAAATATGGAAAGAAGGTTATTACCTTGGACCAGTAAAAGAAGGGGGCTACTGAAAGGAACAACACAGTTGGAATATTATAACTCCCAGGCAAACCCTCCCTGCAGACACTGGTTGTTGACCTCTTGAAAAGTAAACAGCAAGAAATGTAAGCGGTAGCTGCCGTCAGGAGTGGTATAATGTATTGAACAAGAATTTCTGTTCCCAGCCTCCTTTGAACTGTCAGTTGATTTTGTCTTAATACTCTGTAAGCCCTACAAAATACAGCACTCCTGCTCTGTTATGGGATAAGTTTAGAAAGCCATTGAAATTGTGCTTATTGGAGTCTTTGTCACTTGTGTCTCTGTAAAGAAACACAGCCTTTAAACTTAAACCAAGAGGAAGACAGGGAGTCTGTTTGGATTTGCGGGCACTAACGCGGAAAATGCTCTATGTTGCTTTTCACTCTGTTGGCGAAACTGTGGAGGAGGGCATTAAAATCTGTAACTATTATGTTATCCATGAAATCTCTTGGCACATGCACACACACACACCATCTTCCTTGAGGCAACAGTTTCCCAGCTAAAGTGCTACAAGAATATAAAAATAGCCATTACCCTCCTGATGTCAGAGATAGTCCTATTAATTACAGAGACAGACAAACAGCCTGGAGCTGGAAGAGGAGGAGTGCTCCCCAGCACGGAGCCTAGGTGTAACGGTGTGCAGGAGGTGCTATCAGGTAGCCCCAGCTGTGAAGAACCAGCCACCATCCGGACAAGTCTACCAAGGACTATGGCTGGTTTCCCAGAGGCCTCGTTCATGCCACCACATTACTGCTGGTAGCAGGACAAGTTTGATGCAGGCTAGCTAAAATACACCTTCTTAGATAAGAAGCCCATGGACTGATTCCTAGCCAGGTATAGCTTGCAGCTGCTGGAGCTGAGACCTTCCTGACCTGGAGCTCAGCCCCCTCCAGATGACACAGGTGTTAATGGAACCAGAATGGAGTCTCTGGTCTGGAAATCCAGCCTTGACGTAGACACCTCTTCCAAGTGGTGCCAAAGACAGCCTGTCAAGAGCACGTACCAGCAGAGGAGAGCTACATGGCCCTGGGCTGCTTCTCACCTGCCAGCTGCACCAGGAGGCACGAGCGGCAGCGGGGACGCTTGCCGAGCCCACAAACGTGACAGGAGTCAGGTCTCTGCAGCAGGCCATTCGCTATCTCAAGAAAATCCTCAGCTGGTGGCTTACAGCTGGATTTGCCATCATCTTTGCTTGCCAGCGTTAATGTTTGCCTTTCAAAAGCTCTATAGACTTAACAGCTGTTGTGGTGATTGCTGCGAAGATCCAAGCTGAGCTGGTTAGAAATGCCGGCCTCCTTGCTTCATGTGTTATTTGTATTTGTATGTTGTAGCCCCTCTGAAATGTAGACATCGGAGCTGAGAAAACTCATAGCGGCCTTCCTGCGTCTGTCCACTCCCTCGGCTTCGCTGTGCTCGCGGGAGCGGTAAGCGTCCAGCGCAGGCAGGTTCCCATCTAGAAGCCTGGCTGGGGCCAGTCCTGTGCACGAGCAATGACGGCTCTTCAAACAGCTTTCGGGGGACTCAAATACCATAGAGCAGTTGCCCAAGTCATCCAGCAGCAACATTAGCTTAGGTCTGTCCTCTCTTGCAATAAGTCACTCGCTATGTATTTGGGATCAATAAATGTCAGCCTGTTATGAAATGACTTAATGAGATTAAGTTACTGTACGTTAACAAGACAAAATTGGGGTAATGTGATCATCTATTGCCTTTGACCAGACAGCAAACTGCTATTTTATTAATTTTTCTTCTTCCTGTATTTTTATGGTTTGGTCTAGAAGGTGGAAGAGATTTTGGCTATGGAATTTTACATTTTTGAGGTAATAGACATGAATGTTTTCCCTCAATTCACATGAAAATAATTCACTCCTGACTGATGCAAACGCCAAGAGAAACACAATGGGTTTGGAATAAGATACTCCCCTGCATGACTGCCTCAGAATATCGTAGGAGGGAACTCTAGAAAGTAATGGACAGCAGTCCTTTCATTACAGCATCTACAAGACATAGGGTTGTTTAGGAAAAGATAGTTGCCACACAGAGGCATGTGGTCCTCAAGATGAAAAACTGTCACACGCTGAAAATTCATCTGAGAGCAGCTCGTCTTGTGAAAAGCATTTGCTCTCGTAGTGGCAAGGGGCTCAGTTTCGGCTCAGATAATTGATTGTGTGTGTGTTTGCCTTGATCGGCTGTAACTTATGGATTTCACCTTTTTTTTCCATGTGGACTTCTTCCTTTCGTACAAAGTGCTGTTTCCAAGGGTGGGACACATCCAACCCCTTCCCACATGTCAGGCCTTCAGCTTCAGTCTTAAAATAAACGTGGGTTCTCCCGGTGGGCTCACGTGAGGGGTAACCAGGCTATAATTGGGTCCCCTGGGAGGGTTTTACATGAAGAAGAGATGAGGTTTGTGGCTTTGTCCAAGCTAAGGAGCTGAGGGAGGAAATTAAGGGGGACCCTTCCAGGAGGAGCTCTCCCTTGCTCTCACCTCCCATGCCAAGAAAGGCATAATGATGCATTTTGAAATGAATATTTGTCTTCTGTTCCTACCGTTCAAAAACATTTCATTCCCTGTGTTTGTGTAGTTTTAAGGCTTCTTTGGCTTTAGTGAAATGCCTTCCCTTGCTCAGATTCATAACATTTTTTATAACTGGCCGTGCTAGAGGTCTGGAACGCCATCCGCCTCTTTGGGAAATAATTACCGTTTGTGTGGTCTAATAAACGGTCCCAGAGGGTTCAACATGAAATAGCCAGGGTCTACAGGAAAGAAAACTATGTGGAAACTCGCGCAGCCCCACTAATCTGCAAGGAACAAAACAAAGTTGTACCCTGGGGTAAGAACCAGTAGCGACTCGCTTAATTGCTACCATGTCAGCGTGTGAAACTACTACCTCCGCACAAGCTAATGCAAACCTGATGCGGTTAGATTTCTGATTAAGACCAGCTAAATTTCACTTCAAACGAGCAGATAATCCCCACGACAGATCTGCTGTGCAGCCAGGGCTGTGTTTGTTATCTGAGCCTGATGAGGCAGTGGGGGGGACACGGACACCCCAGAGCAGTCACCTTTAATGTGCGACAGGTATAAATAGGGCGGCCGGTGCCTCTGAATCTGTTTCCCTCCCTCGCCCGCCTTGCTCATCCTGCCCATGGAGGGGAAAGCCAGAGGGTGATGAGCGCAGAAGGCGAAGCCCCTTTGATTAGACGATCCTCTGCATTTCAATCCTGTTTTCTTCTTTCCCCTAAGAAGGTGTGCTTCAATGCGGGCAGCTTTACAAATTCTCCCAAGTCCAGTAGTCTCCACTGTGACCGCACGAGGAGGGACCGTGAACGTAGAGGAGGACAGATTTGGGCTCAGAAAGTTGTAACTCAAAACCCTGCTTTGTTCCAGCTGCACAAGCCCCAACGGGGCCAGCGAGCCCACCCAGAGGCAGTGATGCCATGGCCGAGATGATGCCTGTCTCCTCTCCAGCATGGGACAACCTTCCCATGGTGGCTCTTCCCCAGATCCCTGCCCCAGCCCGGGCCATGCGATGGCCTCGTGCTCCTTGGCTTGGCTTTTAGAGAGCAGCTCATGAGCTGCTCCAAGAGCAAAGTCCTGACCCCACAAACGCCCTGGCCGCAATCCCAGGGCATTGCTCCCGGTGTGCGCCCAGACGTGCTTACGCTGTCAGGCCCTTCAGCGCCTGCCCGGTCACACAGGAAGCCTGTGGTAAAGCCAGGAATAAAACTATTGCCAGAAAGACCTCCTGGCAGTCCTGTGCCGGCCTTAATCACTAGATTGCACTTCCTTTGCTTCACCCGTTACACAAGATTTCTTCTTTTTTGGATTTTTAGTGGGACACTCTCCAGTTTCCAGTGGGTTTCGGACATGGTAAATAACAAGGCTGCTGTTTGTTTCTTTTAGGTGTACGTGAACGCTTTCAGACACAAATTCCTGTAGTCTTTTCTTTGAAAGGAATCAAAATTCAGAAGTGAGGAAAGCTTTTCTTATAATGCTTTCAATGCTCCTGTAAATCTTTTCTTTTTTTTAATTAAATCTACAGAAAAGTGCACATGACAGTGATGCAGTAGGTCCCATGTTACATGCTGCAGTCACGGAAGGAGAGATCCCGTGGGTGCTTGGTGGTGCACCAGGCAGGTTTTAGTACCTGGCAGAGGTGTCCTCATTCATCACTGGTGGAGATGCTATGGAGAGGTTGGGTAGGTGCAACAAGGAGGGTCAGTGCCAAGACATTGCCCAACTCTGCATTCTGCATACACCATATATTTTAAAGAAAACTAGTTTTGTTTTATCTGAAAATACTGAGACATTTCATTATTAGCTCTTGTACATGAACCTCTGCTTTTGAAGGAAGTACCAGGCGGGTTGTTAGGAGGAAAGGGCCAATGAAAGAGGACAGAGCAGCTGTCTGAGACTGATCAGAGGACCTTAGTAGGTGAGAGCAACAGTACCCGGCTTCTCTTTCAGGTCCTTCAGGGTCCTGTGTCCACACCCCTTCACAGGACCCCTTGTTTGGGTGGCATGTGCAGACAGGAGAAGAGGGGCATTTATCTTCTGTGGCCAGACAACATCCTGAACAACTTCTAGAGGAACGGGTGTTGAGGACCACGGGCCATTGCTGCTGTTGCCGGCAGCAGAGTAGCTGGCCCGCACTTGCGACTACTCTGTAGATGGTCTCTGAAGGCCAAGGTGGGTTAAACAGCTCACGGAGCGTGCATTTGCAGATGCCCACCTTGATAAGCTGTTTCATTGGTGACCTCCTCCCCACCGCCCCTCCGAGACCTGCTTTCCTCCGTCAGCAGCTCACCAGCTCTGATGGGCACACCACCCCATTTCTGCAGCATCTCTTTTTGCCTGCCCAGGAAACAACGTCCTGCTCTGCAACCCTATAATGCACGCTAGCTAATCACACACACCCAGGGAGCCGGTGCCGATAACAGAGTTGACATCAAAGGGCTGAATCCCATGTCTGATTTGCACTGCCTGGCCATAAATTAACTGAACTCAACCCCCAGCACCCCATCCCTATGACCTCTGAGGTGCTATATTTACCGGGGCACTCTGTGTGCTAAGTCAATGTGGAAATTGGGTTAGTCATACTTTCCTGGAAGTGTGATCTCGCCCTGCTTGGCTGCAACCCGTGAGCTTCCCCAATGCTACGAGCACTTTCAAAACCGAATGCTTTTCCAGTGGAAAGCCTTCCTGCTCCATTGTGAACTAGAGCCGAAATGATTTGCACTGGGAGGCGGCAGGAATTCAGATTATTAAAAAAAAAGAAAAGAAAGGGGTGTGCTGAGGTGACTGAATCAATGCATTTCACACGGAGGTTTGCTTTCAGCTGAGAAAGGGATCAGTGGTTATGTGAGACAGGAGAGTCCTGCAGGGAAGTCACAGGACTGGGTTGTTCCCTAGCTGAACTGCTGCAGCTCTCATGAAAACTAGAGCAGCCCCAACACAAAATGTAATTGCCGACCCTTAAAGTATCATGAGAATGAAAAGAGAAATTATATTGCAAGCATGCAGCAAACAAGGAGAAAAGTTACCTGCTCCAGGTAAATGAATAGCCAGGATCTCATCAAGCTGTGATAAATTCAAGTTGTCTGAAGGACAACACCATCCTGTTCTTTGGTATTCCTATTGGGTGGGTCTTCTCTGAAGTTATGGGGTAACCTTTGGAGGACCCCCATGCTAAACATTTCAGACTCCAAACTGAATTCTCAAAAAATGTTGGCAAGTTGATAATACAGGAAAGATTCGCAACAGTTTATTTAACAGCAATTTTATTTAAATTATGTTTTAGAGTAAATTAACTAAAATATCAAAACTAAATTATATTTCAGTGACTTTGACACAGCATATTCATTTCAAACTTTGAATAAACTGAAGCACTTCTCTCTCCAAAATCCTATTCTGGAAAGAGTTCTGTTTTGAAGAATTTTTGTTTGCTGGTGCAAAACACTCCACAGAATGCTCCTGATGGCCAGAGTTTTTGGATTTGCACTGTTTCATCCCCGATAGCACTAGAAATTCAAAGGAGGTGAGTGATTTGTGCTATATGCCTTGGCCATCCTCCACAGAACTGCAAATGGACCCCGTGCTGTCTCCTGCCCTGCCACACTGCATCAGCACCTTCTCACCCAAAGGCCAAAACCTGTCAAAATGTCTGAGACTCAAAGGCATCTGTAGCTCTAATGTCTTGCCTCATTCAATGGTTACCTTTCATAAAAGGGCATGAAAACAGCTCATAAAGCCATGAAAAGGTTTCTGACTTTAAAACTTACACAGTATAAAAGTGTGTTTTCTCATAGTCTTTGTTGCTTTGTACAAGAAAATGTCTTCTTGAATGCTCTGCTGTCAACTACTAGATTCTTCAAAAGAATTTGTTTCCTCTCTTTTCAGGACAAAAAAACTGCTTAGCTACATCTGTGAGGAGGTGGAAGCAATCCTGCTTTGCCCTGCAGCCCTTTCACAGGGGTGCCTGCTGGTGTAGGGTTACCCCTGAGTGACAGCAGCAGGGACCAGAATCAGTGAATTATTCGGCAAGTGAGCTGTGACGAACCCCGAATCAGTCAACAAGCTGGAGAAGCACCTCCTCTCCTCCTTGCAGTCAAGGCTTTTGAGGAATGTAGCACTGCACTGAACAAGGTTTTGTAGTCCTATGTAGACCTTTTGGGTCAACCCAAAAGAGTAATAGCTTCCCTCCTGGGAGCCCCAAGCTGACCTGGGAGACTTCAACAAAAACCGTTTGTGTGCAAGAAGAAACATCTTCCAGTGGTTAGTGCTAGCTGGAGGAGGCCTGGCCGTTGGCCAAAGAGTGGGGCACCTGGACCCTATCACTCTCCCACAAGGCTGTGTCAGCTTCACCAGAAAGTTGGGTTGATCTCCTCCAGCAACGTTAGGCCTGGCAAAACGACAAGATCAGGCAGTGATTTTGTCAGTGAGAGCACAGCTGTGCCCGTGGCAGAGCTCGAAGGCACAGAACTGGGGGACGCTGCCCCATGCATCTTTCAAGTTCTCATTTTATAAGTATAATAGAGTATGAATATCAAAACCACATGAATTTGGGGTTTGCTGTCTACCAACAACGTCTGGAACAATCCTTACACTCTTTCCAAAAGTGAACAAACTATAAACAACCATGAAATTGAATGTATCCCCCTCCCCAAATAATGAGGCAGGCAGCACTGTAAGGAACTCTGGATAAGCAGTAAGAAACCCTGCGTGGATGAGGCTTGCAAGCAGCCAGGGCTCAAAGCTCCCTTTAAACTGAGAAACACAGACATCTCTTACAGAAAGCGACATAAAGATCTGTCCATCTTCATGTGTCTTTCCCTGACCTTGGCTGGCCTGTGAGCAAGGGGACTGAGCAGAAGATGCACTGCAGGGGACACTTTCCTTGCAGAGTCTGCCAGGCTCCGTCTGGAGGTTTAATTTCCTGTGACCCAAAGCAATGTCAGAGTCTGTCGTGTGGCAGGTTGTTTGTGAACTGGGAGTAGCAAACCACTGCTGTAAAGCTGTGGGCTTACTTCTACCTAGACTATGTCTATACTAGTAAATAAACAGACCAGGGCTCATGAGGTCCAGTGCCACAACACAGCTTATATCCATACAGCTAAACTTTCTTCTGCAGGTTGGAGACTGGACTAAAACCATGCTGGTGAGACAACCTGGATAGTCATGGCAGAGTGGCCCAAGCCCAGCGCCAGCCAGCTCGAAATCCTGGTGCTGAGGGGCATCCTGCTGCGAACAGGGGTCCTGAAGTTGGTCTGGCTGCAGCTGAGACAGCTGGCGCGGTTGCTGTTCAAAGTGTTCATCATCCCTCCATCCCACCCGCCTCAGCAGCTCTGCCACCATAGCTGTGGGCATTATTCATCCAGGCCAGGTCAGCCGAACTCGGCTGAGTTTGAACGGTTTTGGTAGGAGGTTCTTTGTGGACCCGGGTCATTCAGAGACACAGGAATTAAGGACTGATTTTGCAGTCAGCTGTGATGTCTGTAGGAGGTGGAATGACCTGAAGCTGGGAAAGTCTCCCTCTGGCTGATGGGCAGGCAGGGGATGCGTGGTGGCCCTCTGTGTGCCCTTCACACTGAGCACAAGACATTTGCTGCTCACTTCAATCCACAGCTCAGTGTGACAAAATGTGAAGGCGCCGGGGGTCTGCCTTTACTGGGAGCATCCTACCAGTGGAGATGGTAGGGCTCCAATCCAGCCTGTAAAAGCCTGGGAAGAACAGGAGAAAAATGGCTCTGGTTTTTATATTGCAGGGCCACTCGCTACAAATCATAGCATACCTCTACGTCTTTCCCAGTTCAGGACCCACAACTGCGTGAGCTCAGCGACAGCTTCTCCCTGCTGCCAGCCGCTCCGCTTTTCAGCCGGGCTGCACGGATCAGCCTCGCAGTCAGTCTCCGAGACTCCACAAGCTGCAAAGCGTAGGTCTGGTCCTGCCCCGTAGCTGGGGGCAAGCTGCCCTCTGGATCTGTGGAGTCTGCGGAGCCCCGGCTCCACTGTCAGGCATTGTCTTGCTCTTTGGCTCGTGTTTTATTTATGAGAATTAGCCTGGAGGTTGAGAAATTACAAACGAACTGGCCAATGTTTGTGAGTAGAGTTGGGCAGAAAGGGGATTATGCAAAGCAGGAGACACTGGAAAAAATCAAATAAAAAATACTGTCCTGAAAAGTGGGTTGCATAATAAAAACAACAATTTTAAAAAAGAAAAAATCTGGTCTCTGGACGTGAGTCTTTATGGTCATTTTCTGACCCCTGCTCACCCAGCCCTCAGGGAGATGTGCAAACACAGGCGATTAAAGGGGAGGCAAGGAGGCTGTTTCTTGCCTGGCAGAGCAAAAGCCACTGCAGCAGATTCCTCCTGTGGTGGGGTGGTGGCGGGTGAGGAGGGGTGGCTGGGTGGCAGTGGGTGCGGAGGGGTGGCTGGGTGGCAGTGGGTGCGGAGGGGTGGCTGGGTGGTAGGGGGTGCAGAGGGGTGGCTGGGTGGCTGGGTGGCAGTGGGTGCGGAGGGGTGGCTGGGTGGCAGTGGGTGCGGAGGGGCGGCTGGGTGGCAGTGGGTGCGGAGGGGTGGCTGGGTGGCAGTGGGTGCGGAGGGGTGGCTGGGTGGCTGGGTGGCAGTGGGTGCGGAGGGGTGGCTGGGTGGCAGTGGGTGCGGAGGGGCGGCTGGGTGGCAGTGGGTGCGGAGGGGTGGCTGGCAGGCGCCGAGGTGCGATGGCCCCACAGAAGGCCATGCATTGTGCACGGCACGGCGAGCCGGCGCTTCGGTGCCAGCCAAGAAAACAAATGCCTTCCCGCTGTCTCCTGGAAATGCTTCCACCGCTCCTGCTGAGCGAGTTCATTTCAAAGCCAGCTGACTTTTTGCCCTTTCTAATAGAGCTTAAAATGTTTCTGTTTTCCAGCCCCCACCCCCCGACCCTCAGCTCGGAGGCATTAATACCGCAGGTTTGTGAAATGCCAGCGGAGTATATGGCAAATCAAAAGGATTAGGAGGGCGATTGGTATCTGAGGGGGCCGGCAGGGTCTTAAGATTCCTCCCCGCAGCGGCAGTGAAACGCCATAAACCCGCAAATCTCAAAAGGTATCGGTTAAAGCCAGCAAAACCCCCTGGGGAGTCTGACCCCCCCAGCCGCGGGGCTGCCGCCCCGCCTTTCCCATCCCGGCCTTCCCCTTTCCCCCCCGCTTTTCCTTCGGCTCTCCCGCCCGGCCGCCGGCTGCGGCGGAGCGGGCTGGGCGGGCGGCGGGGCCGGGGCCCCGCGGCGGGAGCGCTCCGGGCCGGCGGCAGCTCCCGGCTCCGCCCGGCGCTGCCCCGGGCCCGGCCCCGCAGCTGCCCGCCCGCCGGCCGGCCGGCCCCCGCCGCGGCCGTGTGTGTGTTTAGGAGGTGCCGTTTCCCACAGCTCTGATCTAATGCAGCTGTAATTCAATCTCCGTGTGACCGGCACTCCGCCGGCGCTCTCCCACCCGCCGGCAGGCTCCTCTCTCCCAGGCTGTGTGTGTTACACATTTACACTGTCAATCTGACAGGCTCCCCTCAAACAACCCCTCTGTATAGATTTACAATGTCAATCGGGCGGGCTTCGGGGGCTGTCTGCGGCGATGGCTCCCGCCGCTCCCTCCCTCCCTGCCCTCCCCTCCCCTCCCCTCCCCTCCCCTCCGCTGCGCCCGCGGTACGGCCACCCCGTACCTACCGCTCGGCCCCGGCAAAAGCACTTTTGTTTAATGGCATTTGTGTGCAACCACAAAGAGTAAAGGCAGCTGAAGCAGATAAGACCGAGAACCCGAAACAGATGTAAAAGAGATCAGACCGAGCTTCCTGTGGATCCTCAGCTCCCGTAGAGATTTATGACCCCTTTTAACCCCATTTTAAATGGGTTAAACCGGGTTTGGTTTATACGGACGCAATGAGACTGGTGCTTGTGCAGCAATTTACCCAGAGGAATGAATCAGCCCCCCAGTTTTGTTCCGTTCCTTATCGCTAAGCCACTGCATTGCTCGTCGTTTGAACACTTCTCTGTGATCTCGTTATAACTCACATCCTCCGAAAGATCGCAAAGCTGCCAGTTGACCTTTAGCCCCCGAAGAGTCCTAATTTTGGGCTGGCAACTTCCAGCTCAACAAGCGAGGCAAGGCAGCAGACAATAGCGGTGGCCGAGGACGGGGAGCACGGCACAACAATAAGCTGTCCTTGGAAGTGCTGGGCTGCGATTGTCATCCCAGACACAATCATGGGAGACTCGGTTGGGATCGTTTTCTTTTGGCAGACGGCTTTGACCTCTGCTTTTCCCTTCCTGCTTCTCCCTTAATTATAAGTTTCTGCTTCTTCCCAATGACAGACGAATCCGCCAGGGGCAAGAAAAACCAAAGGGACAAATTCTGCTGGGTTGGCACTGCTGAGCCTCTGTTGACTCGCACCAGCTTACTCCAGATTTACACCAGAGGGTTTGAATTGCGAGGAGAATATAGCTTAGCAGTTCGGCCAGTGGTTTGTACAAAAGGCACAAACCAGTCTTCCTTGCAGAGGGTTTGGCAAAGCGCGGTGTTACTCACTACGGATAACAGCAAACCTTTTCTGCTCGCTTACTGCCACAGAACTGCCCTCCTCCTCCTCCACCTCTTCCCATGGGCACCAACAGCGCCAGCTCCTAGTGGGTCCCAGGGTCATTTCTTGAGGGCTACACCGAAACTGGAGCCTCCTGTAAGACCCGTCCTGCATGCGGCATCCTCAGGCTGGGGCACAGGCCGAGCTGGGGCAGGGCAGTGCTGGTCCCCGGGCTGCACTTTGGGAATCACCAGCCAGCATCACCGGGCTGAGCCTTTGGCTGGAGCCCTCCGGCTCCTGCAGCGCCCAATGGAAGTGGTGGCGGCTCTGCAGCCCCCTTACAACTCCAATACCGTTGCCCTTACCTGTGAGGTAACTTCATGATTTTTTTAAACAAGAGTATCAGAGTTTCACTGATATCAGGAGGGGGCTTTTACAAAAGTGTTTTTCCCACTG
The DNA here is from genome assembly GCF_035582795.1 of Mycteria americana. Taxonomy (NCBI): domain Eukaryota; kingdom Metazoa; phylum Chordata; class Aves; order Ciconiiformes; family Ciconiidae; genus Mycteria; species Mycteria americana. Next base: position 143,008,087 of record NC_134366.1, read on the forward strand.
TTCTCCTAAAATGGAGGCTCGAAACAAAGCAAGCCTAGAAACACTACCATGAGAAGAACCATGTCAATTATTTTCCTTTCACGGGTATTACTGACTCATCACAGTTTTCTAGCGCGCTGAGCTTTTGAAGCCAGCTGTAAGAGGTGAAACATATTTCATTTCTGTCATGCAGGGCTTCTTCTGAACCCCCGTGTTTTCTCTGGTTGGGGATGGAGGTAAAAGAGGAAAGTCCTCTAACAGCAAAACAAAGAGCGTTCAACTTGTGGCTGTGCCTCCGCTCTCCCACGCGTGCACCTGTGTCCCCAAGCCTCTAACAACAGCATCAGAGCTAAAAAAAGCTTTGCTGTGCTCAAAGGAAAATAAGAAATGTGACCGTCCAGCCTGGGAGGGAGAGAGAGAAAACATCTAACTAGAGGTCATGTCTCAAATCAGTATTCATAGGGCACGTGCTACTGCAAAGAGCTCCAGAGGAGAAGAAAGAACACGCAGATAAAAAATAGAAATGTCATAAAATAGAAATGGAGGCCTCTAAATTTTCCCACTTTTAGGGTGGGTATTTTCTGCTGAACTTCTGCCCCGCACCTGACTCACACCCATGCAGATGACCACAGATGCCAGTATTTTTCCTCACATTTTGCACATACATGAGAGAATTCAGCTTGCACCGAGGGGGCAGAAAACCAAGTGTTTGCCACAGCTGCCAGTGCTGTGGGTTCGTGTCCGTCAGCAAACACCCAGACCCGGGGAGAGGAGGCTCTGCAGGTGGGCAGCTGCTCCCCGGAGAGGCAGCGTACCCGCCGCAAAGCCCCAGGTCCGGCAGCCGCTGCAGGGCCAGTGCTGAGCCCAAGTCCCAGCCTCTCCTGTCCCCGTGTTGCTGCGGGGGATGAAGTTCCTCTGGCTTTGTGCAGACAACGTCCCAGGGCCAAGAGCAAGAGGGCACAAGGAGAGGTTCTTGCTTCTTCAGCAGGAGGCCGGGTAGGGCTTAGCCTAACTCTCTATTCCCGTCATCTCTGCCTCAGCCTGCAAATTAACACCATCACCCTAAATCCACAAGCTGAGCAGAGAGAGTTGTTTTTATTTAAAGGCAACATAAAAAGCCTATAAAAAAGGTTAAAAGCCCCATATAATTATCTTATTTTATTTTATTTTCACTCCCGTGGTATTAATTAAAAAAACATTACCCAGCTTGAGAATTTGATTCCTTCTGCCTGATATCGGGAAGGAAAGGAATCTCTCTTGAGAAAGGTCTCCAGAGTCCTTAATCACCATTTAGGGGCCCTGCTCTTTGAAGGGCCATAGAGGAACAAAGTGGTTTGGGGATTAGCGAATGGCTTTTATTTCTTCCCTAATGATGAGAAAAGTGCAACGAATGCCTAGGGCAGATGATAAATTGAGGCAGAAAATGTTGCACGAGTGCCCTTTGCAAAGCTAGAGGATCAGTGTCAACAATATAAAAAAATGCCTCTGTTTGCTCATAAGAAATAATGTTTGAATCATTAAACAGTAGAGATGGTATTGGCCATATTTAACCGCCTTGTACCTGCAGCCCCTTTGCAAACAACCCCTTTGAAGTGACTTCAAAGGGTCTGTGCACATAAGGAGAGGCTGCAGTATCAGTCACTCCATTGGTTACTCATGGGACTGCGGAGCAGGGCACAACAGAGCCGAGCTGCCTCTGCCCAACAACCTCATTCAGCGATGGGAGTGAAAAGGAAGGCCATCCAAAAGCCCCTGAGAATATTTTACTCTAAAGAAGAGAAAGAAGAAAATACAGTGTGTTCCCTTTGACATTGTCCCCCAAGCCACTTTGAGCCATGGGAAAAAAAACAAAAAAATGAGTTAATTCTAGGAAAAAAAATAATTAAATCGTTATGATGTTCTGTAGCATGTTTCTGAAAGCATCTGTGGTGAGGGTGAGGAATCCAGGATGGAGCCAATGTCCCCAGAAGTCACTGGAGACTCTCCCTGGTTTCAGAGAGTGCCAAGCCAGGGTTGAGTCAAGACTAGTAGGCAGCGCGAGTCAGAAAGCTCTGCTGGCACCAGGCGTGCAGATCAGGAGCTGACTTAATAGAAAACAACCAAATTTGCAAACCAGTCTGTAATTTTTTTCCTTTCATAAGGCTGAGATACAGCTCCATCTCAGAGCGCAGACAGGAACCAACCTCCTGAATGATACGACAGGATTTGTGGAAGCGCCTTTTCTCCTTTCCTTCTTTCTATAGACAATTTTCCCCTCTTGGCACAGACACCATATGAGTCGTAGAATTCAGGCTGTCTGTGCAGTCCAGACAGGCAAAGACGGCATCATGATGCTACAACTCATTGTTTTTTAACTTGGAAGAATGATAGAAGTTCCTTGGGCTGATCTGGAGCTCAGATCACCTTCTTTGGAAACTAGTGAGATACTCACAGGAGGTTAATTTTATGTGCTTATTTTACCTCTCCATTCATTAAAGAGGAAGCCTACAAAGATAAGATGTTCAAAAGTGCAGTGTTTTTATGTCCGGGGTTATACATTTCAGTGATATATGATGTCCTTCTCCTACTTATTATGGCCATTTAAAAGGTTCAAAAGCACTTTTTGAGGAAAGACACAATATAAATACCTACTACATGATTTTATTCTGCAAGATATTCTTAGTAAGTAACCCTCACCAGACATGTGTAAATGTTCTTCCTTTTTTAAAAATCTAAAACCAGTTTTTAGGGGTTTTTTATGTTTAGAGGATTTCATAAGGGTCTTGGGCAGGATGAGGTGTCAGGCAAGAACCTCAGGATTTCTGAGATAATTAGTATTTTTTAACGATGAAACAGCATGAATAAAAGTGCCAACAGTTTATCTCCATGGAGACAAATAAATTACCTGCTACTACAGAAAAGCAACCTGGTTAGCACCTTACATATTTGTAAAGAATGAAAAAAATAATGATAGAGCAAGTGCTCCCCAATTAGCAGTTGGCAGACAAAGACAAAACGTTGTAATGGAGAATGAAGACTAGCAACATGCTTTACCGCACGTTACCTGAATATATAAAATAAATGCTGAGCTAGCATTATTGTCTTCATTAAAATACATATACTGTGCGGCTGACATAAATGGACGAAGTGGGAAAATTACTGAGGAATTTTAAATATAACAAGCTGGAGAGCTTGTGTTTGCTTCTCTTGTATAAAACTAATGTGGGAGCAATAGGTTTTTGTTAAGGTTGAAATCAGAAACAAGTACTTTGACTAAGCCAAGGAAGCATAGAGATTAGGAAAACACTGTGGTCAAGAAATGTAAGGATGGATGCTATATAGACCTCCAAAGATGCTGAGGAGAGAAATTTAGGAGATGGTTTTTACATATGCCAAGAATGTAACACTGCCAGCCTTTACATCTGTGGAAAGGAAAAGGAGAACATGTATCAGTGGTTCAAAAGGGCTTCTAGAAAAAACAAAAATGGGTTCAAAAAATGGTTCAGGCAAACTGCCGTGGCTGGAGGCAGCTGAGGGAGGAAGCGAGAAGGAAAGCTTCACGGTGAAAAGCAGTGCCACAGCTTATGAAGACCTTAGGTCACGGGAGGGCTAGGAGTGGAGACTCGATTCCCAGGGACCAATTTCATCGTGGTCTCCTCACACGCCAAAAAAAAAAGGGAATGCTGCCCTTAATAAGGAGCAATCTGGAGGATGTCTGCCTCAGACGTAAGACTGATGGGGGAGTAGCTAGAAACAGCTTCAGCTTTGGAGCTAGTCTTAGGAAAAGAGATCCTTCTGCAAGGTAAGAGTTAACCCTGGAAGCATGTTTGTGATCCTGGAAACTGCAAACACATTGTGAACAGAGAGAAAAGCTAAACACACAAAGAGAAAGGATCCATAAAGAAAGCTAAATTAGTTGTAGTAAAGCGGAGACAGGGATGAGGGCAATAGGTTCAGCATTGCTAAGTAAAGATGCAAGAGATTAGGACGAGCAATAAGCAGAAGGCCTTCCAACTATAAACAAGCTGGGAAAAGAGGACTCTGTGAAAGCTGTACAAATAAGCAGAAGTTACTTAAAAAGATATTTAGGGGAGCAAAAGTAAATCTCGAATAGAGTCCTTCCGAGGGTGCTTTAGAGCAGCACCGTCATGTGGCATCGGGCGTTCAGAGAAGGACACGCTGCCCCTGCCCACCCCCCTCTGCCAACACTGTCCAGCGAGCGGGGCCATACGCTGGCATCCCTATAGCGCAGACCGAAGTTTGGATCTCATTTCTGCAGATGCCAGGGGTTGCGTGAGCTCTTAAGGAATAAATACCAGAAACGTTTGGCTAAAGAAGGATAGCACAGGACAGAGGAGCTTCCTGGGCTGTCAGGTTTTGATTTCATCTGAATGAAAGGCAAATAGTGAAATGGAAAAAAGAGATAAGCCAAATTTACCCTATATTTTAGTAATATTTTGAAATGCTTTTTATACTGAGTTGATGAACAGGTTAATAGACGACAAGCCAGGATATAAAGCTTTAATCTGTCAGCTACCAGTGTTTCATAGGCAACTTTTCAGCCCTCCCAGTCATGATATTTTATGTATTTACATAAGAAAACATGACGTAGAAAATCCTGATAATTTTAATCTTCTTATAGCCTGAATTGCTGCAGAGAAAAAAGGGAGAAAGATGCTTTTTCATTATTTCCTTTTGGGAGAAAATCAGATACCATATGGTCATAAAGCCCTGAATTGAGAGCGATAACAAGTCCCCTTTCCCAAAGAGCTTACAATGTGGAGAGGGAAAAAAAAATGGGTTTGTGTGTAGAGGGGATAAATGGTCTTTTCATATCCAGAAATGCTTTATTTTCGCATGAGTCATAGTGGGTTTGAGTAAGTCCTTTAAAATGCCTCACATTTTGGCTCTGGGCACGGAAAGCCTCTGTCAGAAGTCAAGTTTCTTAAAGTCACTCGGAGGATGTATACGAGCTAGGGAAACTCCGAGCCGCTTCGCCGCTGCAGACCCCGTCCCAGGTCATGGGCTGTGGCAGCACTGGCAACCCTGCAGCCATGGCCACCATGGGAGCTTCAACGTGCGCGTGTAAGCCTGCTTGGAGCACACCAAAGTGATATGGCTTTCAGATGTGAGCAGGGACACGCGAGCCCATCTGTGGAGGTGGAGACTAACTGGTGGTAGCAGCCAGTTTTGGCGTGTTTGGCTGTTTTTTTTCTTTATGTTGTGTTTTTGTCTAGAAAGCATCCCTAGGGATGGCAAGGGTGGCTCCCGTTGGGGAAGTCTTTTGTGCCAGCATTTAAACAGGATCTGTTCAGGATGCTCACACTTAATTCATACCGTTCCACATTTTCAGAGCCTTTTTCAGTCCTTTTACCTAAGCCTGAAAGCTTTCAATTGTTTCCTCAGCGTTTCAAGATTGGAATCAGCTCAGGTCTCTGGGTGGAGATATCCTCTGGGCCACGTATTGTTGCCCTGTCCCCTGCGAGCGGCCGTATTTGCTAGGACGCCTGGCAGGCCTCCCTGGAGCCGTGCAAGCGCCGCTGCAGCCGTCATGGGGGTACGTGGCCGATTTCAGTCCAAGGAGTTCGGGGGCATGAAAGAAAACAGAAGTGATGGGAGGCTTTGTCGCCCTCTTGGCCGACTTTCCACCAGCCAAAGGCACTTCCCCATCCATGTCCCTGGGAGAGGCAGGGGAAAGATGTGGGAAAAGCCTCCAGGAGCACGGATATCTGCCACAGCTCTTGTTACAGGGTTTCTGGATCACTACGCATATTTCCCTTTTATCACTAGGAGCCATGCCTGAGAGATGGAGAAGCCCTCACAGAAAACCCGCTCCGAGTGGCTTACCTTCTGCAGTCAGAGTTGCTCTGACTGCTCTGACTGGGGAGAGGGGGGGGATCTTGAAGCAGAAACTTTGGAGACAGCACTTTGGATGATGAAAATAATTACCTTGCCCACTGGAAGAGCTTTGCACCTCCCCGTTGGCCTGTTTGGCCTCTTCCAAGGCTGAATAAGAGTCATTAAAACTTCTGACAGTTTGCTGCAAGCCAGGCCTAATGTTGAAGCAAGGCTATCCCTGAGGATTTCATTGAATTACATATAAAAATAAATGATACAGTCAGTACAATAGCCCTGCATTGCCTGTTTTATACTAAAATCAGCTTTGTCCCATCTATTCACCTTCCAGTGCACTTTGCATAGGTCTAATGAGAAATTTCCACCATGGAAATGATCGGGAGAGGCTGTCCTGTCGCTCAGACACCTTTCTCTCATTGAAGCCACCAGCCTGTGGCTGGATTTGCTCCTGACATCTTGGTTCCACATCTACCACATATTCACATCCATTAATGAGCCCCTCTCCTATTCTGGATGTTACTTGTCACATGAGGAAGGTGAATCTATTATAAGGTGAGTCACGAAACAGTCAAGACCAAGCAGAAAAAGCCACAGAGATTCCCTTAACAAGCAATGGCCACAGGATGCAGCCAACAGAAGTCTTCAGCAATTATAATGAAAAGTTATAGCCAAGACACCAGTCAGATCTGAATTTGTCTCTTTTTATCTCACCGCATTGTTCTGCGGCCATGACATCACCCAATTTGAGTAAGTCCATCATCACCCTGCCATTAGGCGCTGGCGAGGAACTGCAGGTACCCTGCAGGGCTCAGCGCAGCCAAGAGGGAGGCCTCCAAGGGTGCATTTTTGCTCCATTTAATCAAACCAATTTGCTGCCAGGCCAACATGGGTGTTACACACCCAAACCCCTTTGACCTGCATGCCCTAAGAGGACAGTTCCTGAGTTTATAGAGATATGGCGTGGCCCAATCCTGTCGGTATTTAATTGCCAGCACCCTCTGTAGTAGGTGCCCATACGACAGCCACCGTTCCCACCTGTCAGGCTAACCCCAAAACAAGCACAGGGGCTGCTCATCCCGCAGGGCACCCCACCAGGAAATGTCCGACCCGAGGAAGCAAACTGCAGTTCAAACTGGGGGCTCCTGTGGCTGTGGTCGATAAGGAGCACTGCCCAATCTGCCTCTCTTGGCAAAGAAATTGCTTGGCCTCCAGACCTGTCAGCAGGGTCAGGTAAGTCTCTAAATTATTTCAAAAACCAAAAGTGTCTAATGTAATTTGGAGAACAGATTTGCCAGAAATATGAGAAGAGAAAAAGCAGTAGTGAAGCCAGGATACCATCAGGTTTTAGGAATAGCCCAGCATGCCTTAGGCATCTGATGGATCCTCAACAGCGCTGGTAGTTTCCGACCTGACTCCCTCAAACGCCTTTTTCACAAAGATGCATGAAAATGTCTGTGCAAGCCATGACCTCAAGCCACAAATGCCACTCCTTCTATCTTGGGCCCTTGTCACAGTCCTGCAGAGGGACTTGCCCATTCTTGAACTGTCTCCTGCTTGTCTCACCATGCCACAAACAAGGCTCAGGCTGGGCTGGGCTCAAAGCAGCATGGCCAGACACTTTTTTTTATTATTCCTAGGAAACATATCTTCTGATTTGAGTTCATCCTTACATCTTCTTTGGTTTTTCCCCTGTTAAAGACAGTTTTGAAACAGATCTTGATTCAGCTGGATCAGCTCCACTCTAGAAATTTAGCAGTTTCAGCTGTTCTCAGTTGGTACCTCTAAAAACTGTAGTCCTTGGTTTTTATCTCAAGAATAACCCTGCCATGAAACCAGCATACTGGGTTTCCTAAAACAGGACCTCCACTGTGCCTCTTATTTAACCCCAATGACCAGATCCAGATTTCCCTCCATGAAGACTCAAGGATATCTGTCATCCTTCACAAAGAAAACATCAGCAGATGACTTTTCTTCCAAGAACAGCGTGTACTTCCCATGTACACATTTATATCTGCTCCAGTCTGCATGTGGGTACAGCTGCAAGAGAGCAAGGGAGGGAAAGGAAGAGCCAGGGGAGATGGTGGAAGGCAGAGCAGGTCTGAGAGGATTCTTCTCCCCGCAGGATCACCTTATCTGACACTAACATCACCTCTCTTTTATCTGCCTTAGCAGCAACACCTCACTCTCCACCCTTAAACACCCCCTTTGAATTAGGGAAGAGACCATCAGCCAAAGCTGGAGTTCAAGGTAAAAAGCGGTGGGTGAGCTTTAGCTCCTGCTGGACTATTATAGTCCGTGGTGGTGGTGATGGTGGCACTGGCTGTGGTGGTGGCCATGGTGGCCATGGTGCAGGGTTGCCTGAGGTTAGGCATGGTGGGATCCCAGGGCTGGTGCAAATGCCAAAGCTAAAGCCAAGAAGGGTGACAAGAAATGGTGAAGCAACCAGCAAAGCCTCTGGGAGAGCTGATCTCCCCTGTCAGGGTTGAGGGGCAGCAGTGGGAGTTGTTTTGGTGTCTGTAGAGGGGGAAAGAGAAAGGCAGTTAGGTGAGAGGAGGATCAGCAACATTGAGGAGTGGGAAGGAGAAAGGGGCTCAGGTTGAGCCAGGTGACTGCTGGATTTTTCTGTACTTTCTCCCAACTCTTGGGCACAGCCAAGAGAAATCCTTCTCCAGACCCTGCAAGTTGATGTACCAATCAAGCTCCTTTCCATCCATCTGTTGACATGCACAACTGGAAAGAAGTTTCAGAAAGATCTGATTAAATTTGATGTAAACCATAGAGTCATATTTTCTACAAACCTCCCACAAAGCCTTTCAAACCTAACCTAAACTTAATGTTGCCAACTCTCCCGAGAATTTTTCCTTGATGTCTTGTGATAACGGGTGTTTTTCCTGAAGCTCCAGCTCCCGAATGGAAATCATTACGTGAGAATCTCAGCTTTCATTAAAAAGTACATTTCTGTCCCTCAGGGCCACGAAAGAAAGCTCAAAATTGTGAATCAAGCAAATCATACTGGCTTAGAAAACAGAAGACAAATCAAAAGAAGCCTGTGGCAAGTACCGTGCCCACGGCTCAGCACATCTGCTGGTCCTGGATGGCTGGGGCAGTCACCGCAGGGCCGTGCCTCCGTTCTCGGGTGAACTGCCCTGTGCACCAAGCATTGCAAAATAAAGGTGTATAAACTTTAGTTTGTTAGTTGTCAGGTGATCGGACACCTTCATTACGTTTTGGTTTGGGGTGCACAGAGGTAGACAGACTCACCAATATAGGTGCACGCACAGGCACACAGGCACATACCCACGTCAAATATCAGGTTTGCTGGTATCGACAGTCATCATTTCAGTTACACCAACGTAAAACCCAGACAAATTCATCAGCCTCACAAGAGTCCACTACAGATATTGTTCAGTTATAACGAAGCTACAAAAAATAAGATCTGAAGATTGTTAGTTTTCTGATAGCAATATTGGGAATAAATGTTACATGGCAAAAAATGCTAAGTGCTTACACATCGCTTCCTGACTTTTCTAACAACTAAACACCTCTGAGCACAAAAAAGGAGACAGAAAGAAACAATTTAATTCTCATCCTAATGTGGAAACACATTCAAAAGGAGCAGGAAGAACAGGACCCGCATCTTTATCTGGCATCTCTGTCAGTTTTTATATACACATTTCACTTCAGTGCATGCTTAAACTGTTATATTTTATTTTTGAGAACATAAATATCTTATTTTCAGTACAGAAAGAGCTGATTGTTCCCTGCCATGAATGCTTTGGTGATTCCTTTCTGCCAGTGAAGGACAGTGGTTTTCAGAGCAAGTACGTCAGTGACTTTGCTGCCCAGACGCAGTGAAACGCAGAGGTAGGTGCTGCACTGCTGCACTGCTACTGTTTTCTTCGGGACCGAACTGCTATAGAAAAGGAGCAGGACAAGAAATTTCAAGCTGATCAAAAAGGCAAAATGTTTTACGGCCACTGAAACAGCACTGCAGAAATCCAACCATCTCACGAGCGAGCACCAGACACAGCAGCATTAGTAAGCTTTGCATCAGGGGGCTCAGTTTGAAGGTTCGCTTGGAGGGGAAAGTGCGGGTTTAAAGGTTTTTAAAAGCTCAGCTCACATGTGCGCACACCCTGCTCACCAAAATATATTCTGAGCCTTTTCTCTTAACACTTCTTATTTTCTAAGTAAGATAATTGAATGACTCAGTGAACATGGCTGGCATTAAAATCTCGGGGGAGGGAAAAGCAGAGGTAGCAAGCTCTAAATCCTCTGCCAAATCCCCTTTTCATAATTTATAGTCTGTCACCAGTTTATCACCGAGAACTGTCCCTCTTTTTCTCATTCTCCAGGCTCCTTTCCCAGTGGACAGTCCATGCCAGCTGTCTCGGCAGCAGGAACGTCCTTTTTTTCCCAAGCCTCGACCTGTGGGAAAATCTTCATTGGCCAGTAATTGATTCCACCCTGCCAGCTCCATTACTTTAGTCTACAGTCAAACTGCCAGCAAGCTGGAGACAGGCAGCCTCAGCCCTCCCCTGCTCCCACTATTGAAGTCCGCTCCTACCCGGGCTGTTAGCTACTGGGGCTCTGAGTTGATGTGTCAGCCCGCCCTGCAATTAGCACTAATCTGAAAATTGGCCTTTGCTAGCAAAGCCAAGCACCTGACAGCTAATTGTTGATGTCAGATTGATGTGCATTTAATATGGAAAGGTTATTTATCAAAGCGTACTTTTTTTTCTGTTGGTCTTGGTTTGTCTCTGGATTGCCACAGGCGCTTACAGCCCACAAACCAATAAAGATCTTATACTTCATTTAACTTAAGGAGCCTTCTAAATACCCTTTTCAAACTCTCGGTGTAGGGCAGTGCAGTACTCATCTATTTATATTGTTTATAAAGAAACTGCTGCTAACCAAGCAGTTATTGTTTTTAGTCTCTTTTTTTGGAATCAAAATATTGGGGGGCGAAGAAAGGTTGATAACAGAATAGCAACTGCCGGCCGGCCCTGGAATTAAAAATGAATTAAGTTTTGTCTTATCCCCAGAGTCTTGCCAGCCTTTCTTTTCACTAGGCTGCTTCAGTGTTTACAGTACTACCTATGCTTTCCCTGGCTGCGTGTATCATAGGAAACACGCAGGTAAAAATATCGGTCCTGTTGATTTAAACACGGGTTTTGCCATTCATTACAACAGAGCGGGGACTTCCCTGGTGGCTTTGCGGAGACAAAAGGACACGCTCCATCAGGTCCTGACCCCGTGATCAGATGGCAGAAGACAAAGCACTGTGCGAACGGAAACCCCCGCACGCTGCGGTGAAGCTGGCTGACATCTATCTACCGTAAAATGGGGTCCCTTGCTGGCGAAGGCCATATCGAAATGTTTTCCAAGAGTGTAGCGCAATCGCTAGACTGAAAACAGGCTGCACTAACGAGCGTTACCATTGGGAGCATCTGCCTGATGCTGCACAGGTTACCATCTAGCACCCCCGTAAAGGGCTTCAAAAAGCAAATCCCCCAGGTATTTAAAGAGAATCACGTTTGTTCAGCTTGCACACGCAAATTTCAAGCCATGCTAAAGTCCTGCTAAAAACCAGTAAGGTTTTGCAATTGCTCGGAGGAAATGAATATATCCTACGGAGCCTGGGAGGTCAGCAAAGATACTAGTGGCACACATAAAACTCTGGCACGCAAGCTGCAGGAAGAAAAAAAGCTGATGGTTTTAAATGAAGCAAGAGAGAAGACAGTCTCCAGCATGGAAAGCATGTTATGAAAAGTGGTAAATCAGCTAGGACACAAACACAACAACTGTTTGATACAAATCATATTCTGACAGGGAAACGAAAAGTACCAGCGTGAGTTGTGTGAAGCAATTGCTTGTATTCATTCCACAGGTGGAGGAAAACATTTTCCATGTATATTGAACGTCTCTCCTTTTTGAATGAAGGTGCTCAGATATTTCACAGAGTCTCTGTCCTCTAAATACCGTGTTTTAAAACATAAAACTATGTAATTTGTATTCTTCCACAGCAAAAATTTAAGTGGAAAATATCCAACTGTGCAGGATCTAAAAGACTTTCACACAAAAAAAAAACTTGCAAAAGAAAACATTAATTAATTCACATTTCATCATTCATTAGGCTTTGCCTGGCTAACAACATCTGGGCATTACTTTCAATATTAAATTTTATCCTCTGCGGTGAGGTGTTTAATAAATTTGACAAATTAAAAATTTGGAGGTGAATTAAAAAAACACAGTAGAGTTGGAGCAATGAACGGAGCAACGTAAGCAGATGAAACGGAGGTACCGACTTACTGGGGCTGGGTGTTGGGGCAGGGAGGAGATGCTCTCAGCACCCAGCATCCCGCAGAGCTGACAGCAAAGTCCTGCACATCTCAGCGGTCGCCGGACAGACGGCCGACAGACAAAACTGTCATCAGCGTAAGGGCTGCCACTTTGCCAAGCCGGCTGCGCTCCGCTGAGACCAGAAATCACGTCACTTGCTCTGATGGGTCCCGGGCACGCTGATCCTCTCGGGCAGAAAGTCCAGGCCAGCGTGGTTTCTAGGGAGAACAGCCCCTGCCCAGGGCTGCACGTCCCAGTGCGGTGCTGCACACGGGGCGAGGGGCTGCGGCAAGGCTGGGCGCATCCCGCACGCGTCTGCCACGGCGTGTGCGCCCGCCGGGTGAGCACCTACCCCGGACACAGCACTCCCCGGCTGGCACCCCTGCAGGCAGCATGTAAACTAAGCAAATCCTTCGTTTTAAATACGTGCTTAAACCCCTCTGGGTTGGTCCTCGGCTGGGGTTTAAAGATGTGTTGGAAAGTTTTGGCAGCGTTGGTTTGAACTTGGCCGGCGAGGAGATGTTGAAAGCTACACGACTGCATCCACACTGGAGTTCTGAAATGTGTTAATTAAGACATTCTGTTACCAGCCCTTTCCTTCCTACGCAAGACAAAACCCACCGGGTGATAAACGTGTCTGAAATGATTTGTATGTTTTAATGCTTTCCTGAATATGGATCAATTTTAACACTTTTTATAACACTTGTATCCTAGCCAAGACAAAGCCAATGACTCCAGTCTAATTCGAGCACACATTTAACGCCCTCCACTGAATAGGTCCGAGAAAAGGAGAGAGTTCAAGAAGTCATCTCGCTTACTCCCCTGCTCAGGGCAGGAGAGCGGCCGGGTAGATGTTTGTCTGAGCTGTCCTTAAAGATTTCCAGTAACAAAAGCTGCACAAATTCCCTCAGGCAATTTATCCTACTCCTTCAGTTTCCTTACTGAGAGAAATTATTTTATGAAGCCTAATGCAACACTGCCCTACTGCAATTTAAACCATTACTTTTCTTTCCTGTCTTCCATGGACATGGAGAACGCTGCTCCCTGCAGCTGACATGTACGTAGTTGAAGCCCTCCACATTTTCGGTAGTCCAAACAATGCTGATTTTTCCATGTTTCCTCAGAAACGTATCCTGGGCCCCTGAGCACTGTTTTCTTCTGCATTCTCAACAACTGACCTGCCTCCTTTTTGCAGTACTGAAACTAAAACTGGAACTGGTGCTTCAATGGAAGCCACACCAGTGTAAGCAGAGTGGAAGGATGAGGTTGTCAGTCCTACCAAGCTATTCTCCCATTACGTGTCCCAGGAGGACACTCGCCTTCCCTGCCACGACATGACAATGCTGAGTTGTTACCCTCTGCAATGCCATTTTTGCAGAACTGTTGCCTCCCCTACAGCTGCACTTCATTGCTTCACAAGTTAGGAGAGCTGCTGGGCCCAGGTGCTTCGCCACCACCCGCCCCTCTGTAGCACTGAGGGTTTAGGGAGGATTCCTCCAAACCTGCTATTCCCGAGGGGCAGCCTCTTCTCACCAGTCCTTCCCCAACCTAGATAACTCTCCACTCATCATCTCACATCACTGGGACCTCCTTCTCCGCTGCAAAAATGAAATTCCCACCCAGGCTGACCCCCCTTCGCAGAAGTCCCCCAGCGCCCTCCAGCCCCCGCATAGCTCTCCTTCCTGGCAGGGCAGGATGGAGCTGACACGGAGGGGATGCACGTGTGGTGTGACAGACCCACTAAGATGTCCTGCATGTGGACAAGCATCCCTGTCTCCATGGAGGGGCTCTTTGGGAAGGACCAGTTTCATGAGGGCATCGATCCCTCCATTGATGCCAACGCAGGAGCACTGTCTTGGAGAACATCCTCCTTCAGCAGAGCTGAGGCCCATGGGACAACCAGCAGACTCAAGGACTGAGGTGCACATGCAAAGGACAGACGCTGGAGCCTGACTCCACTCCCCTCATCTCTGAATACAAGGAAGCTAAGACCCCTGGTCCCCCACCGCTCAGTTGGCAAGCACGGGCACCTCTGGGGTGACTGCGGGTGAGCTTCTTTCTAATTCCTCCATGACAAGCCTCAAAAGATGGCTCTGGTGATAGACTGTCCTAATATCATTCTTGTCTTCAATTTGTGTAATGTAAACATTATTTAGAAACCGATCAGCATACATCCTGGCATGGCATACAATAGCTGCTAGTTCAGCAAAGGAAAAAAAGGGGAAATTTACATTACATAAAGTTTTCTCTTACTGAAGGATTAAAATCACTAGATAATACATATCCCTGTAATTGGGAACAAGGGTTCACTTCTTAGGATGTAAAAGCCTCTTTCTATCAGATTGGAACACATGTGTGTCTTGGTTAGCTTATATCTTGGGTTACTTAAAAAAGAAGGAAAAAAATGCAACCATTTTATCAGCTAAAATGAGGAAAAGATCTCAGCCTGTCCAACCAAAACAATGACCTGATGCAAGACTCAAGTCTATCAGGTAATGCTCAAGGGAACATTTTAAATAAGGAAAAAAGAGTGGAAGTGGGAAAAAAAATATCATCATTGTATTCTTATTCAGTAATGTTCCTCTACTAGCATTAACAGCTTATCTTGCCATCTAAGCACTTCTAGATAACAGACTGGGTTTTATGTTGAGTACAGGCTGTACCAAGTCACTAAAACCCTTCTATTGTTAAAGATTATGTAAAATGGTCAATCAAAGTGTCACTTCTTCCTGCCCGTCCCCCAGGCTGTTATGTTGCATAGTTCCTTATAAAAGCCAAGCATAAAGGGGGAAGGCTGGGATCGAAGCGCCGAGACGTAGCAATGGCACGTTGCAGAGCCGGCAGGCACACGGGAGATCCCACCACTGCAGAGATACATTTCAGAGGGTCGTACTGCAAGGTCACCTAAGCAAAGGGAGAAAAATATCCAAATTAAACCTGTCCAGTGAATTTGCCCTTGTAAAAACGTTTGTGTTTAGCAGCCTCTGCACCTGCAGAGCTGCTGAGGACCTTTCCATGCCTTGGCCGGTGCTACAACAGGTCCCAGCACAATACGGACGCAGAAGATGAGGCTTGAGACAAGTACACTTTTCTAGCATTTCAAATGAGATTTCTAGATATCTATGCCACATCCATCATTCTGAGATAAGCCGTGTCAGATTAAAACAATGAAAAATTATGATTTTTGATAACTGAGTTCAGAAAGTTGCTTGTGGGGTTTTTGCTGTTTTTTTTTCCCAAGTAGGTTTTCATACATACTTTAGCGCAATTTTGAAGGTGCTTTCTGAGGAAGCATTAACTGGTACAAGGTGGCAGCTGCAGTGTGGAGCTCCATGGTCAGTGTTTACATGTGATGGGAAACAGCTCCTCTGAGCCAGAGCAATCCCACAGGCATCATGAGTAGCAGGGCTTTGGGGACAAACTCCTCCTCTGCATGAGGGCAAAGTAATCACCTCATCCATGGAAATACCTGCAGACCTCAGAGCAGCTTTGACTGAGGGAAGATTTCTCAGAAGAGGTGTGATTGCCAGGCATCAGAGAGGTGGGAGGTCTAGGTAAACAGGATGTCAAATTCAATGTGACCTCTTTTTTTTCTTTTTTTTTTAGGAACGTGCCCATTCTCCTTCACAGGCCATCTCAAGCCAAGTGATTTTTCAGGCCAGTCACTGCTCCTAGGTTAAACACAGGTTTAACCTAGGAGCCCATTGATAAATGCCTTGGAGGATATAATGTTCTTGAAGCCCATCCAGAGGAATGGTGGGGTTGGGTTAGATGAATGTCACGGATGAAGCTCAGTTTTAGCCAACCGCAGCTGGTTGACGCAGCACATAGGATGTGGCCTGGACACCTCATCCGAGCGCAGATCCCTTGTTTGAGGTGGATGACTGAGACGAGAACAGCTGTACTGGGTCAGACCAGCATTGTCCAGCTTCCAACCGTTGGCAGACTTGCCTCAGCCAGCAGCGGCTTCTGTACATTTAGCAACCTTTGACAGCTTTCTCCTCCTTCGATTTGTGGAGTCTCCCCTTCAGTCTGCGCATGCTTTCAGCCTCCCCAGCATCCCACAGCAAGGAGCTAGCTATGCATCGTCTGGAGAAGGTTTTTTCTTCTATTTGCTCTGAACTTGCCTCTTGCTGGCTTCACTGGATGCCCCTATTCCTTGCACTGGAAGAACAATCAATCCCTACCATAAAACGATGTTATAGACCTCTATCACACCTGCCCTCAGTCATCTCTTTTTCTCAGCACCAGGATGTAAACCTGTTGCATCTCACCTTTAATGCTCATATTCCTGGGAAAACTGAGCGGGCAGGAGAGCTGCATACATTTGTGTAGGGTTGAAATAAGCCTTTGTTAAGTATTTGCTTAACATAAAAGTGCCTTTCACATTTCAGGATGGACAAATCAAGCCTATGTTCTAATTAAGGAAGGGATCAGATGATGTGTCTTCCCCCCAGCAGAGATTTTCCAAAATTTTTGCTTGGATTCAGCTGCGTATTCTAAGCACATGGATTGACAGGGAGGGGAGATGGGTAACAGAGGGCTTATTCTATTTGTGATTTGTGCTAGAGAGTACATAAAGAAAAGGAACAAGAAAAATAATTCGCACTTCTCAACTGTCCGAGGACTGGTCAAGTCTAAATATAGTTTGTATCGACAAGAACAGCAAACCACCAGCACACCTTGTTTTCATCTGATATACATGGAGGCCTGACGTGATAGATGTAAAGGAAACCTGTGTATCATTGCACCAGGATGCATGTCCCTTTATATACAGCATGCATGCACACACAGGCATCCCTATATCATGTGCTGGCAAGTAATGGAGAAGTTTAGCAAACATACCCGAAATAGCTCACATACTTAGAGATGCCAAACAGGCTCGTTACACCATTTCCAGAGGGTTTTTTTTCCCCAGCTCCCCACATCCCCCAGCCATTCAAACGACAGTTGTTCATGAGGGCTTGCACTCTCACGCAGTCATCAATTAGAAGGTGACGACTTGAAAAACTATCATTTGTCATTGCAAGCCAAAACGAGCAGCCCTGCTCCTTCGTGCCCAGCTCTGACAAGGAGCTTTCCCAGGCCCAGGCTTGCTCCAGGGCTGTGCCTGCTCTTGCCCTGCTCTCCGGTCCCTCTGCTGCCTCCTCCTCCACCTCCTCCTCCTCCTTCATTCCCTGTCCCCTACACCCACTGTCGTGCACTCTCCCTGCTCTCCCAGGCTTTTGCAGGGAGAAAAGCTTTCTCTCCTCTTTTCTGCCTCTCCCCCTTGCTCCGACTGTGTCTGCTGGCAATCCACCCTCCTAGGCACTCACGATGGCTGCGATAGCTGAGCAGCGGCTACAAATACCCCAATACAACATAACCGCTGTGTTCTGGGAGCTTAATCCTGCTACTTCCCCCCATCGCAAAAGCATCCAAAACTGAAAGCTAGTGCGTTCACAAAGAGTTGATTGATCAACGAAGACGACTGAGGACCAAATCTGCTTTGCAGAAGAACCTGAAGGGTTTACAGAGCAGAGAGGGTACCTGAGCAGTGCAGAAAGGGTGTCTGAGCGATTGTATGGGATGGCCCAGCTAAGGGTGGGGAAGATAGGCTGGAAATGGCAAAGAAAAAAAGAAAAGAGAAGGTGGGCTGTCATCAAGAAGCTTCTTGGTGAAGAAATCTGAGACAAGACAGGGAGTGGATGCTCCTTTGCTATAGCCTTTTACAACTGGAGTGACGGGTGTGCTAGACGCCGCACTGCAGAGAGGGAGGGAGGCCCTGGAGGACGGTCCCCTGCGAGCCAGACAGGGCCGGTGGCCCTGATCCCTGCAGTGGGACTTGTGCCGGGAACCTCCTCTTCTGCAAGCACATGGTGTCCGCCTCCGGGGCAGCCCTCACGAAACCCTCAGGTGCCGATTAGGCCCCGAAGCAACCGCGTTCCCCTGGGGCAGGGGCTTCTCCTGCGCTGCCTGGGGGACACAGCATATGGGAGTCACTGGGTTTGGCCTCGCAGTTCAATTAAATAAAAAAAAAAAGAAAGAAAAAAGACCTAGCCCCCTTGCAGGGGAGGGCGAGGAGGGGGACGGTCTCCCTGGTAGCTGCCTAATCGCTCACAGGGTGATGGCCCTGCTCCTGTCAGCACAAACTAGCAATTACGATTAATGGGCTGTGGCAATCGGATCCCAGCGCTAACAGAGACGGCAGGTCCCACCATTTGCATGCAGTAAATTATTCAGGCTGTCAGCTGTTCGGATGTGAATCGGTAATGTTGCGGTTAAACGCTGGCCACATGGCTAATTTGAGGTGTGCCCACCGGCCCCAGCACCGGGGAGAATTGGCTCTGTGCTGGGGTGGGCGGCACAGCTGTGCCACCGGCATGGCCCTGGCAAGCCCCGCACCTCCCCAGCCAGACACCGGCTGTCGCAGCACACGCACGGCTAACGACATGTCCTTCTGGGAGCAAAGAGCACCAGGAAAAGCCCAACGGTGTCTCCTTTAGTTTAAGTTTCAACGGTCTGCGGGCTTGAGAAGATGGGGGAGAGCCGGGTGCCAGCGAGCAAGCTCCAGTGACTAAATCTACCTGTGCCTGCAGCCGTGGCCAAGTGTTTTGCAGGAATCAAATGCACGTCCAGACTCAAAATTGGGGTATTTCTATACTAAAAATGAAGCATCCTATAATAAACTCAGGGTTTGTCAGCTAAACGTGATTTTTAAAAAGCCATAGGTAGCGTTCTTAGAAGGGCCTCCATTCAGGTGAGCACGCAGCAGGTACCTGGCACGAGCACCCACACACCGCTCCGGGTGAACTACACGTGCACTGCCAACATCCCGTTCTGCCTATCCGGCTGCAAGAGATGTGTTTTAATGTACCCACCCTCATGCAGAAAATAATTCTTTCAGAATAACCCTTCAGGGTGGAAGACTGAACTCTCCTAAGCTCAACTACTGCCTCTCAGGAGTGCAGCGCAAAGAACGGCAAACATGGGGCAGAAGGGAGAGAGTAATTTGGAAAGCAATGGGAAAAAACTGGCCCAGGCAGTTGTCTACTTGCACATCCATCCAGTTCTTCATCCCTCTTTTCCCACGAAGAGAAGGGACAGCGAGGGATCTGACACAATCACAAAACCAAGCTCAGAATGACCAAGCCATTTCTTCACTAGCACCTCAGTGTGGACAACTGCAGCAAAGTCCTGTCGTTTACATTCAAATCAGACTTGCTTTACACGGGGGTTTGCCCACATTCGTTGGTATGCAGCCTGAGGGGGACTATATTTCATGTCAGGAGCTTGAAACGGTTCAGACCTGTCCCTTATAGCTCAGTACCCCAGAAGCCCCTGTACCCTTGCTAAGCATCATCCCCCAGCAGTACTGGCAGCTTTCTTGGGAGTCCTTGGCTTTTTCAAGTCTTTTCGTAGAAAGGAAACATTTGATTAAGAAATATAAATAGTGACAGGCATTCTTCTGAGGAAAATAAAAAAACTGTAGATCGATCCTCAGACTTTCAGAGTTTGAAATTAAAAATGAAGAGAAATAAAAGGGGGATGGAAAATAGTAATACTGTAAGCACAGTAGCATAAACTGGTAGGAAAGTCACGATAATGAATAGGAAAATGAATAGTAAAACATACGTTTAAGGGCACGAGGTCACTCTGCTAAACAGGTACCTACCTCTGAATGACATGGACAGCTCATGGTGCCCATGTCAGCCCAATGTCTTCAGCACTGAGGTCACATCTATTTCATAGAATCATGGAATGGTTTGGGTCGGAAGGGACCTTAAAGATCATCTAGTTCCCATCCCCCTGCCATGGGCAAGGACACCTTCCACTAGATCAGGTTGCTCAAAGCCCCATCCAACCTGGCGTTGAACATTTCCAGGGATGGGGCATCCACAACTTCTCTGGGCAACTTGGTCCAGTGTCTCAGCACCCTCATAGTGAAGAATTTCTTCCTTGTATCTAATCTAAATCTACCCTCTTTCAGTTTAAAGCCACTACCCCTTGTCCTATCACTATAGGCCCTTGTAAAAAGTCACTCTCCAGCTTTCTTGTAGGCTCCTTCAGGTACTGGAAGGCTGCTATAAGGTCTTCCTGGAGCCTTCTCTTCTCCAGGCTGAACAACCCCAACTCTCTCAGCCTGTCTTCATAGGAGAGGTACTCCAGCCCTCTGATCATCTTCATGGCTCTCCTCTGGACTTGTTCCAACAGGTCTGTGTCCTCCTTATGTTGGGGGCCCCAGAGCTAGATGCAGCACTCCAGGTGGGGTCTCTACTCACAAGTAGAGGGGCAGAATCACCTCCCTCGACCTGCTGGTCACGCTTCTTTTGATGCAGCCCAGGATATGGTTGGTTTTCTGGGCTGCAAGTGCACACTGCCGGGTCATGTTGAGCTTCTTATCAACCAACACCCCCAAGTCCTTCTCCTCAGGGCTGCTCTCAATCCATTCTCTGCCCAGCCTGTATTTGTGCTTGGGATTGCCCCGACCCAGGTGCAGTACCTTGCACTTGACCTTGTTGAACTTCATGAGGTTCGCATGGGCCCACCTCTCAAGCCTGTCAAGGTCCTTTTGGATTGCATCCCTTCCCTCCAGCAGGTTGACCGCACCACACAGCTTGGTGTCGTTGGCAAACTTGCTGAGGGTGCACTCAATCCCACTGTCCATGTTGCTGACAAAGATGTTAAACAGCACTGGTCCCAATACCGACCCCTGAGGAACGCCACTCGTCACTGGTCTCCACTTGGACATCAAGCTGTTGAGTGCAACTCTTTGAGTGCAACCATCCAGCCAATTCCTTATCCACCGAGTGGTCCATCTGTCAGATCCATGTCTCTCCAATTTAGAGACAAGGATGTCACGTGGGACAGTGCCAAATGCTTTGCACAAGTCCAGGTAGATGATGTCAGTTGCTCTTCCGTTATCCAGCAACGCTGTAACCCCGTTGTGGAATGCCACCAAATTTGTCAGGCAAAATTTGGCCTTAGTGAAGCCATGTTGGCTGTCACCAGTCACCTCCTTATTTTCCATGTGCCTTAGCATTGTTTCCAGGAGGATCTGCTCCATGATCTTGCCAGGCACAGACGTGAGACTGACTGGTCTGTAGTTCCCCAGGTCTTCCTTTTTTCCCTTTTTAAAAATGGGGGTTGTGTTTCCCCTTTTCCAGTCAGTGGGAACTTCACTGGACTGCCACAACTTCTCAAATATGATGGATAGTGGCTTAGCAATTTCATCTGCCAGTTCCCTCAGGATCTGTGGATGCATCTCATCAGGTCCCATGGACTTGTGCACCTTCAGGTTCCTTAGATGATCTCGAACCTGATCTTCTCCTACAGTGGGCGGTTCTTCATTCTCCCAGTCCCTGCCTTTGCCTTCTGTGACTTGGGCAGTATGGCTTGAGCAGTTGCCAGTAAAGACTGAAGCAAAAAAGTCGTTGAATACCTCAGCCTTCTCCATAACCTGGGTAACCATGTCTCCTGTTTCCTTCCGTAGAGGGCCCACATTTTCCCTAGTCTTCCTTTTATCACCGACGTACCTATAGAAGCTTCTCTTGTTGCCCTTGATGTCCCTGGCCAGATTTAATTCTATCAGGGCTTTAGCTTTTCTAACCTGATCCCTGGCTGCTCGGACAATTTCTCTGTATTCCTCCCAGGCTACCTGTCCTTGCTTCTGCCCTCTGTAGGCTTCCTGTTTGTGTTTGAGTTTGTCCAGGAGTTCCTTGTTCATCCATGCAGGCCTCCTGGTGTTCTTGCCTGACTTCCTCTTTGTTGGGATGCATCGCTCCTGAGCTTGGAGCAGGTGATCCCTGAATATTAACTGGCTTTATTGGCCTCCTCTTCTCTCCAGGGCTTCATCCCATGGGACTCTACCAAGATCCCTGAAGAGGCCAAAGTCTGCTCTCCTGAAGTCCAGGGTAGTGAGCTTGCTGTGTTCCCTCCTCGGCGGCCTAAGGATCTCAAACTCCACCATTTCATGGTCATTGCAGCCAAGGCTGCCCTTGAGCTTCACATTCCCCACCAGCCCCTCCTTGTTGGTGAGAACAAGGTCCAGCATAGCACCTCTCCTCGTTGGTTCCTCTATCACTTGGAGAAGGAAGGTATCATCAGCACATTCCAGGAACCTCACAGATTGCTTATGCCCTGCTGTGTTGTCCCTCCAACAGATATCAGGGTGGTTGAAGTCCCCCATGAGGACCAGGGCTTGTGAACGTGAGGCTGCTCCTATCTGTCTATAGAGGGCCTCATCCGCTTGGTCTTCCTGGTCAGGTGGCCTGTAGCAGACCCCCACTATAATGTCACCTGTCCCTGCTCTCCCTTTAATCCTGACCCATAAGCTCTCGGTTGGCTCCTCATCCATCCCCAGGTGGAGCTCCATGCACTCCAGCTGCTCATTGACATAGAGGGCGACACTCCCTCCTTGTCTCCCCTGCCTGTCCTTCCTGTAGAGCCTGTATCCTTCCATTCCAACGCTCCAGTCATAGGAGCCATCCCACCACGTTGCTGTGATGCCGATAAGATCATAGCCCTGCAGGTGTGCACATGTTTCTGACTCCTCTTGTTTATTCCCCATGCTTTGTGCGTTTGCATAAAGGCATTTAAGTTGGGCCCCTGATGAAGCCGACTTACTGGCTGGAGTGGCTGGAATCCTTTTGTGCTGCTCTTCAGGTGCTCTCCTGCTGACCTGTGATCCTTCTCCAGGCTCTGGGCATCTATTGCTGGCACTGGCATTAAACTGGTAGGAGTGGGATGGATTGAGGTTCCCCTCGCCCAGCAACTTTAGTTTAAAGCCCTCTTCACCAGCTTGGCAAGCCTATGACTGAAGATGCTCTTCCCTTTCTCTGACAGATGGACCCAATCAGCCCCTAGTAGACGGGCTGGAAAATGTCTGGGCATATCCCATTCAGTCTGCCTGTATTTAGGACAAATAATTAAAAGTGTGATTGACAGAAGGTCAAGCTATTTCAGATCTACGAAGACTCAAAATCCATTCAAGTGCTCAAACGTATGCACTGAATAGTCCCACCGCAACCAAAGGGCCATGTAGCAGTGTGGAAACTTAGGCAGCCGTACTGGTTTTTGCACGTCAGAGCCATATTTTTATCCTCATTGAGGCCCGAAGTACTTATGCATATGTACACTAGCAGTAAAACAACAGAGTGATCCTTTATGACAGTATGACCATAATCTAACTTGACAAATGCGATTGTCAGCATCCCTTAAAGTAAATTCTGACTACGCCCCCTTGGCTAAATCCTGAGCCCTTTCAAATAACAAAACAAACCGCTTTCTCCCAAGAGTTGTGTTCTCTGCATTGTATTTTCTGACATGCTTTCCCACCATCAACCTTTCATCCTGTTGAACTAATTTCCATTGTAAGTGGTGGAAGGCAGGAAGGATAACTCCCGTCAACTTCATGCTGGTGAAGTGCGAGCCTGCCCAGAGGAAAGGCGGTAGAGGGGGCACATCCCTGGCAGGGCTGGCCACCAAGTCCCATGTCAAGGAGCTGGAATAGGGTAATATGTATGTACAACTGTGCTTTTCTATAAATAGTGGGTAATGGGAGCTGGGGCTAACGACTGGGAAAAGGTCCTCCCCAGCTGCTCACGGGGTGCCACTGTGGTTTGCACCGGTGGAGCGTCACGGCGCGTAGTCGCAGCTCTTCCAGCCTGGTGCCCTCAATGCCACCAGCAAACAAGGCGCTCAAACTAAGGTCAGAGATGTTGCAATTGGCCCTTTTACAGGAGGGACTCGGTTGAGCTCTGGGTCTTACCATGTCGTCGAAGGGAAAGGCAGCAAGGTGCTGCCAGAGGCACTGCTGTGGCACAGCCAGCAGCACGCTTTTATCTTTCTGTGTAAATTGAAGAAATACACCTTTTTCATCCTATTTTCTCCACCCAGTACCCATGCACATTGGTACTCCATACTGTACTCTATACACTTCTCTGAGTTGCATAAGGGACCAGGCTCTTGTTCCACCTAGTTTCATGCACTTCAGACTCAATCCTGCTTCAGGAAGACCTCCAGCAGGTCTTTCAAAACTACTTAATAAACGTGGAACAGTACCGGCACTTCTTTCTCATGAAGACAGGACCCCTTGCTCTGTGCATCCCTTCTGGGCCTGGCTTTGCCCTCCAGCAGGAGTGAAATGGCAGTGATGCTCTCAGGGACACGCGGGTGCTTTATTGCAGGAAGACTTCCCATGCAACACTGTACACCTGCAGGGAGGGCGGAAAAAGCCCGAGATGAGCAGGAGTTTTGTTTGCTATGTTTTCACTTTGTTTTCTATATTTTCTTCACCCTAATGTTTTGGTTTTCACCTATAAAAATCCAGCCCTTGCTTCCCTTCTGATTTGTGGGTCAGTCACAGCAATGTGTGAAGCTGTATTGACATTAGTATAAGTCACAGAAAATTTAATTCCACGGCCTTGCCAGAGCCTAACCAAGGCTGTCAGGGCTGTCACAGCTGGATGGATAGGATAGTTCAAGGAAAATAATTCTCATAATTGGTGGTGGTAATTCATTAGGTGAACCCTTCTTTCTGCATCAGCGTTGGATATCAGCCCCCGCCTGTGTGTGGTGACAATTTTAGGGGAAGATGAAGGCTTGGGGTCCTGCTCACACTTACAGCTTGCTTCACCAAAAGAAGGGCTGAACCTGCCAAACCCTAACCCTGGGGTTTCATCCTGCCCCTAAGCTGTGCCTGGTGGCCTCACCCGTGGGTGGGCATCCTCCGCCCCAGTGCTCTGCAGCGCTGTTCTCCTGGAGATGGAAAGGCAACCACCACAAAATCATGCCAGTCGCTCCTTCTTCCCTCCTTCCCACTCCCTGCCCCTGCCCCTGTAAGCACATCTGCCAGAACAAGCAACCAGAACGACCACCCAGCCTTGAACCGTACAAACAGCAGGGTCAAAGTTGGGTGGAAACTGACCCGGGAGTGAGTTTCTGGGGTGGGAAGTAGCAGAGCAGCTGTGCAAGAGCAGCAACCTCTCCTGATGGCTCAGCAGGAGCCCAGGGAGGATGTGTCCATGGCCTTAGCACACTGCATCTATCATAAGGTATCCGACGTTGACCTTGAGAATCATCTTAGATATAGACCTGTCCTGCTCATGTGCATCCTGTGTGTAGCTTTCAGCAACAGGATAAATATCGGGAGGACTAACAGGTTTATCAAGTCATGCTTTAGTCCCCGCTGTACACGTCGGCTGCTCCTATCGCTGCCAAGAGACAGGGCGAGAGGGTTTGTCAGCCCGTCCAGCTTCCAACGCGGCCAACTGCCGGCCCGTACGGCGGGAGCAACGCTAGCGCCCGGCCGCACTGCCTGCGCAAGCCCTTGCCCAGCTGGCCACGGCGCACAGCTCCCATCCACAGAGGACAAGCAGGAGTCACCTGAAATCCTTCTTCCTCATCCTAACAGCCAAGGCTAAACAAGACAGCCTGGTGTGCGTGGTCACTGCCGCCTTTACCCCGTCGGGGGTCTCAGAGGGACAGTATCCAGGCACAGGGAGGAGATTTTCACCATGTCATCTAAACAGAGTCCGAAATGGAGATCTTGAAGATGAAGACCGCAGCTATCTGGATGTGGCTAAATGCAAGGTTGAGCCTTGATCAAAGTTAGGAAGGATTCAAACGACTGGCCTGATCCTGCACGCTGTCTCAGGTCTCCTTAGGCGACTTGGGATCAGCAGTGCCCACAGACGCAAGACCCTGCGGGGGGAAGGTTTACACCTGCAAGGCAGCTTCTGCTCACTGCTGTTTTCAGAGCCTCAGCAGATAGAAAATAGCAGGTGCACTAAGCTCCAAAATAACACGCTGTAAATTAAAATAAGCTCAGCTCTCCGCGTACAGTCAAATAAGGAACGATGCATGGAGAACAACAGGGGCTCACATTTGTCTCCGGATGATCATTCACAAGATGCACAACAATACAATTTCACACACAGAAATCAAAGAATGTCTCTGAAATGAAAGATCTGCTCTTTCCGGGTGTTGGGGTTTTTTTTTCAATAAAGATTTCCAATGTGCTGAAACCGTTTATAATAATAATTGGGAAAAAAAAGTCTCTGGGAAATTATTGGCATGAACCTTCAGGGCTCTAAATTAAGGCCAGCCTAATTTTCCAATTAGGCAGCTTGATAGGCAAGATGACATGTGCAGAGTAGAAGGGC
This sequence comes from Mycteria americana, assembly GCF_035582795.1. Lineage (NCBI taxonomy): Eukaryota > Metazoa > Chordata > Aves > Ciconiiformes > Ciconiidae > Mycteria > Mycteria americana. Next base: position 143,034,387 of record NC_134366.1, read on the forward strand.
AGGCTCTAAACGGCATTTTTATGAACATTTCTCATGCCTGCAGTAGCCTTTCTATACCCAACAGCTGAGGAGTGCACTTTCCCATGCCGTCAGGGGTGAGGAGGTTACGACTCCAGCATTGTGCCCCTTGTTTTTCACACAAGAACCCGGCGCGCCGCAGCTCGCTTGAAAGGGTCCAGCGCCCTGGAGAGGGGCGGGCGCTGGCCCCCGCTCCCTCGCCCCCGCGCTGCCGGCTCCCCTGCCCGGCGGCTCCCCCGCCCGCCCCCCGCCCGGCCCCGCACCCACCACTTGAGCGGGCAGCTCAGTTTAACCCGCCATTGAGGCGGACGACTGGCAACGCTAATTGGGACGGGGGACCTTTTTCAGAGTCGTTCAGTCGGTAAATGAAACTTCAGCTCCCCGGTGATCCAGCGTGTGCAAAGAAGCCGCAGCCCGAGGTGCAAAGGGCACGGCAGAAAGATTTCGAGCCGACGCTGCTCTTTCACAGCTCGAGCTGTCGGGCAGCTGCCTGCCTTCGCCGGCTCCGGCTCTCGCCTCCCCGCTGCTCGCCCAGCGGAGGGAAACCCCGAGCACTGGGGCAACGCATCCTTCCTAAGCTTGCTGAAGACCCTGCCGCCCCAAATGCCGCTGTGAATGCAGTGGTGGTCTTCTGGGAGCGAACGGGAACCGAAATCGGCACGCGAGCCCCTCGACCACAGACAGCGAAGTCTGGCCCTCAAGAGACGATGGAATCACATGCCGGCGCCTGCTCGGCACTTACGTGATCCTGAGCAAACCACGCCAGGCCTACTTAAACGTCCTTCTCTGGGTCAAGCAATTTAACAGTTAGATCCATGCTAGCCTGCAACAAGCCAGGGGAGCTCAGGCAAGGGCTTTGGCAGGTGGGGAAGGCAGGGTTAGCAGTGACGAGCAGGAGAGGACATTTAAACACAGGAGTCCATGGAGCACTGCCACTCCAAAAACCATCCTTGAAGAACAGCTGTGCCAGCTGCAAGATGCGTCTGGCAGCCACATTGACAAAACTACCCTTTAACTTGGTGTGGCTGATGCCAGTCTCTGAGCTGATGGACACCCTTACTGCGCTGTACAGGAGCCTGAACCTAAGGAAATCTAAGTTTGACTGAACCTATTCTCAGTTTGCCCATACATGCAGTAGGAATAAAGCAGGAGGAATGATACCTTCAGTGGAAGGGGGCGATGGCAGTAGCCACACACAGTAGCCACAGTCTCCCTTCCACTGCAGGGAAGGCCATGCTGAACAAACAGCAAGCCGGCCTCGAGGATACACAGAAGGTACCAATTTCCACCTTTGCCACTTCTGGAGAACCCTAATTCCCTGCAGCCCTTTACCAATTGGATCCTGAAGTGAAGACCATGCCCTCCTAGCTCGGGAGCAGATCATCTCCATGTCAGGGCATATAGAAGCTCTAAGCTTTCACAAACTTAGAGAAACAAAAAGAAGCAGTGTTCAAACAGAGTGGCATCAGAAATAAGATGCCAGCAGATGACAGAATTAGAGGATGGTTGAGGTTGGAAGGAACCTCTGGAGGTCATCTTGTCCATCATCCCCCCTGCTCAAACAGGGCCACATAGAGCCAGTTGCCCAGGACCATGTCCAGATGGCTTTTGAATATCTCCAAAGATGGAAACTCCACAGCCTCCCTGGGCAACCTGTGCTGGTGCTCGGTCACCCTCACACAGAAAGTGTTTCCTGATGTTCAGAGGGAACCTCCTGTGTTTCAGTGTGTGCCCATTGCCCCAAGTCCTGTCACCAGGCACCACTGGGGTCCTCCTTCAGGCCCTTTTTGAAGATAGGAGTGACACTGGCTTTCCTCTAGCCTTCAGGCACCTCTCTCAGTCACCAGGACCATTCAAAGATGTTCAACATGATGCTCATACACTCATTTGTGAGGCAGGTCAGGACGTATCCTCAACTCTCTTTTTTGTATGTCTCTGTTTGTACGTTTTGGTAATTGGCACATTAGATTGTGGCCTTCAACTTCAGCTAGTTTTGTGTTTTATTTGTATTCGATTTAGTCATTTTGACGAGAAGATGGCGACTCCTCTCCCTGGCAGAAGTATTAAGTCCTTAACTTTCTTCCCCATGCTACTGGACTGAGACCATGAAATAACACTTAAGTTCCCGTATGTGTCATGTCTTAAAGACAAACCAGGCTTGAGGCTGAGAAGACAAGCAAAGATTCAACAGCTGAGCTGCTGTTGTGTGACAGGCAGTTAATAACAGAGCTGATTATTTCAGTAGCTCTTTGATTTCTCATAAAAGACAGGAGAAAAAAGACCCTTTTCACTACTTTAAATGTCAACGTTTTAAAATAATTGAAATACGCTGCCACTTTCAGAAGTTAACCCAAAGCTGCAGAGTGACTACAGTATCTACCCCAAAGGGTGCCTTGGATTGATTAGCCCATTTGGAAGCGTAACTCTTGGCTGCACTTGACACCCAGCCTGCTGCAGACAGGCGGCAGCGCTAACAAATGGCCGATTTCCTCGTTATAGCCGCCGTGTAGAGTGAGTGCATCAGCTTGCTTAACTCTGATTGAACACGACACAACCCAGAAGGAAACAAGAACACTTAAGAGTATTTAAGAACTTACTGATGTTAGTCTAATGCAGTCATACCAGGGATAATATTTATTTTGGGTTATGGCCAGATGATGATGTAATAGCCTCATTTGGGCAGTCTAGACCCTTCATATGTGATAAACACTTCCCCAGAATGCATAACTTACTAAAAAACACATGTAGAGTGCATACTTACATCTAGCAGAAATGCTCTCTAGCCAAAACAGAAGACCTGAAAAGCTCTCCCAGCATAAGGGAATAAAGATGTCAGAAAAAAAGGTTGAACAATAATTTGCCTGATTTATAAATGTGACAGTATTAAGAAATGAAGAGGAACCCAAACTTTCCAGAATGCCCTAAAGAAAAGTAAGATCGAGCTGAGTGCCAAAGCTTTGGTGGCAAGATGCTAATTCGCACTCCATAGGCAGGCCTGATTTCTTCAGCATTTTCCTTTCTCCCCATCTCATCACCTAAAGGCCTGGAATATGAAAGGGGAAACAAGCCCAAGGGGATTTACCAGGTCTTGTTATAGCACATCAGTCATCAAAAGAACATTGAACTATTTTCATTTTTCTTACAACTCCACATCATGATAAAGCTATTTTGCTTTCCAAGTATGTATAAGGTGTTTTAATGTTCTGTTTGTAAAATAAAAGGCAGAATTTTAAGAAAACTTATTAAAGCCTTCAAAACAGGACCTGAATAACACAAAAGGCAAAGTATTGCGTCAGCTAAAACCCAAACCAGCTTTGATTCAGTTTTTATTAAAGCTAACTTTGCTTATAAGCACATCTGTAAAACCAGAAAGCACTACGGGCATTCAGGTATAATATTTGGGTGGAGTAAGAAGTGGATGTGGGGTAGGGTGAAGTTCACGGGCACTTCAGTTACAGGCCTAGAAAAACTAAGTGTCCTTCTAGCAGAATGTGTGGAAACATTTCTTGCTTGTGTAGAAGTGAAGATTTGTACCTGCCCACAGCTACTTGCTACCGAATCACCCAGCACCCTATTGCCAGCGCACCCGACCGAGCGGGGATGGCGAGGCTGCGATGGCAGCCAGCCCTTCTCCTCCCTCTGCTGAGGATCCTTCCATGCTGTTCTCTGAGCACTCAGCATTACATCTCCACGTGTAAATTTTGCACCATACCAAGCATGAATTACAACTACTTGAAGTGAATCGGTCATGCTCATCCAAATTTAAGTGAGAAATTTGTCAATTAAGAGATGTGGGCAGCATGCAAAGCAGTATCTGATAGAGGAGGATGGACAACTAAGTATCTGCTAATGAAGTGGGGTCTGTGTTGTTACCTGAAAATTTTCAGAGCAAAAAACCCCCTTAAACACTTTCAAAAATCAAGACTGTTATAGGAAAAAAAACCTTCTGAAAAACAGATCAAGAAACAAAGAGATCTGCTAACACCAAACGTCTTCTCAGCTGCATAATCAAAAAAATTAATTGTGCAAGATTAAATCCATCTGATTTTAGTTATTATCTTTGCTCATCTGGTCAGTGCTTCAGAGTAAGACAAAATTACAAAATTTAAAGAAAACACAGCATGGTATATAGAGAAATTCCTGATTTTGGCAGTCAGATGAATGTAGTTGCAGAACTCGGCTTATACCGGCCTCAGGATTCTCAGCAAAACAATGGATTTACACTTACAGCTACAAAGTCTCGGTATGTTGAATCAGTAGCATTCGTTTGGTTAATATTAGTAATACATGTAGGATACGTAAGCGATAAGAGTATTCCAGGTGGTGGTGCAGGCTAGGCACAGTGCCACAGGAGCTGCTGGGGTGGCTTTACCCTTCCTTGATGTCAGTAGAAAAGACGATCTCATACATGAAATAAGAATGACCTCCAAACAAAAAGTCAGCTTCATGCAACTGCCCGAACCAAGGCACATGCAAGGCCACTCAGGAATCTGAACTATGTGGACGAGGAGACTTCACTGTGCATTGTTCAAGAAGAGCAGGCTGTACATGTGCTTGTGTGCGCTTGGCAGCAGAAAATGCAAAGAGAAGGAGCAAAAAGGCATGTGGCCATGAAGAAAGAGGGAACTCCTGGCAACAGGTGGCAACCAGCAGAAAAGTGTCTGCATTTGTTATTCTTCTGTATGGATGGCCCTAGAAATACCTGTTTGCATTATCAGTTTCTACTCTGATAAAAGATTGGAGTAAAAAATGAGAAGTGTCTTATAGATGCAGGGCCATGCAATTGTGCCATTGTGGTTGTTCAGTAATGAACATTGGTGGTTCCTTACGTTGCACTAAGGACGTGTAGTCTACACGTATTCTTGGCATATGTAGGTATTACAAATATGAAACGCAACCCCAACAGCCCACCACAAAGACATTTCAGAATTCCCTGCTCTGTCATTGTAGTTTTGCGTTTGGGAGTTGTACAGAATTGAGGCAACGTGTGATGGACACAGGCTATCCTACATAGACTTCTCCATGGGACAACTCCTGTCTGAACAGTTTAGAGGTCCAATAAATAACTGCCTTAAAGGTCACCAAAGATGAGCTGGGAGAGCGACTGGTTCTCTAAAGGCCAGAACAGCTAGCAGCAGCCTAAAGCCACCGAAGGTTCAACCACACGATTTGTAAGACTGGGTCAGTTTATGTGAACCTGTGGGTTTCCAAATAAAACACCAAGCTGGATTTGAAATAGAAACCACTACAGTCTCTGAAAGCCACTTCTCTAAAGGTTATCCGGAGGAAGATTTGATAAAACCACTATTTGATACCCTACTGTGAAATAACTCTTACCCTGCCCCCAAAATGTTAACGCATATATTTCCTCCTAAATCACTCTTATTTAAGGTTGATCAAGCATGCAGGATGAGTTACATTCAACAGACAGGATTCCTCTTTGATATTTTAAATCCCTTCTGGCTTCTTAAAAAGGCCACCTTTTCCTACTCCAGTGCTAGGATAACTCTCTACCTGGAGGCTAACACCCAATGAAATTCACGTTCAAACTCCCCTAATTAAGATCACTGAGATGAATGAGCAAATTAAAGCCACAACATAAGCTCACATTGCTTGTTTCCTCTCTCTTGCATAGATCCTTATTGATTTCAGAAACAAAACTTCAGTTTGCAAAACTATAAAAGGATCTGCTAAAACACGACCATCCCCTTCAGAATGATTATGCATTTTCCATGTGATTCCTCCTAGTATTTTGGGCAAATAAATACCTCGTATTAAAAATATTCTCCTTGACAGATCGTGCGTGAGATTTATTTTGGAAACTACCCGTAGCAGGTGATGCCTGCACTATACCTCTCTTCTCAGTGTTACAAAAGGGCAAAGGTAGGAAAGGAGTTTTCTTTTGTTTCTTTTGTCAAGTTTTTCTTTTGGGCAGAGTAAGAAAGAATCAAACCACTGTGTCATAGGGCTGTGGTTCCAGGTAAAAAGACACTCCAGCTTCCCTTTCGCTTTTCTTTCTATATGCTTTCAAACAAAAAAATACAAGACAACAACCTCTAGAAGAGAAATTACAATGTTTTTTGAAAAGACCTCTAAACAGATTAAAGCTTTTGTATCCTGTTCTAAATGAATTTTGTTGGACCATATGAAGACTTACAGAGTTTGGGTGGCAATCTGACCCACAGGCCAGCTGCCATCTAACAGAATTGCTCACAGTTTCTGCTCTCTGATGCCATCTTATCCAACTATTTCTCAGATGCAGGCAAGGAAAGGGGTGCATGAGCTGTGGCAGCCTGGAGCTGGCTCCCTGGTACCCTGCTTGTTCAGGGATCCCTTACCTCCTCTTCCCTCACGTGACCGAAATACCAATATACTCAGTCATGAGAGGCAGAAGGAGCTATACCATCCTTTAGTGGCTCCATCACTGCTCACGTGGCCTCCTCCAGTAGAAAGATGAGGCGCCTGTGGATTTGAGTAATATATGCTTAAGCCAGTGTGCTTTTTGCTGAATTAGTACAAATAGCGAGAAACATATTGTCACTGGACAGTCACTGCAGACAAACAGCACATACCACCTTAACAAACCTCATTTTATTCCAACATTTGGGAAAAATATTTTAAGATTAAACAGGCTTTCTTTTGTAATTCAGTAGACCAAGTATGACCAAGACCAAGTAGCCCAAGAATCAGGTATGATGTGCTTATTGTCTTTTATTGATCTCATTATTTACATAACCAAACGGACAGAAACTTTTCATTTATTTCCTGAGGAAACATTTCATTTGTATAATTTGCTATAGAGCACAAAGTGCATTTATTTACATGAAATTTACTCCTTTTGCTTTGTTTGCTTGCTTTCCACAAGCCCTAAAAGCACTGCATCAGCTTCCAGCAAGGTTGTATCAGTTGTTGCACCCAAGAACCTTGATGTGAGTTCAAGATCCAGCAGTCTCAGGCGTACTCGCGTTCCTCTCTGATATTTTCTGTGAAGAAAAGGGGAGAGGGGGAAGAAGGTTAAGTTTTGTTAAGCAATGGCCTTGCATCTCCTAAGGCTGATCTCTTGTCTGCAGACTGAAGTAGCAGCCCCGCAGAAAACAATGTGCTGCAATGGAAGCCCAACGCTGTTGTAATGCATCAGCACTAAAACTGCTGGGACACGCTCTGTAACACCACAGAGCCAGCCTCTGTTGATACCATCCTGCCCATGGAAGAGCAGACACCGCCAGATCCCGCTGAGGGAAGGCAGGCTCTACAGAAAAGCATTTTATTATATAGGAAACTGTTTGTGTCTTCCATCAAAATGTTTTACTGTATCATCTGCTATCACGCACGTAATTATCTGCAGGACAACATATCATTAAAGGGGAGGACAAGTCATCATTAGATCACTGGTGACATTGCTATTATCAAAAAAGTATAATGCCAGCTAACTATGCTTTATATTTCCAACTCTGGGCCTCAGGCAAGGGAACTTTTCTCGTCTTATCCCCTCCTCCAAAGAGTGGGTATCATCTGCAAGTTTTTTATTACATATAATTAAAAAGAAACCCCACAACTATTGTAATGAAACATTCTGCCTACAGGGTTGGGTTTTATTGTTTTATGCTCTTTTTTTTCTTTCTTTTTCTTTTTAAGTCAGAAGATGCAAGTGTTCAATGTGTTTTAAAAACAGATCCTCTGTCCAGATGGCCATGCCAAATTAGTGAAGATTTTTGAAATACCAGCATCTTTTATAGTGTACCTGGAGAGCTACTGATCAAAGTCCAGCAATAAAACTGAAAATTATTCTTCTTTTGAAAGTTCAAGCCATACTTTTTTTTTTTTGTAGTCAAAGCATAAAGAGCTGAAGATGCATCAAGCTTGACCACCTTGAGCAAAGGCAAGAGAAAGTTTGAAACATCCTCCAGTTACAGACTAGAGAAAATGTGACAGGGAAGTCTGGTTGCACGCATTTCCACCTTCAGCTTGGGCAGGCAATCTTTACTGTCTGACAACTGTTTGCTAGCGTGGAGCAAAACTGAACCAGGTTTCAACTTTCTTCGGCACATCAAACCAAGATCCTTTTGGAAAACTAAACATCTTAAGAAAAGATGCTGGACTTGCATTTACCTTTTTTTTTTCCCATTTTCTGTCAGTTCTATCTTACATTAATTTCCTGTGTCTCGTGGTTAATCCTGGGTAATATACTCGGTTACGTTACAAACTGCAAAGGAAGATCATTTGATACCTCCACTCTGAACAAGTAGCTACATAGGGTACTTCGGCCAGCAAGGTTTCTGCCAACACTCATCCCAATGAATCCTGTCATGATCTGCATGAATCAATGCAGTGGAAATACCACACATTTTCTTAAAAACATAAAACTGAAGTCCTTCATCTGTCCAAAATGCGAGTAACCACTGTTGCAGTGAAGAGTACGGCACAGCTACCAAAGACAGAGAACAGCTTATGTTTGGTTGTTACCCGAATAGCTGGAAAGGATCAATTCTGCCCCTTTCTCTGTGAAATATTTGCATTTCAAAACAGAACAGTTTCACAACTGATGATAATTATTCATGAAAGCTAATGTGCAACATTTCAGAGGAATAAGACAAGGGCAAAACAAAATGAAAAGACAGTGCATAAGATCTTAAAAATGGATGGTATCTTCCAGGATTTGTCAGGCTCATTTAAAAGGGAAAGTTTCCCAAAGAAGTCAGGATGCTTTGGGATAAGAAGGGGAATGAAGAGGAAAGCTCCTCATGGGAGAACCTTAAATGAAGATACCAGCTGACTATTGATTTGACAGGGGAGAAATCTCCAGAAACTTCTCTAGCATGAACCAAACCTTTACCTTACTGACAGCTGCTGGCTAGATGGGTTGCCTGTGCATCCAACCATAAAGTTATCCTGATCCCTAATACTATCTTTGGCATAAATTATCAGACTTTTCTGCCTTTATCAATGAGAGTGAGGAGTGGATGGGGCATGAGAAAAGACAAATTTTAAAAAAAGAGAGAGAGGGAGATTAAGTTTTGAGAGAAGGCAAAATAAGAGGTAGAGAAGGAAATCTGAGAGGGAGAAATGGTCTGTGGAAACAGAAAAGAGGGAGCAGCCAGCTTATAATGAGAAAAAAGGAGGCTTGGGAAGATACAAAAGAGGGGATAAACTGTAAAGCAGGTGACAAAAAAGCACTGAAAACACTGCAGGCAAATAGTGTAGAAATGAAGGAAACTGTATACAGAGTAGAGCCACAGAAGAGGAAAAAAGTCACTGAAAAGTAGAGACTGCATAAAACAATTAAAGCTTGAGTGACACTAAACTCAGATCTGTGAACTACAACATTCTGTGCTGCTTTTAAAAAGATGGGCATGTTTTTAACCTAATAAAACTTAATACTAAAACTAGCGGTTCTGTGACAAATTTTAAAGACCAGCTACCCCTCTGCCTTTTTCCTCCTCTCCTTCCTCCTAGAGGAAGAGCAGCTCACCAATAACGTAACGCAGGACGCTATTGCGAAAACTGGCTTCAGGGTCCAACACTTTTCTACAGAAGATCGAACTGAAGGAGGTTTAAACTGAATTAGAAGTCCTCCGTCTCTCTGACAGCACAGAGTGGGAGAGATATTGAGCTCCATCTTTGTAACCGAAATACAAAATATTACTTTCATCATGCCACAGTTCCTTTTGGGCTGGTTGCTAGACTACAGTGGTAAGTGTTTTGCAAGTGAATAGATTAAACTAATTTTTTCTAATGAAACCTTTAAACATGCTATTTAGAACCAGGAAAGTCCATGAGAAAAATCTGTGAAGAAACTGTACTTCTCATTATTAATAAATCTAATTTAATAATAAATTAATAATGTTAAGCATGACTCCCCCCATTTTAGCATTATGAAGACTTTGCTCATTTTACAGTCTGCAGAGAACATTGCTCAAATTTCCAGACGTGACTTTAGCATATATTTGTAATGCAAAATCCAAGCAATTGTATTTTCATAAGAAGCACCACAATCTTCAATGCTGCTTCAGTAACTCAAACAGATTCCAGATACTTTAATCATACTTAGCTCAATTATTACAGAAGGTTTTCCAGTCACAGCACATCTGCTTACAAAGAGATCCCGAAGAACATCACTTTCAGGAGCTGACACAACTGCCAATTTGTATGAATATAAACATTTGGTTTTGTGACAGATGTTACCTACAGCTAAAACACTTTAAAATAAACGAGAAGTGGAAGATGTAGAAAAAGTAGAAACATGACCATAACATGCAGTGGTGGTCTATCCACCACATTTAGAGCAAGAGGAAATGATAGGTTGCTCTATGCATAGTGAGCATATTCTATCCATAAAGGTATTGATCCCTAAAACAGATAAAACTATCCTATGGTTAAAGCAGAAGCTTGAAGCAGAACCCAGAAACAAAGCAGGCATTTTATTATATTCAGGAACGGTGTCCTAAGAGACACAGGACACCAGTGTAAAAGGAAAGAAACCATCTACTCCATTTTGCAAAAGGATTTGCTTTATTTTTAAGTAACAATGCTGGTATTCAAGATCATCCTATCTCATGACCATCAGCAGGAACCATTAACCTTCGCCCAGCCCCCAAGCACTGTGTTTGTCGAGGATGCAAGTGTTTTCCTCCTACCACTTCCTATTGCCAGGTAAGACTATTAAATTCACTTTGAAGTAGAAGTTTAGTTTAGTTGCATACACAGGTGAAGGTATAGGAATATTCTACAGAACTTCGAAAACCTATTTTGCAACTAGAGTCAAAGCTTTCTCCACTTCTATAGAATTTATTTACAAGAGCTACCAATTTTAACCCTTTGGGAACACCAGTTTTGCATGGAAGGACTCTGCCTAACACCCAGCTTCAGAGGTGGGAATCCACCGGCTGCTCTTCCTGAGCCATGACCCCAACTCAGGCCAGTGTCGGCAGAGCACCCACTGGAGCACCCACCAGAAACCTTCACATGAACTTCAGCCAAGGATCAATGGGCTCCAAAAAGCTTTCTCTAGTTTGAATGAGTGCTTGCAGGCTTCTCTCCATCTCTTCTCGAGTGGGCAAAGCACTGGGTAGAGGTGCACCTTACCTCAAACATCCACTTCCAGAAGATGACTTTAAGTTAAGTTAGAGGCAACCCAAATAATTGCTTCAGTGGTATTTGTAATTTTTGGACTGTCACAGAAAAGAATTTGAAAAGAAGCAAGATGAAAATTATTTTTCTTATTTGAACCGTAAGTCTGTACAACCGTATATCACCAATATAATACAGTATGTAAGAGCACAGAGAAAGCAGTGCTAACACTGCTTAAAGAAACTTTAAAAGCAAATACAAAAAATAAAGTTTATGTCCTCTTATTACATTAAAAGTAGGGCCTTTTATCTTTGCACGCAAATATCAAACTACTGTGTCTTAACTTACATAAAGTAGGTCGTCTCTTTGCTGAGCACACATAAGCAGCACAGCGTGCACTTCCAGACCTAAGCAACCTGGAAGCTTCCTTCTGACTGACTGTATCCCTTTTATTGCAATTTGGTCCCTATCCTAATCCTTTCACTTTTGCACTGAAGCTTTAAATCTCTCAAAATCCTAATGATAAATTAAAGGGAACAGCCAAAACCCCCCAAACTCTTCAGTCAAGATTTTAAACTTGTAATTTTTAAAAAGTCATTTTACTATGCTCCCTTAAAATATATGAATACACAAAAACCCCCAATATTTTTACATAATAAAATTGGATGGCGAGGATATGGAATGACGTATTTCAGCTCTTGCTAACTTTCAAGAAGGCTGAAGGGGGAAATATTCTTTTTTTAATTTAAAAGTCGTATCAGGCTAAAGCGAAAGGTTTACAAAGGGAGTTAACTTGGAAAACAATGAGCATGTAAAAACAAGGAGGCTATAACTAAAAATGGGGGTTTGATCCTAATTATACTGTTTGCTACCAAGAAAATGGGACGGTAGTTTTGCAGGTGTGCAATTTCACATGTAGAGGAAGCATCCTCATTACCACATGGCATTAAGAATTTTATTCAAACTCTAAGTTATAGGCGTAGACATTAAAGCGTTTAGTTAAACCATCCAATATTTAAAACTGCATGTGATCACAAATTAGCAAGCAGTCCTTTTTCTATTAAAACTACTCAAGTTATTAGTTTAAAATTTAAAGCAACAAACCTTCTATTCTTGGAAACAGTGCTACAGAAATAACAACGTAATTACAGAAACAGTTGAGTCTCAGCAGGTCTTGGCTGGTATTTCCCACTCATTTTAAAAATGCATTCACAGATACCCTCTATTCCATACTACAAAAATACAGGACTGCTATTTTGAGACAAATGGAATATTTTAGCTTACATTGCCTCTATTTTGTTACTGGTTTTCAGTCGCCATTGCCTCCTTTTGGAATGATAACCTGTGCAATGCAAAGCTGAATGAACTAACTGGGGCTGGCTAGGACCACTCTCATCCACCGTTCATTCTTCTGTGCCATCTGTCCCACCCCTCATAAACACACATTTCTGAATGGGATAGGAACGTAACTATTAAACCTGGTTTTTAATTCCTATACTGAGGGTGTCATTTAGAGAATTTCACTTGAATTTTTTACATTTTTTGCATCATTATTTCTTAACATCACCCAACACAGCCTAGTGATGGCTTTCAAAAACTGCAATAAAAGGAATGCCTGGATTATCTCCCATACAAAGTAGATTAATATAAAACACTCCAAAGACAGGGTTAGAATTGAGCCATGGTAGTCTCAGAGAATGCCATGAGAAGTCTTGATGTCTTTCATTTTTGTACTGTGAGAATTTCAGAGTGTGTTTCTCATATCTATTATTCAAGAGGTTTTGTTTCAGTGCCTTAACAGAGTACAGTACAGAACAGTTTCCAATTCTTAATTGTTTCTTTTTCCCTTTTTTTTTTTAAATTATGTGGAAGACATCACATTCTCAACCTCAGGAAAAATACAACAACAAAAAAAGGTAATGAAATAAATTTGACCATCACTTTTTCTCCAGGTTTTTTGTTCACCATTCTTACCACTGTTCAAATCCACTCAAAATCACTCTGTAGCTCCTCATTAGTAATACTGAAACTACGGTGCATCCCCAGAAGCAAGCCCACCTCTAACTGACCCCAGCTAGCAGCAAAGCAGTGCAGCTGGGGTGGGATGAAGCTGTGTGTGGAACAATTCATCTTGTTTCTCAAAAATGTTTTGAAGCATTCACAGATGCTGCCCAAGTCCACATTGGTCTCAACTTTACCAGCAAAGGGAGGCCATATAGCTGGCTTAAGGAGCTACCTTGGCACAGATCTATATGACTTTTGTATAGGTCACCCTCTGATGCCCTACAGGGAAGGAGCTCAGCAAGAGCACACCACTTCCCAGCCACCCCTCACTCATTGCCACTATACATAAAATTCTTGTTCAGGAGAAATATGGATGAGATTAGCAGATTGCTGTCAAGTTGAAGGCAGTGTAGTTCTACGCAGCAATCTACACCTTGCTAAAGTGGCTTTTTCCAGTGAGGTACACCTTGCACATCTAGCCACAGGGGGATGGCAATCCTGCTTCCAGCAGCTTGATACAGCAGTCATAACACACACATACACTTCTCAGTATGAGCTCCTAGGCAACGCTGGGGCAAAAAGACCAAATCCTAGCTTTGTATGCACGAGCAAGACAGCAGAAGGTGGCAGTAGAAAGGTAGTGTGAATTCTGCGCAGAGCAGAACATGGGATGGTAAGAGAGATATTAGGAGAGTGTGCAGTATCCTGCTGCCTACCTTCTTTAAAGGCTATTAAAGAGAGAACAAAGAACAGGCATAAAACTGAAGAACCATGTAAAGATCTTGATCTGCTAAGTTATTAAAAAGATTGAGCTGTCTATACCTTTACAGAAAGAAAACACTGGTATTAAAAGGTGCTTAAATCTATCTGGGAAAAGCATGTAACGGCAGGAAACTGAAGTCCAACAAATGCAAAAGAGAATCACAATTTTGCCAATAATATTGATGAACCACTAGAAAAAAACTCCAAGCACTGAGACTTTTCAGCCATTGATGGCTGCAACTGAGGAGATGTCAAAACAGATGTGTTAGTTCAGTTCAGGATAACCTGCTGAAATGTCATGTCTCGTGACACAGTGAAGTCCTGAGAGATGACTTGAAGGTTCCTTTTGGCTTAAATTTTATTCATCCATTATTTATTATCACAGCACCCAGTCATTCAAATAAAGGATGGATGCTCAAAATAGGATTTTCAAAGCATCTCTGTTCTCTGCAATCAAACACCTCACAAAAAATGCTCCAAGGTTGCTGGTTATATTCCATCAGAAAATGCAATCTTTCTTCTCGTGACTCATCAACCCATTGCCACTTCAGATGTATTTGTTTCCTACTCAATTTGTTTTCCTCTTTCCATGAACTAAGCAAGAAAACATGCTCTCATTTCTTCTGAACATTTACCATTTGTGACACCTGCTTAATAATTTTTCAGAATATTTTTGCTCCTTGCGTCAAAGCCATCCTTTTACAAGGAAAAAAGGCTATACTCTGCTAGATACAAGCAGATAAAAGCCTCTCATATTCTTGGAAGCATTTAGCAGAATGCTGTAAGCCTGTGTGAAACCATCAGCTTAAGCAACAGTCATTGTCACCTTGTGTTTTCAAACAACAGTGCATACCTAGAGCCTGTGGCAAGCATCCTTAAAACCAACAGGTGCTTTATGCACCTGAAGAAGTCCAAAGCCAAACTCCACTTTGCTCTGACCACTGCTAAAGCAGCAATTTGAAATGAATACCAGAAAGAGTTTGGGGATATTAGCTAAATCCTGATGTGAAAAACACCCTGAAGCACTTGAATATAGCCAACTGGAGCTTACAGAAGCAAGCACACACGGTAATGTCACTGCATGTACTGACACTTGGTGGGAAGACAACTACCAAACAGACTGGTAAGAGCAGCAGAATTTGGGGGTCACCCCCTCATTAGGGGGTAAAACACTACCTCCGTTTATGCTTATGGAGCTGCCCAAAACCATAACATACTGGTCAAGCCCTGGCATCTTCATTCTGTGGGACCCAAGTTCAGGGACCTTGTCTCCCCTCCCTGTGTCTCCACTGTTGGTTATTGAGACGACTGGCAGCCAACCGAAAGTGGCACAAACGCAGGTGAATGAAACATGGAAGTCTTCATTCCTGTAGCTAAAAGAAGGTAAATGCAAAGCCTGACAAGAATTGTTTTATGATTGTCATGGAAAAGCCCCAAGCAAACCACTGTGAAGACACTGTCAAGCTCTGCTATTACAATGATATCAACAATCAGTGGCATTTGTTTCTATGCCAGCAAAAAAAAAAAAAAACAGCCGAAGGTCCCAAATATTTAAATCTAATTCTGTTCCACTCAGTATGGACATTTAGACTCTCAGTAGAACTTCTTAGTTGTGAAAAGCTTCTAAAAAGTAACACGCCTGCCTTCAATTCAGACAAAAACCAAAATACCCAATACTTACTAGAACAGACCAAAAAAATCTTGCTGTAATTTTGCTACAGTCTCCACAAAGATAAATTTGCATTCACTAAAACTTTTGGGACAGGATCGTTTCCTTTTTAGAGAAGGAATCCACAGAATAACCTACATTTTAAAATGTACTTCATATCACATCAAAGATGAATGCTATAACCTTTTCTCTGTGGCATGGTGAGGTAAGCTTTGACAAATGAAACTTGCAATAGGTGGCTCCTGTCATCTAAGAACTTGGATCAGATATAGTTATGTCATCATACAGTAATTTATGCCAGTTGCTTTCTCAGTCCAAAATATAAAACATATCCTTTAACTTGAGAGGAAACATCACTCTAAAATAAAAGAAATCTGAGTCTTTAGTCCAAATTGTTTTTTTTTTCTGCTGCTTAAACTATGCAATGAACTATTTTGATTAAAATATTGCTTTGTAACTTACAAAATGCTAAAAAATAAAGATTATATACTTAAATATATTTAAAAGTTATCCAATTATACTACAAAACATTAAAAAAAAAACATAGCCCTTCATGCTTATAGGCACCAAAAGCCAGGCAAACTGCTTAAAAGATGAAAGAAAAAGGTAGCCAAGTTAAAAAAAAAAAAAAAAAAAGGCAACCAAACTCATGTGAAGCATGCTCTAGCTCATACTCCTCTGTCCATCTTTCCACAAGTGATCTCTATTGCAGTTCCTGTCCCTCCCCTTTCCCACGCAGGGACCTTGTCTCAGTCAGATACTTTTCACGTACATAGTCCTAAACCTTCAGCCCTCCAAATTTCAAACGCAGTTTCCACCATACTGTTCTAGTGTTCCTCTTAATACACGTGCTCTCAGTCTTACTCTCTTTCTACACTTACTCCGTTTCCCTAATCATAACTTCTCCTCTGATCTCTTGCTGTCTCCCTGGGATCTCTGAACCAGGCACTTCCAGTCTTCTCTTTCTACCCCAGGAAAAACTATTAGACATTTTTTCTTTTCCTCTCTTACTTACTACCTCCTCACTGATCCTAGTCCCAGCCCATTTATCCAGCCAACCTCATTCTCCGTTCAGTTTCTTACCCCATCACAGTTTTTTCTTTCACCAGTACCAACTAAGTTCAGTTGTCTTCTTTTTCTTGCAGTGCTTCTCAGTTTTCTCACTCAGCCGATTCCAGTCCCCTTGCACCAGCCATCCTGGCAGGTTTCTTATAAGGGATTAAAAATAGTAGGTTTTGATAATCCAGACATGGTTATTAGCAAAATTCAAATCAGACTGTTTCTCCCCATTACTGTCTGAGTAATGACACTAGCTAGGGAACAATGACAATGCATTTAAAAACCTGCCCAGCCTTGGTGCTCAACCCTCAAGCTTTGTACAGCTTCAAGAAGCTGCCACACAGGAAAAACTTCAGCAAATCAGAATAATTCACATCCTGTCAACAGGTTTTTTGCAGACACGTCTTCTAACCCTGCTCTGATGCTCCCATCTGCACTAATGGTAAGTACTGTCCATGTCCTTTCTTTGTCTTTAAACCCCACTGTAGCTATAAATTGGATTTATTCTTCTCTTGGGAGAGCTGGATGCAGAAGACGGGTGGGGAGGCTAGAATGGCTATTCCAGTGGCAGTGAGTGCTGGTAACCACGTTAATGTAAGGGCTGTCATATTCCGACAGACAGAAAATGGAGTTGCTGAACAGCTGAAGCAGATACCTGAATTCTCAGTTGCACGTGAATCCAACAGGAGAGATAGGAAAGGTGCTAAAGATGGGGGAAGGCTGGGCACTAATGGTTTGGGGTCTCAGAGAAAGACTGGGGCAGGGGAGTGGGGTCTGGAGGAGATGCAGGTTGAGGAATACAACTTTGGAGAATGTGGGTGAGGTCTGTGGAGAATACTGGGTTGGTGAGAGTTGGTGGGCTTGAGTGAAAAGGAAGAAGAACTGGATGGGGCTCTAAGACAAGAGGAGCTAGAGGTACCATATGGTTCCCCTTTATCAATCCACAAAGGCCAAGGGAGGACTGCTCCTTCCCAAAGGACTGCTGAAAAGTACCAGTCTCTTCCCTGAACCTCCCTATTCCCATGTCTTTCCCCAATGCTCCTTTTGGCTGTTGGTGCCTACACAAAAGCACCGTGACAAAAGCCTGTAACATCTGCCCTCTGGCTTGCTCAGTCACTCTTACAGTTCACTTGTGGCAAAAGTCAAGTCACATTTACTAACAGTTGGTCTGTAAGATGCAGCATATGCAGATTGCTCAGACAACTGCAAGACCCTCAGTGAAGAAGTAATCAAAGATTTTAGCTGAAAATATCTGACAGTATCAACACTATGGTCTGAGAAAGCTAAAAGAGGATAAAATTGGAATCTTGCAGGGAAAAAGCACCACTGTAACAACAGATTATAAACCTAACTATTGCCAGTGCACACAAATCATCTTGAAGCACCACTGAGTGTGCAAATCTAGAATATATGCCTGCATTTAAATACCAGAGAACATTACCCAACATTTTAAGGTATGTCAAGTAATACTTCTTTAAGTTTCAATTCCTTGTTAGTGTCATTTAATCTGAATGTCCCAAGAACAATCTCAGCTACTTACATCATGAATGAACAATACGGACTAATACTGAACAGACTTTTTGGAGAAAAAGAGGTCATGGTGCTCCTGTAAAAGGGACATTTTCAGATTTGGTCAGGAACATTTCTTTGCAAGCTAACACTTGCATTATTCATTCAAATGGCTTTCACAGTTCATAAAAGCCTATTCAGAGACAACATGAAAATCTTACTGGGGAGTGGCGCCTTAAAAATACAACCCGTTTGACATTGTCAGTTTGATTTTCAAGAAGTAGCGAGGAAGAGTGTGAAGCATGGGGAAGGCTCACTTCTCTGCAAAATGCCATGCACCTACGTGTCTTTAAAAAAATCCAATATTTGATGGTTCCACTTTCTGCTAAGTAAAATTAATATTAAGAGATCTTAACTGGAGTCTGGAGAGGGACAGTTTTGCAAAAGGTGTGTTTCAGATTTTTAAAAAATGTGTTTCATGAAACACATGAAACAGAAAAGGAAAACGTATAAAGAATATCCATGAAGAACATGGTGGGTCTAGGCAAGGAGTTAACAGTGAGACAGCTCACCTAGCAAGCCACTCATCTGTTGCACACAATGATGTCAGGAGTGAGCTCAGACTGCTAAGGGCAGCTGTTAGAAATACTAAAGGGAGGGAAAAAGCATACAAAATAGCATGAAACAAGGTATTACCAGACACTATTAAGATATTAGAAATGACAAAGGTTAACCTAATGCCATAATACTTGAGGTTAAGGAAGTATAGACTATCACTGAATAGAACTATCAAAAGGAACTTAGAAGGACCGTCAGAAAATTTAGTTTTGGAGGCAATAAAGAAGAAATGAATAGTTGGATACATCAAGAGAGACATGCAGGCAAAAATGGCAGTTGCAGGTTGGAAGTAGACAAGGAGGGACCTCCAGGGAAAGCTAGGAAAGAAACTGTGCTGCTAGGTACAGCAGCAGAATGTGTCCTGGGTTCCTGAAACCAAAGG
Organism: Mycteria americana; assembly: GCF_035582795.1. Taxonomy (NCBI): domain Eukaryota; kingdom Metazoa; phylum Chordata; class Aves; order Ciconiiformes; family Ciconiidae; genus Mycteria; species Mycteria americana. Next base: position 143,053,475 of record NC_134366.1, read on the forward strand.
CAGCAGAAGGGTAGGAAGGGTTTCCAAAGGGAATTCTGTTCAGGGGACACTGACACAGGAACAGAAGCATGCTTTTAGTTTTAAAAGGGAGAGTGAAAGAAGAAGGAAAAGCTTAGAGTAAGCATAATCTAAGCAATTCAGTGAAATTGGAGAGACAAACAAGAAATAGGCCTCAGGGATGAAAAAAAGCTTATTTAAGAATAGGAAAAAGTAGGTGTATTCATGACAGCAGAACTGCATCCAGTATGTGGAGCACACCTGGAAATGAACTAGCAACGACTGCCGTGACACTGCAGAGGGAGAAGAACCATCTTCCTGATCTACTTGTTTGGCTTATGCATTCTTTTATAACCACTTTATCACCTTCTGGTCAATAGAGAAACACTGATAAGTTCTCATTAAACATAACACATAAACATGGACTGAGAAAACATACCAAATACGGCTGTAGTTCTTTTTTTTCTAGATGAGGAAAGATGAAAGCTCCACAGAAAATCATTACATCTTTCGCCACAGTGAGGAAACTAGAGATAGATAAAAATATCTGGGCAAAAAAGGAAGGAATAGAGCTTCTGTCATTAGAGGAACAAACTGAGAAAATAATTAATGGTTATTATATAGAGTCAGGTAACTTTCTCCTCTATAGTCTCACCTCCAAATTCTCCCTAGAAGCAGCTTCTACAAGGAATTTTTCATCTACAAGCTTTTTCTTGAGCCATTTCGAAATGGAGCCATACCTCATTTTCTCCATCTTAAACTGTGCAATCTTTCAACTGGATCTACATAGGCAGACCTTTCACATCAGAACATATTTATTATGGGGGTATATAACTGCCAACCAAAAGTGTCAAAGTCATGACAGAATCTGTGCATATTTCAGGAATGGAGATAAAAAATAGCATGATATGGACAAAAGGAACTTAATCTAGACCCCAGCTGACAGGTCTGTGTTTCTCGTGCCCGGTACCATCAACAACAGAAGAGCTGGATTAAGAGCTTTAGGTTGGCAACGTCATCAACTGTGCCCAAAGAAGCACCATGTTCTCTGGCAGCTGTAGCACAAGAAACAATTTGAAAGGGCTATATCCTTTTCTGTATGAAAGCTCAGGCAAACACTTAATGCTATTAGTTCCTGATTTTAAGCTGTTTTCTTAGAATCATTATACAGAAAACCCAGAACAGATGTCCTAAAAATTATTTAGAAGGCGGCACGTATCGTTATCACATCTTCATTCAACTAAAAAATGAAGAGCTGAAAGTATGACAGCTCTATCTTCACAGTCAGACCACTTCTGTTAGCTCACCAAACACGACTGGTAAGACTTCTACTCAACGCAGCAGAACCGTTGCACATGCCTGGGACAAACCCCATGACTGTCCAAACTATGCCAACCATACCTTGTACGACTGCTTGCCAAGGAGAGGGTGTTATTAGCCAGGCTTGGCTCAAACAATTCACTGCCCACAAAGCTACTTTAGTGTACTGTCTCTACTGGGGAAAGAACACAGTAATCCAACAATACATTACGATACTTTCCCATCACTGCAGCAATTCCCACCACAGGCAACACTTTGTCTCCAACAAAGAAGCCTCACATTCTGCGCCTGCAAAAAAACCTATCCATACTGTAGGGATGCCAAGAGGAACATCTGTGTGCTCAGAAGGACACAAAACTGGCTTTTTGTGTGCGTGTGTGTGTGTGCCTGGGTGAATGAGATGGGGGCGGGGAGCTCACAGACAATAGCTTGTGTGACTGCCTGGTAAGGAAATGCTCTTTCATTCCCTTCCTCCTTCCTTTAATTTATTTTTTAATCTGAACAAGGGAGTCAAACAGCCACAGCAGTTATCAACTACTTCTCCAAGCCCAGTGAAAAGGGTTAAGTTTCTCCCACATTACTAGTTTTAGCCTGGATTTATTTTTATCAGAAAGGATTTCTTCAGGTGTTAAACACATATATCTGCTTTTCATCAAATAATCTGAGGATTCTGGGTCTACTTGTCCTTTTAGCACAAGTTATTATGACTGTAATGTAGATCTCATTCATGAAATGCTGAACTACAGATGATAAAATGTCTCCTACAAGATGGATGCATTCGTGAGCTTTTATTATGAAGAAAGTGAAGTTTAAAAAGGAGGGAAAAAAAAACCAAGACAAAAAAGTACAAACACTGCTGCCTTTCTGAATGTTGGGTCAATCACTTGGAGAGCAGCGTCAGAGAATGTGAACCAGGAACTCGCACTGCCATGAAATTAAAGCTCTAAAGCAATGAAAACCAGCCCAATGGAAGCAAGTGATTATAGAAAGACCCTCTACAGAGGGCAAAGACCATCGCTTACCAATGAGCATTTATATTTTGTTTTTATAAGACCTACTTAATCAGCTATTTAAATAATCCAACAATTCTTTAGTGATGGATTGAAAAATGCTGTTTTCCTCTCCACTTTAGAAAGTACTTTCTGGTGGTGGGACTGTCCTGGCCCAGTGACATTTAAATATGTTCAAGTTCCTGGCTACATGCAAACATCAGAAGAAACTATAAGGTTTTTTCCTGGAGCTGTGCTTACTAACACCCTATTCTCCATTTCTTCCTGCCCATTCTCCAGCTGCTCCTTGCCAACCTGTGTGGTGCAATCTAATCATCTGACAGAGACCGTTAACTCGGACTGCTTCATGCCTCATCTTTAATGCCAGCAGTACCTCCAAAACTGGGAACAAGTGGCCCAGGGAATCAATTAGCAGCAACTTATCTGTTTCCCCACATATTTGTAACTCTTTAACCAAGGGTCTGAAATAACATCCCCTTCCCTTTGGGAAGAATGGAGCCAGGAGATGTAAATCTGGAACAGAGCTCACCCTTTCAATCAGCCTCTCAAACACTCACCTTGCTGGGAATGTGCTCGAGCAAAACAGGCAGGTTTTGACATACCTGTTGCATGTCAGGCGAAGAATATGACATCTCCTGCTCACAGTATGCAGTGTTATCTTAATGTGCCTTCTCCAGAGAGGAAATTCAGTTACAGGAGCTCCTACAACTCCTGTCCATGGGGAAAGGGAACAAAACAGCTCTGTCATCTGGGAGAGGTGTCCACAGCATTTTACTTTGGATTTGGAGACACAGGTCCAGCACTTCCACTTTAGGAGGCTCAGTGCAGAGAGGGCTGAACTCAGGCATGCAGAGTTCAGGTCTAGCAGGGCTCCTTGGGTGTGGAAGCAGTCCAAGCACCTTTACTGGTGTCCTGGTTTCAGTTGAGATAGAGTTAATTTTCTTTATAGTGGCTGGTATGGGGCTATGTTTTGGATTTGTGCTGAAAACAGTGTTGATAATACAGAGATGTTTTAGTTGTTGCTGCACTAGTCAAGGACTTTTCAGCTTCCCATGCTCTGCCAGGTGCAGAAGAAGCTGGGAGGGGACACAGCCAGGACAGTTGATCCAAACTGACCAAAGGGCTATTCCATACCATATGACGTCATGCTCAGTATATAAAGCTGGGGAAGAAGAAGGAAGGGGGGACATTTGGAGTGATGGCGTTTGTCTTCCCAAGTAACCGTTACGCGTGATGGAGCCCTGCTTTCCTGGAGATGGCTGAACACCTGCCTGACCATGGGAAGTAGTGAATTAATTCCTTGTTTTGCTTTGCTTGCGTGCATGGCTTTTGCTTTCCCTATTAAACTGTTTTTATCTCAACCCTCAAGTTTTCTTACTTTTGCTCTTCCGATTCTCTCCCCCATCCCACCGAGGGGGAGTGAGCGAGCGGCTGCGTGGTGCTTAGTTGCCGGCTGGGGCTAAACCACGACAACTGGGCACATCTTTACTACCAAGCCACACAGGTCTAAACTGCTTCTCTATGGTGCCATATCCGACACAGCTGCACTAGACTCCCAATATCAGGAGCTCGGAGGAGCACAGTGAAAGTGGCTTTTCAGAGAGTCAGCTAAGGACAAGGAAAATTTTTTAGCTCTTGTTTAGCCCTGACCCTGCCAAATCAAGACTGATTACACATTTCTGCATGGGGGTCCAACTTCCAGAAGGTCTTATTGATCCATGTCTAATGCTACCTGAATGGGAAGAGTCAGCTCTAGTTCAGCGTTGCACTTAAGTTAGCATGTCCTGCTGGAACTCAGGATGCGAAGGGCTACGACACAGCACTGCAAGAAACCAGCCCACATCTGAAGGGGCTCGAGGTGAGCGGATGCCAACATCTCCTGCATGGAACCACTTGGATGTCCTCCCTAGTGCATCCCACGATAACAGTGAGATCCTGGCAAACGGAATAAACGGGATATCTCCAACCCAATCACCTTGGAAAAGAGGTCACTGCAAAGAATGAAGTCCAAACTAGGACTCATTTAGATAAACCACAACTAAATACTTGAATAAAGTTAGAGCATTTACTTGAGCTTAGTACTGTGCGAAAGAAAAATGTTTCACCTGTTCTATGCCTGAATAAAAATTACCAGAAAATAAAAATAATTGCTTAATACAATAATAATTGCATGTACAGACAATATATTTTAATTCTCATTTTGCATTTTCAGTGAAACTAGTTGATGTAAATGCTCATAAAAACAAGATTAAAATGGCTGAAGTCAGTCAAATGTAAGAAACGCATATGATTTTTAGAGAATTTTCCTTTTTTCCCCTCATTGTTATTGCCAAATCCTCAACCCAGATTCAGAGTATGACTGTGCTAGGGTTTGTGCAAATGTCTACAGAGACAGCAAATCCTGAAATTTTTGCAAACTAGTGCATGCATTCTCTAGGAGTTCTGGTCTATGTCATTGACATGGATAAGCTTACCAATTTCTGTGGGACTACACATATAGCTGTGCAATATGCCTGCACAAGTGGCTGCTGAATTGGGGCTAAAAAAAAAACCAAACCAAACCACCAAAATAATGAAGAACAGATAGAATGAAATAAGGAGGCAACATGTCTCATTTGCTGGACTTTTTTTAGAGCAGTAACTCTTCTTTACAAATGTAACACATTTCTACTCTATTTTTCATATTTTCCTCCAAGCTTTAGGCAGTTAAACTGAAACTCCCCATATAACTTCCTTCACTACCCCCCTTCTCCTTATCAGCATTTATTTGATTTTTTAAAAAGTCACCAAAAGTTCCTCGAGCTGCTGTCATACAAGCATTCAGTGAGAACATTTGCTCCTAGCTAATGCTCGCACCAACCCCTAGAAGACCAAGCACCTTGGCCTATAGCCTGTATTACTGGAGTGAAAAAGGGAAACTGTTCAGAAGCTGTCTCATTTTCTCTCTCTGTTACCTATCACTGCTGTACATTCTACATCCAACCCTTGATAAGATGCAAAAAATATTCAAACCCTGTATCACGATCTCCTTAATTCATCACTGCAGTTCCTTTGTAGTGCCTCCAAGTCCTGATCTTCAAGCCCTACTGCCAAACTGCTTGCTACTTAAGAAAATAAAAGTCCATATCTCCTTTGTGTGCAGTAATTCTGCAAGGGTCTTCACTTGTTCAATCAGAATTTATTTGCACTGCAGCTCTGAAAGGTTTCCCCCAAGTTACCTGCAAAATCACAGGAACAGACTTCAAGCCCCTCCCCATTTTTCTTTTATCTGCGAAATATTCTACTGAACATTTATGTTTATATTCTTAAAAACACTGAAAAGATATTTCAAGACTCCAAAGATTTCAAACACTTATAAAATGCACTATGCCTTTTTATAAACACAGGAAACCATTCTACAGCAAACTGTAATCAGATGTTTGGTATGTTCACCTTTATTTTCTGACAAGTAAGAACGAGTTTTGTATTTTAATAGGTTTTGAAGCTGTTCAGGAATAGTAAACTAAATACATCCTGCCAGTGAATTACTGCAGAGTTAGAGTGGTGGCACACATGAATGAAACCGAGTCGTTTTGGAAATATTTGCAAAGAAGCCCAGCACCTCCACCCATCACCCTTCCATACACTTCTCCAGGGCACACACCCTTTATTTTCCATTTTTAACCTTTTACTCTCTTTTTCTTTTCCCAAGCTGCCTCAAAAACCTTGACTGCTTAACTTCTACCCTCAAACTCCTAGGAACTGTGCTGTAGAGAGCTGTGGTAGAGGCTGTGCATGCACTGCCTTTGCTGCGGTGAATTATGTCAACAGAGCTGAAAGAGAAGGTTGCACTCATTCGCAGTTCTTATTTTTGTTCTGCCCTGCACGTAGCAGGGATGTTGGAGTCTATGAGGCTGGGACTGCCTGGTCATACTCACCCAGCACAAACCTGAGCTGCTGAAAGGGCAGTCTGAGCTTTCTTCCTTCACCCCCACCCGACTACTCCTGATGCTGTCCTTGTGACAGGGCAAGCTTTCTGGCTGCCAACCTGATCTGGAACTGGATCCATCCGAAGACTAATAAAAGAAAAAAAAAGGGCAGTTTTCTTGTCCATCAGCTCCCTGACCCAGCTCTAAATGCAGCTGCACAAGGGATATGGCCCGTGCAAGTGGCTGAGGATAATGCCAACGTGGACCCTGCCTGCTCCTGCTCACAGCAGGAGACAAGGCCATAAAAATGATTTGGGACCCCTCCATCCCTCTGTCCACTGCTAACTGAGATCAAGAGGAACTAGTTAGATGGAGAATAGGATAAAAGACAACAGGCTTTGCCAGTGTGTCACACTGGAGGGATTTCATTAAAGCAAATTAAACCCAAAGGAAAATTCACAGTTTATAAGCCTGGAATAAAATGGGCACCTGAAATGTTAGAAACTAGTCTTGTAGTAAAGGCAGCCCTTGGTTTAAATGCCAACTTTGTACTAAAGATTCAGTAATACTAATAAAACAAAGAACGGTTTTGTCCCAATCAATGTTCAAATAAGCTTGCTCATTGAAAAGTGACCTGCTTATCACTTCCATCTATCTCAGAAGTCAGAGCTTGTGGTTATATTTGTTAGCAAAAGTAAGAGAGGTCTCAAGACTGCTTCCATACGTTTCACTTATTAGTCTTTTCTTTCTCTCTATTGTTCAAGAATTTCAGCTCCTGCTATTGCTTACCTCCTGGTGGAGTATGGTAAGACGCAATTAATCACGATAACAAAATGCTATTCTCGTTTGTGAGTAAAACTAATTGTAGTACAGCGTTTCTTTTCCATCACCTTAGAAGGTGCCTTGCAGCTTTCCCACCGTATCAAGTTCCCGATACATGCACACACACAGGGAGTGCCTAGGTGACGACTCATTCCAGCTTAACCTGCTTTTTCAAACAAACTTCTCCAAACAATGTATTATCTGCATTTTAAATGGGGGGTGAAATTCTACCACTCTCTCTATAAAAAGGACAGGGAGGTTTATTGTACTCCACAAAAGATTTAAGGAAAGTATTGATGGTCCAAGCAATCTGTAATACTCTTGGGGTGGAAAGAATAATTCTGGAAGTTTTCTCACACAGGGAAAAGGAAAAAAGTACACATAAACGATTTTGCCTATAATGTGTCAATTCCATGAAAATATTTTATCAACTCTGAAAGAATTTACTTACGCATTTTAAAAGATTATGTCTGCAGTAAACACTTTTGAAGCCGATGGTGTTAGTTATAACAATAAGGACTATACAAAGAAAAACAGGCATTCAGTCACCCAGGTCAAATTCAGTTTCTCTTATACTTGGGAATAAACTCAGATTACGTGGGTGATAAAGCACCCACGGAGCCCAGAGCACGGTTGAGCACCAGGAGGCAGGTACAGGTTTATGTTGTTACAGGACTGATCTTCAGTACCTGCTCGGCCGTTTATCACCTGCAGAAACGTAACCTGCAACCAGGACACACAGCATATGTCCTTCCACACAGAGACATATGTTCAGCACTGTTACACCACCGAACCGCAATGCTTGGGGACCAAAATCTTAAATTTAACTCCAGTAAGGCTGACAGAATTTCAGCACCTCATCTATCTACCAACTTCTTTAAGCACATTGGAGTTGCACCCTTTCGGACTCCATCTTAGCCACATCTCACACAGTCCCAAGTTAAGTGAACTATGAGAAGAAACTTAGAAGAAAGCGTGCTGGTTGAGGTGAAGTTATTCAACCCCAGTACTGATGGATGCACACAACTAACACACAAAGAAAATTATTTCAGTTAAAATATACTCAAGGAACAGTTTAGCAAAGCCTGCTAGTAAATTGTTTTAGAGATAAGGTTATATGATTGACCACCTCAGCTTCTTCCAACAATCATCGAGCAAATGGAAAGGAATGAGAGCTAAGAAAATGCACAAAATAAAATTGAGGTGGCAGAATCAATTCTGGGCAATAGTTGTATCAGTATTTCAGCCAAATGCTTCCCATCTCACTCCCAATGATTTCATGGTCATTTATAAAAGAAGTTGAGCAGATTACTTTGTATTTATCAGTATTTCTCATCCATCTGGGTCACTTACAAGGGAAGATAAAATCTTGGAAAGAAGACAGTATTTCACACGCAGCATGCAGAAATATTTATTTCAGGAATTTCGAAGTGTTTACTGGCACCTACTGTATTGGAAAGCTGGATTTTCTACGGTACTTGCCTTAAAGTGTTTCAAAAGCAAGGCTTCTTTAATGAACAGCCACTTTTTAAATGCTTGACCAAAATCAGAAAAATTAAAGGTGGGAGGAGACTTCCAGTCTTATCTTTTACACTAAAGGAGGTTACCCCTGACAAATATTTATCTAACTTGTTTTTAAGAAACCTCTATGAAGGAACAGGTTTTTTAAACAGCCCCTAGGTAAACCCTCTCAGAGTTTCACCATCCTAACAGTTAAACTTGTTTACCTAATATCTAAGCTAATTGTCTAAGCTAATTGTCTAAACCAAGCCAACTTTTTTTTGTTCTTCCTCCAGCAAAGATCAACAGATACGACTGAATCATTTTCTATACTGGAAATAGGTTTTGAATACATGCACAAATTGTTTTCATATTGAAATTATTAAAAAAGAAATTATGAAATACAAGACTTCCTTTAATACTTTGTTAATTCTGGTATTTATGACATGAAGGAAAGCTATAAGAAAGTTAAGGTGGCAAAAATAAGCTTTCAAAAGCTAGAGATTAAAATGAACTTTCTCCAACATTCTCAGTCCCTTATGTATACATTCAACTTTTATTCACCATCATTGGTTTTACTGCTATAGGAAGCATATCATAGAGCAGAAAAAAGAGCCCAACTTTTCTAAATCCCAGTTCAGTTTTCAGTTTTCTCTTCTTTCCCTGAGAAGATCAGCACTACTGCTAGCTGTTACTCTTGGCGCCAGCAGAAATCACCCCATGCAAACTGTCTATTATCCAACACAAAAAATGATACTTGATTCACTAATCGTAAGACTGATGACCGGCACAGTGACCAAGGGACTGTGAAATGCAAATCATTCTTTTTCTGTCCAGGAGAAATAAAACAAGGAGAAGTCTAGACATCACCATTTCTTCCTGACTACTATCCATCCTCCCTCACTGGGCTGTAGGACATGAGTTCCTGCTGTCAGAGCTCAAGTTGCCTTTGGTCTGGGAGAAGAGCCAGTAGACACTAAAGAGTACTGAAAATAACAGAGAGTTGTCTGGAGATGACCATTGCTCACAGAAGCTGATGCATTTGAAGATCCTCAACAGAAGCACCTATCAAATCTCTATGCATGTTCAAACACCTCCTGTCTTAGCTCAGTCTACATGGATTATCAAGCAAGTAGCATGAGGCACCTCCCCGATGAAGGCTACCCCTGCCAAATTTCAAGGTTTTGCCCAGAAGCAGGGCAGGATAACAACTCCATAAAAAACACCCACGGCAACGTACTTCCAGAAATGCTTGAAAAGTTTGTGCAATACAGAAAGTAAAATAAAACGAACAGCAGACTCAAGGAAAAATGACGACGGGTAATTTAATTCCAAGCATTCAACATCCAACAGATTTTAGCACAACAAGCAAAAGGAGATATAAAACACACCGTACGAGGCAAGCTCACTTAGGTAGCACCACAATCACTTTTGCCTACGTAGTATAAACAGATGTATTCATTTAACAGTTGCTTGCTAATAATGAACTGCACTGAAGCGTTGCTTTGCTATGGGAACAACCGCTCCACATCAAAAGAACCTCATTTGTACATCAAAAGAGAAATTACGCTCAATAATAATGTTTCTTTGAATTGTCACCTAAAAATAGTATAGGACAAACTTAACTTTTGGTCTGAAGACTTTTGAAGGGAAAAGAGATTTTCATTATAGCCAAAAGACAGAAAACACTTTCACTCTGCATATTGCAAATATCATAGGAAAGAACAGAAACTAATTTTAACTATGCGGTGTGAGGAGGTGGGTGTGAAAAAGAGGAAGACTTCTTACACGTTCTCTAAAACCTCTCAGCAACATCAAAGGAAAGCACGCCACGTTCTTCCAAGAGGTGTTTGTTTACGCTCCAAGAGCAGCTTATGCTGCGTAGGACTCCCAATCACATGGAGGAACACGCTCCCATCAATATCGAGATCCTCTCATGCTTTGCTATTTACCCCTCAAACACCTCCTTTATTCCACTAGCCCTATGTGAAAGTTTGCTAGAGACTCAAGAGGTGCACAGTACTGAGCCATTGAAGCCTGCTTTGCTCACTCACAACAGAATATTAAATATCTCCTTGCTAACACTCTCTCCGCTGCTTTCCTCTTTCAAGAAGCACTTTGGTGCTCTCTGCAGAAATTTGCTACTTCATTCAACACCATCCACAAAGTCTGAAGTAGCTTAGTGGTGGGCTTTATGTCATTTACCGATGATGGCATGGCTTTATGTCACACACAGCACTTTCAGGCTTTTCACTAATCCCCATTCTTCTTTTCTTCTAAGCCTTATGTTACTTGAGAATTTGACAGGAGGAAGTTTCATATGGACAAGGCCTTCCAAAACCAAGCTGCCACTGGCTGTTGATGACCAGATGAAATACAGCAGAGTAGAGCTTTCATCTGTCAAAGGCTGCACAAACTGTAATGCAAGCTCTCATTCTTTTTCTCTAAATAAGAGCAGAAGTAAAAGCCCAAGGTTCAAACTCATTTGAGTCTTTAAACCCCACAGAAGCACTCTGAACAAACAGCCAAGTGCTACAAGCAAGGATGGCCATGCACTACTTCCCATTTTATTTCTGTGAGTATGAAAATCACAAAAAAATGTTAAAACTTTTGTGAACAGATCCTAACACTAACTGTACAATTAAAAAAGATAGTTTTCAAGATTTTAAATTCAGTACAAAACTTCAACTCAATTGGTTAAAATTAAGCAATAAAAACATTTCTGCTTAAAAAAAAAAAAATCAAGTCACACGGTGACTTTGTCACCAGTCTAAACCCATAAAATGGAGAAGAAAAAAATGGCAGGTAACTTCAATGTACTCAATTACTTCCATTAATTGTTTATACTTCCTAATGAAATCAAACAGTTTCACAGTCCAAAGCAATATAGCTTAGAGATGAAAAAGCAGGCCATACCCTCCTTGTTTTGAAGTCTCTCCACTCTTACGAGCTGTTCCTAGTAGGAAACACCCTTCCTCCAGCTGTAAGGACAGTCGAGCAGCTGCCTTAATAACCCATGCCAACTCCACATATTAATACATAAAAGCAGCTGCCTGCCTGCCTATGCAGCTGAAGGAAAAGTGCTGGAGGCACAGGCCAGTATCTAATACTGGCACTGATTGCAAAGGCAGCTGCTCGGTTCATACAGCTGCAGGAAGAGTGCTAGGTATCAAAGTCAGAGGAGAAATGGAAGACGGAATGGCTCAAGCTGTGTAATCGTAATTCGCAGAATTTATAATAGATACTTGCATCCTTAATCTCTGATTCTCAGCTGCCCATTTGCGAACTGGGATAAATATGGGATAAATATGCCTCTCTGCTCATAGGATCCTGAAAAATTAAATTAATTTGTGACTGTGAAGCATATTAATATAATGATATCATACCAATGCCAAGAAGAAATAGGGAATTCTATCTTCTTTGCAAACTATTCAAAGCATGGCATAGCTGTTCATTACATAAATACCATTCATTCTGTGCATTAAACAATATTAAAGACTTAGAAAAATTTAAGATGAAAATTAAGCATGGATACGCAACTTAAGCACTCTTCAACCTCTGAGTGCTAGCTAGATTTTGTAAACAGCTGTAAGGATCTTTCCTCTTTGGTTGCTTTTCAAGCACATGTTTGTGCATGAGAAAGGAGCGCACTTAGACACAACACATACATACTAGAGAAACATGCCCTGGTTTCCCTGCTCTGACTCAGTAGGTATATGCAGCAGTCTATACTTCACTGCATAACATAAATACTGTATGCAGCTTATACCGCTTTTGGAAAAAGCAATCTCCATTGATATTCTGCAGCTAATGACAAACACTGAACAAGCTATATTCTCAAACTGGTACAGAAACTGCACGTAATTACTAGCACAAGGGGCTTTCAGATCCCCTTCCTTGTTGAAAGGACAACTACAGGGCTAGCAGAACTGAGCAGACTCTTCGAGTTGGAAGCAGGGAAGAAGTGGGAAAAAGAGCACAGAACTGGAAAAGAGATGGAGGTGTCTCAGAAACACAGGATCTACACTGGAGTGGACTTCAGTATATGAGGCACAAGGGAGGGACCACACACAAAACAAGAATCAGAAGTGGAGGGAAATCTAGGGGCCAAAGATGGGATGAGGAGCTTTGTACAGCACAGGTTCTTCCTCTTGTGCCACATCTTAACTTCGGGTCTCATTTCCAGAGTGAGACCAAGGGGATGATCCTGGGTTAGAAAGCTCTGATTCAGGCGCAGACAATCTCCAGTGCCTCTGTGGGAACCAGCACAGGGCTGGCACAACTGGTAGGTTTCCATGCAGTCAGGTACCTCTGATTCAGGCCCACAGCATACTCCACAGTACCGACACCATGTCTGTCTCCCCCTGTTCTCCAGAACATCCCAGACTTTATTCAGCTTAAGCTGAGATGCCCCACCTTCCTGGCATTCTGGCTTAATTTCTGAACAAATGTCTGGGGAAAGAAAAAAAATGTCAACCGTTTGGAAATTGCCATCTCTATTCTCAACTACTCATATACAATTACTGGCTATGCAATGGTACAAATGCAGTTTAACAGCTACTACGGCTGCTGGCAGAATACAGTAACAGCCAATGCTTGTATACTGACTTTCTAGAAACTCTTCCTTTCAAAAGTTCCCATAAGAAAGAAATACATGATACACAATGGAAACGGTCTACCTTCATAACATGAATCAGAAATAGTCTACATCCTCTTGGATTATTCCACACAGCACTATTAAGAAAAAATAAATTGATCAAAAAGTTTTTTAGATAAAGAAGTCCTATGTTTTTATTCAAACACATTATTAAAGAAGACAAGCAGAAGAAAAATATAAAGAAAATGAAATCTCACAGTATTACTAACTACCCCTCCTCAGTTTCTCTAGGCTTTTGGTAAAGTTTAAAGATCAGATACTGAAAATGGTATACTAAGAAAATGATCAAAGTTACTTTGCAGATACTTTGTGTCCCAGCCTTGGTCATCTGTAAAACATTCTTCCTCAATTTTACTGTAAAGTCACTATGAGTGAATGAGCTCTGTAGGCTGCTGCTACAGCAGCCCATGGCTGCTTGATGACCCATCATGTAAACTACTCTGGCTCCTCCTGTCCATCTGCTGACGGGAGTCTCTTCAGGTCAAGTCCCACGAGGCGATGGGTTTCTCCCCAGTGCTGACAGCACAGTGTAATACCTCAGAGATGGGCTATTGCTGAAAATGCCATATTTCATAGGAAACATTAACATTCACTTGCCTACATCCTGCTCAAGAATACTGTTACTGCAGATAAACTGGCACTAACATAAACGTTAACAGCTGTATACAAGATGGTACAGATAACCATGCTCACAAGTAACCACTGGCCAAATACAGTGCAATTCGTTCCACTGAAAAGCCCTCCCCATCAAAATCTCTCAAGGAATAGAGACCAGGCAGAACTAGCACATGGCATAACCAAAGAAGCTCAGGTGGGCTTTTTTGGTTTCAGTATCCTCCATCCATCTTTTGTCTTCCCCCCCAAACTGAGGCTATAACTATATATATTGTATAAAATGTACATTTAAATGACTGGTACCATTATGTATGCCTGCAATGCACTGTTTTAATATCAAATAAATTTTAACACTAGTATCAAATTGAGTGAATTTATGAGGACAGCTCTTTATTGTGCTGCTGGCTGTGTTTTTATGTTTCAGAACTGAGGCACACAGTAAACAAACCACTCACACTTCTCATTATAGGCCCAATTATACATAAAACTCCAGTTGATAATTAATGCTTCCTACTCAATTCCCTGTCATTCACACAACACTTCTAATGAAAAGGAATATATCAGTGTGTGACATGCTGCATTTTTATCAATACCCTATATACAAACATAATTCACTACCAATAATGTTGTCTTCCACTGTTCTATTAGTCAAGAACTTCCTTGTCAAAACTCTGGTAAATGAAGAGATTCTTGTAATTTCTTCCCAAAATGGTAATGGCAATGGCATTTCCCTCTTTCTGGGATACATCTGTTGGGTTGAATGCTAATGTACACTGAAATAGCTGAGGAAATCAAGCAAAAACTTTCACAATATCTCCAAAACTAAAGATTTAGAGCAGAAGAGGAACGGCAAGCTACACAAGCTAAAAGACAACATCAACAGTGGCCAGCGGGTTGAGGGAGGTGATTCTCCCCCTCCACTCTGCTCTGGTGAAACCCCACCTGGAGTACTGCCTCCAGCTCTGGGGTCCCCAGCACAAGAGACATGGAGCTGTCAGAGCAGGTCCAGGGGCGGGGGGCGGCATGAAAACAATCAGAGGGCTGGAACACCTCTCCTACGAAGAAAGGCTCTGAAAGTGGTGGTTGTCCAGCCTGGAGAAGAGGAGGCTCCGAGGAGACCTTATTGCAGCTTTCAATATATAAAGGGGGCTTCTTAGAAAGACGGGGACAGACTTTTTACCAAGGCCTGTAGTGACAGGACACAGGGCAATGGTTTTAAACTGAAAGAGGGTAGGTTTAGATTGGATATAAGGAAGCCATTTTTTACAATGAGGGTGCTGAGACAGTGGGACAGGTTGCCCAGAGAAGTTGTGGATGCCCCGTCATGGGAAGTGTTCAAGGTCAGGCTGGATGGGGCTTTGAGCAACCTGACCTAGTGACAGATGTCCCTGCCCATGGCAGGGGGGGTTGGACTAGATGATCTTTGAAGGTCCCTTCCAACCCAAACTATTCTGTGATTCTATGGTTCTCCTAGCTGAAGACCAGATTCCTAACGTGACAGCCAACACACACCAGTGCTATGAAAAGGATGACTTTCACCTTTCACCCAAAACACCAGTGAACAATCTGGAGATTTTTAGGACATTTTAAGGTTTTCTTTTGTTTAGTTAGGTTTAGAGAGATAATGGCTAGAATATCCCACTGTTAGGTACTCTCCTGCTCTCCTAAAGACTCTCCATTTGATTGCTATGAGACAGGTAGTGGACTATCATATCTACAGTAACAGAGGCACAACAGGAAGAGTGGCTAATGTGGAACTGGAGGATGTACAGGATAGGCAGAAGAGTTTTGTTCTTATTTTTTCCCTATCTCTGAAACAACGACTACCAGCAGAATGTGCTGTCCTAGATAGTAAAACCTCACATAAGAAATACTCCCAGATGCACTGCAGAGACGGGCCAAATCCCCAACAACAGTGCACACAAGCAATATGCACTCTGTGGAGAAGATAACAATCTTAAGCTGATACTCCTCTATTCATAGCATAATTACTATGCTGCTTCATACAGGTTGTTTTCGTTATATTCTACAAGTGGCAACTCCAATCTGTACACAGGCTGGGAGAACAATTTTACTTCCTTCATTTTCTTTCCCTAGGTACTGTGTGTTTCTACATATCTCAGAGGAGTTCAATACTCTTATTTAGCTTTTACTTTTCTGAAAAGAAATCAATTAAGCTTTTAACAGGAACCTTTCTCTACAAACAAGTCTTAAATAGAAAGAGCCCACTAAACAATTGCAATAGACAATGGACAATAAATACTGGGATTATAGCAAAATCTATGTTTTTTTTAAAACATGCAATTCTCTATACATCTTTATCCAAAACATAAGAAAACATCTGTCTATAGGACCATATGCAGCATTATTATCTTAGCATTCAGAAATATTTGTCATATTAAGCAAAACATCAGTCAATGTTTAACTCTAGCAACCGGCTGAGGGATAACTATATACTTCTGTGTAGTATGTTACGCATGTTAAACTATAAACCCTCCTAATTTATTCTTACAAATCTCAAGTAAGCAAAATAAGAATCTAAACACTAAGGAGGAAGGCAGTGTTGAGTTTTTCTTCTCACTGTAAAGCAGAAGAGAAGAATCCTGCTGACACCCTCCATTACAGCACAGTGCTGCAAACTGGCACAAGCAGAGGTAGACGCTTCACTAGCTCCAAGCTGCTCCACAGTCTGACTGCCAGAAAACAGATGCTGGGAAGCCATAGCAACATTTATGCCATTTATCAGAAGAGTCCTTTTCAATTATGATGTGAATCAACAAATTTCAGCCAGGAAAAAGAGTATCTCCTGGTTAAAACAGAAATAATAAATTCAGTTACTTCCTACTCCTGCCAAAAAAGGCTGTATTCATGGGTACCTTACAGTTTCCGTGCTGTAATTTTTTTCTTTCATAAAATGGGAGTAATAGTTTATTACAGCAGTGGGATGCTGAAAAACATGTTTCATTAATATTTAAAACATTCCTCTTGAGGATTCCAGCAACAGAAATTAGTAATCTGATACAACAACTTGTACAGAGACACATCTTATTGACAGTTATTCATACAAACTAGGATATGTACATGTAACAGCCTGTTTCCCCTATAGTGTCATCAGCGCTTCATAGGAGCCTAAGATCACAAATAGGAACAGGCATTTTATTACAGGGATGCACAAAACAGGCAAGATGATACAATTGCTACCCTGAAAAGCCTACAAACTTATTTTTAATGAAAAATTAATTGAGCTTAAAACAGCAGGAGGGAAGGACAAGTGAAGATGAAAAACAGGCCATGTATGTTAAAAAGTACAGATCATGATAACTCAGAACCATTTTAAACAAAATAAATAGGGACTGAGGTTCATTGTAGGGATTTACCCATACCACGAGGAGGTTACAATTAAAATGGTAGGAAAAAAACATTCCTAAGACCAGTCAATAACAGAAAGGTAGAAAAAAGGTAAAAGAGACAAGGATAGAAAGAAAACCCAATTTGTTCTGCAGTCAGGGTAGCTGGGCATATATCTTTAGGGTTCCTATGAATGTGTATCCATATATTTCTGTACTGCAATCTCTGCTGGTCTGATGTGACCTAAATATTCAGCAACTCGCCCCATAGGCCAACGAGCTCTCCTTAGCCTCCTCCCAGTCTCCTGGTGGGAAAATGCCCTTGGACAGGAGCACCACTCACAGGGGGTTTGGCCGAGTGGAAGCAGTGGCTGCAGGTCGCATCTTGTCCACGGCCATGAAACCCAGCGAGAGCTGCCACGTTTCGCCTCCCGCATCCCTGCTCCCACCGCAATCCATGCAGCTAAACATTTAAGCAAGTGAAAAGGTTTTTACCCTTCAAATGCAGTTTGTTTTCTTACAGAAAGCTTACAAAGGAGGGGATGCCGATACATTTCGTGCAGTTTTAAAAGCTGTTCGGAAAATAATTGGGTTTTCAGGAAGTATTTCAGGGTGTGATGGAGTCACAATTTACAGTGAAACACTGCCGGTCCCAGGCGAAAGCAGGAGAGATCCAACGCTTTTATCTATAACAAACTCGCTCGACTTGGCTTGTGCTCACAGTGCGCTGGCGAGGCGGGCTGGCTCTCCCCGCACAACGGCACTTGTGTCTTCCCAAGGCTCCTCAAGTTCCCACCAACCTCTTACTCCGCGGGAGAGAACAGCAGCGTACTTGTTTGCTTCAGCATACTTTTTCATTAGAGAAGAAATGTTGATTTCAGGGGCCATCTCAAAAATAATTATGTAGAACAAAAGCATCTTTTCAGTCTGGGATTACTACCTATGAAAACTTTAAATTTTACTTCCACATGCCAAAACACAGACCATGCAGAATATGGTAATACCAGATACAATGTTTAGATTACAATTCAAATCATCAAAATTAAACCTACGTCTGTGAAAACAGCTTCAGTTCACTGCAGACTTTAATCTCGAATAAGATGAAATTTAATAAATAAATAGACAATTAAAACACGCGATCACAAGATCAGAATCAAAGTGTATCAGCCTATATAAAAAATTATTCATAATATTTTGAATGCCACTCTTCACCAGCCCCCCTACTATGTCTTCTCCAATTCCAACATATGTTTGTGTGTCTGCCTGAGATAATTTTTGATAGCGGGCAAACTAATTAAACATTCTTTAGAAGCCACAGGGCTGAAGTCACCGTGCGGTGACTAAACACTGCAGCTGTCAGGAGAGGAAAGTGGGTTCCCATCCTAATCCCGCGCTGACCTCGGAGCTGAGCCTGAGAACCTGTCAGAAAGGTGCTCTCACAGCACAAGACAGCGAGCAGCAGCTGCCTATGCTCAGCAGGCTGCAGCCAGTCTTTTTTTTCTTCTTCTTCTTTTTTCTTTTTTTTTTTTTTTTTTTTACTGTCACTCTGGATACACGCTGCATAACGCTCGCGCATGCACATCCCTGCTCCTGGTGAGAAGGAGCTGTCTGCGAGCTCAGTTTTTTACATGCTCAAAAGCTGCCCAAGCCCAGATCGAGATGAAACCGATGTCCTCTAGTAAAACTGCAGGCAGAAAACCTGCACCCACCTTGTGCGTGGGATGAGAAGCATGCGAGATATATTTAAAAGTATTTCCAAATCCAATTAAATGCACTTATTTGATAATGTTAATTCTTTTATGCAATTAACAAAAGTATTAAGCTTTTTTTCCTTGTAAATAAAGAAAATTAATTTGAAAAGTACATCAATAATATAAACAAAAGGGAAATAAAGCTTCTTTAATCATACTAAATTAGTCACTAAAGCATAAATACATGGCAGAATATCTAACCTAACTTTAATTTGAAAGTGTGATTTTTTTTTAAATACAAGGTAGAAGGCAGAGAGAAAGCAAACATTTTTTAATATTTTAACTGAGATGCAGATATAGTATTAACTCACAGTGAAAAACCTGACAAACAACAGACCCAACTCTCTGGAAAACCTGAACAATGCCTTTGAATTAGGCATTCATTCAAACAAACAAACCTCAGCGATTCAACTAGGTATGGTCGGTCCACAAAGGCTCAAATTACTAAAATGACTGGAGGACAGCAGCATTCTGTCTGCAGATCAATAAAGGAGGTGGTTTATCAGTGGTGACAATACTCTGGTCACCATGCTTCTCATCCCAGTGAGCTCCTCATGGCACCTTAGAGCAGCCTAATTTTCTAAAATAAAAAAGAATGCAAATGTGATCGCTATTTATGGAAAGCTAATTCTGAAACCAAGAGGCTGGAAAAGGACACTTTTTTTTGGTATGAGTTACTAAAACACAGTTTAAAGAATTACTCAGCATCTCAGCATTACTCAGCACTGCCTCATCAGTTTTGCTGACAGTTCACTGCAGGGTCTAGTCCAATGCACTGCAAAGACCTGTTCTCATCACAGGTATCCAAATTTTTCCTTTGGTACCATGAGCCCATCCTTCCACCACCAATTAACTCGTCAAGCTTCCTCCAGTTCAATCCTTGCATATATAAGGAAATAGTGAACAAGCCTAAAGGGATTTCAATCCAACTTTTGCAAATTTGACCCATGTGTTTCCTGGGTTTGTACCAGTGGGACATTTCCTGACTGGAAGAGTCAATACTGGTTTCAGTGAAGAAAAACTTGATTACAGATACAAAAGTCCCTCCTGCACTAAGGTCTCACATAAAACTTACAATAATACTTAGTGATATCCATGACCAGATATTGAAAAAAATGTCATGTCATGACTGATACTGGTCTGACCTCAGAAATAAATACATCTTAAACTAGGCAAGCGGGGTTACTGTCCTCTTCTGAAATAATTTTCAGACACTCTGCTTTCTTACTGTTTCTCAAAGGTACCAGTGCTTAGATGACAAAATGGTTAGACCTCCTCTAAGTGGTGGGAATTGAGGAAAGCACTTGAATTCCACCTTCTCCTGTGAACAGCATTTTCCTGATTTCTGGAACTGCATCAAACCACCCAAAGACTCAGTTTCCCAATGGCCAGGCAATAGGAGAGAGGTGAGTATCAGGCACTTGGACAACAGCATCATCACTTCTCCAGGCATCAAGCCGCTCTTGAGGAAACAACAGCTAGAAGTTCCTTGGCAAAACAGGTTACCAGGAGCACATCAAACCCCTCCTTTGATCAGCACACTGATTTATAAAACACAGCACTGTATTACAAGATCGTCATCCCTTGGACTTAGAGGTATTTCAAGACACAGGGCCTGGATATATAAAATATCTTCTAGTGGGCAGATTTCTATTATTTAAAGGTATTTTTGAAGCTGAAGCACGTGGAGTTACTTATTCACAAATCAAAACTTAAGTCTTCAAGACACAGGCTCCAAAAAGAGTGCCTGCCTACGTGAGAACCACCCCGCGGCACACCTTTGTGGTTCAAGTACAAGCTGCATTCCTTCAGCTGGGGCTCCTTCTAGGAAGCAAACTTAAATGAGATACGAATTAAAATCTGTAAAAACAAAATTCCATATGAAACTTTACCCCTGGGAAAAGGAAAGAGAAACAAAGAGTGGATTGCATGCGACAGATGTTAGCCATGCCTCTCACGGCGTTGCTGGAATGTGCATGCATACGTGGCGATGGGTGCAGGCGATGGGACCTAACCAGAATAAAACTCCACTGTCCCTAATCTACAGAAGGACACGGGCAAAACGTTGCTTTTAATCTTCAAAGTGCAGTTGGGAACATTATCCCATCATACTTAACTAATATTCAAAGTGACCAAAAACCTTAAGGGAATAGGTTTATAAACTATGACAGGCTGAGCCTGGATACACTGACTATACAACATGTGGCTCACTGCTATGAACAGCCCATAAAATACTTATTAAAACTCTGTGTGAGAAGTTTTAGGCCTGATAACAAGAATGAGCACAGATGAGCTCTGTCATGAGTGAGAATCCTGAGTAAGCATACAGACCATTTGTTTCCAACCAGGGATTTTTAACAGCCTCATTACCTGAATTAAAAGATGCTTTTCTCATGAATCAAAATTTTGACTATAAAAATATATTTTTTTATTATCCTAGAAGTTACCTGATTTATTGATATGAATACTGGGGAAAGTTTTTATACTTTTGTCAGTACATGTCACATAGTTCACTATATAATTAATGCTTTCTGCCATGATTAAAGTTGGCTACAAAGCAACCTTCTGCAAAATGACTAAAAGTTGTACTTTCAAATCAAGAAAGGAGGAGTACCAGAATAGGAGATACTCCGTTAGGGAAATGATTGATTGATAAAATGGTATATCCGCTATATTGCCAGCTGGTCCAGGTGTTTGCCTTCAGAGAGAGGCTGTACCACTATTCACATAAATATAACCATTTGCCAGTGTATACCTGACAGGTGCCAATTTCAAGCCCAGTTAAAACAAAAACATTCTTACCAGCAGTACTTCTGCGATCACATCCTTCTATCAGCTGCAGGATGCAAAAAGCTAAAAAACTATTCAGGTAGAAGCTAGCCACACTGCTAGATTGCAAGTTACATGCATTAATTGTTAGTTTGCCCAGACAGAAACTTTTGAGTACATTTAATATTTTAAGGGGGAAAATAACTGACTGGGGGGCGGGGGGCAGTATCTGGGAAGGTCTTTCCAAAATTTACCCTTCTGAAACCTGACTTTCTATTCATGGTATTGTTTGGCTAATTACTTTTTACCCCCCCTCCTCGTCAAACAGTAGCGACTTCTTATTTCATATTCACATAGAAACAGAGTAGCGTTCTTGTTCTCCATCTGCTGGCTCTGCAGCAGCAGTTGATGATGATTTCCAGAATACTCCCATTGCTGATAAGGCAACAAAAAAGAGCAAGGAACCAGATGCAAAGGTTTTATCCTACATCCCTTACTATTAATATTTGATGAAGTTGTGTCTGTAATGAAATGAAAGCAGACATAACAGAACAGAAATAATCCCAGAACTAATCAGACAGAAAATATGAAGGTGATGACCTGGGCTTTATGACCGCAAAGAATTCACTGCTTTAATCATACTCATTTCTTCTGAGTAAATTTACTTCAGACTGGATATCTGTTAAGAATGCTATTTATTTTTATTTACTACATCATGATAATTGTGATCATCATTGATTTATAACACTGATATGACATTACTGATCTCACAGCTTATATTGTGCCATATCCTGGAGTCCTTCTACTTGATCCAAGTGTTAATTTAACAGTTACCTTCAAAATAGTCCCACACACGGAGCCCACCACAACAGCTGGTACCCAATCTCTTACTGACAGTTTCTAATAACCAATACACTAAGACTAAGTCCTTTTAAAAAGCTAATAGCAAATTAAAAGTTGTAGATACATATTTGCAGCCTTGCAAGTATATGAGACACAGACATACTCCAGCACACATGCTAGCACAGAGCAGGATGCTTTAGAAGACGACCCCTGGACAGGCTAGCCTAAAATGGCAGCCAGCAGTTAAACAAGGTGGTTTCACTTATCCAACAACCTCTGATGGGCAGCACTATCAAACTTCCAGTGGAGTCAACGGGACTACTCCAAAGAAACTGCTTCTCCAGCTTCCCCAAGCAGTCCCGTATCACACAACATTGCTCAAACTGCGGACAAGAATGGCCCAGGTGCCAAGAAAAAGGTTACTTCCAAAGAACACTAGCGATGATTGCCAGCATCCTATTTATGTCCTTTTAAGTTTTCACATATCTCATTTCCCACTTGCTGGATTTCCCTCAAATTTCAGTTTCCTCTTCCCCTAGCCCAGGGCACTGGTTGCCTTGTAAGACTAGCACAATCTGGTCCAGATGGTGTACCGAGAGCCACTCCAGCTTCTACAGGGAAGGAGAGGCAGTCCTTAGATGCCCTCCTGCCTCCTTTTCAGTAGGAAAACTAAGAGAGACTATGTAACTGGGATCAGATGGTTTGATGCGAGGCTGAAAGGAGCCAAACTACAGATCTGTAGTACTCCAGAACAGTTTACTTCAATTTCCAGGTTTAAAGAAGGTTCCTTCCAAGGAGATCATAAAAAAATCCCACTCCACACAGAACACCATGTTAAGTTGTCATGAGATAAGAAGGATAATCATCACATTGATGAATGGGAAAGACAGGAAATAAAAAGAGGAATAAAGTGGTTAATTTTCTCTATAAAGGGAAATCATCAGTCAAGTCCCACAGGAATCTAATACCGCAATCTGTGTACAAACAGTCTCCCCCCAAAATTAGTAAGTAGGTTACAACTATTTATGTTAGTAAAAATAAAGCTAGTCACAAAGAGCTGCATAAGCACCTCAAAGAGCAGTGTGAATGGGATATAAAGTGACAAATTAAATTCAACGCAGTTAAGTGTGAAGCATTGCACATCAAGGGAAAAATATCCAAACTTTACATGCATACTAAACTACTTACTATTGCTCAGGAAGAAGAATGTAGGGTTACAAGAGCTGATTTTAAAGAAAACAGCTGCTTCAGACTCTGCTGCACTCAAAAAGCAAATTGAGCATTTGGCTTTACGTAAGAGAACTAAACCAAAAATATTTTATGCTACTGTACAAAATAATGGCCTTAAAAAGCATCCCCTTTATTCATCCTCTCTCCTGTAAAAGGATATCGTTGAACTTCCAAGTGTTCAGAGAACAGTGGAAAAAATATCTAGGACTGTTCAGCCTCAAAAAGAAAGGACTGAACGGTGTGACCAGTACCCCCTGCTCCTGACCCCTGGTAAACTTCAATTTTGTGTGACAAACAGGAATACATTTGAGTCTTGAGCCATGGAAAGCATCGAGTGGGTAAAATGGTTCATTGTTGCTTCTAATGCAGGCATAAGGGGGCATTACATAAAACCGGCATGATAAGCTAAGAAAAAGTAACTTCTTTTATCACACAGGCTGTGATACTCTGTCATAAGTTATTGCGGATGCTGAAACAGTTGAGAAAAGTTCAAGGAGTGTTTTACTGGGGCAGGGGAGATCAGTGAAGGGCTATTAACCGCGAGGACACTACCTCTTGCTCAGGAAGCCCCTCCAGCCGCAAGCAGCGGGAAGCTGAACAAAAGCACCGCTCTGTTACTACCCTGTCCTTAAAGCTTCCCCAGGCATTGGCTACTGCTGGAGACTGGGTACTGCAAGAGGTACTGCTGTCTTACCCAAAATAGCTGTTTTTACGTTCTTGTTTCTGCCACCAGAAGCCACAGGCAACCACAACGAGGCTTTGGGGGTAGGAGATCAGCTCCCAGGCAGGCTGGAGGGAGGTGGATGCAACAGGAGTCTGGAGTCCTCAGCTGGGAAGTCCTTCCTTTCCTCTCAATTCTGTGTTCTGCATCCACTCAAAATACCGCAAAACCCTCAATTATTTTCAAATATCCCCAGACACGAGTTAAATAGTTGTGATGAGAGGGAAGTAAAGTCTTTAAAAGCTACCCTTATACTTAAACAGAAATACTCAAAGACCAGGAATCTCATCACTTACCTAGAAGCAAAACTTAGTCACTGAAAAGGAAAACCCAGATGCCCTGGAAACTTTCTGTTGTTCAAACAAACATGAAAAGGTTTTAAAAATCATTGGTTTAAAAACACTGATGCAAAAAATAAGTCTGAATCCAAACTGAAGGTAATTCAGCAAAAAGTTGTTCTTTCTTCTCACCAGGAATGCAACTTTGCTTTAATTGGTTTAAATTTTTTTAAATAGTTTATATTTTTTATGCTTGTACAGCTTCTTTCATTTGAAGTAATAAAAACCTAAGAAGTGACTGAAAACTGCATGCTGAACAAACTGTTATCCCTTTCATGTATTTATACCTATTAAAATGCATGCAACTGACTCACCACTTGCTTTAACATAATTTAATCAAAACCAAGAGATCCTACATTAAGAATGTACATTTTCTGTCACTAAATAGCTGTAGAAAACAGTTTCTCCAGAGCCATTCCTTTTATATTGAGGGAAACCCTCGACAACATACTTTATTCACTGAAAATGCATTGTGATTGACTTCCATCTGACATGGGATGAGGTCACGCATAGTATCAGTGCTTCAATTAATTAAAACCATGCTTGCAGAGCGGCCTGAAAGGCCACAAAAGTGTCTTTTGACCAGTGACTACCTGTCCCGACTGCAGGATATCACAGATACACCACGATGATGGCAGCTGTGGGGCTCTCCCCAACAAAACGAAGGCAGGCCGATGCCACCTTCCCAATCCAACACATTTTACGACACCTAAGGATTTGTCACATCACCAGGCCTAAGAAATCCTCTCAACAAAAGGACAGAGACTCTCTAGTTTCTCAGACAACTGGAGGCGGACAGGGAGGATGGACAGAAGGGAGCTGTATGGATCACCAACACGCGAAGGGTGAAAAAAGTCACCATGGATCAAAATAATAACATTAACCAAGATGACCCCTTTTTATTTATCTGGAAAAGTTATTCCTTATTACTTTTTTTGGAGGGAGGGGAGAGGGCATGATTTTTTCATGATTTAGCTTCATATCTACAGTAACATCAAGGTTTTACTCTGCAGAACTACTGCCTACTATTTGATTCCCATTTGCATAACTGATATCTGCATATGTCCAACACTTTGTAACCGTACCTTCTGAGTGCCAATTTTTTTTTTCAGACCCCTTCTCCAACTTGGCAACTTAATTTTGAAACCTAAGGCCATATTACAGTTTAAAGAAATCTGAAACTGGATCAGCAGCCCCCCTCAGCTTGGTATCACCTACACATTTAATAAACAATATTCTATCACCCTGATCATTAGCAAAAATTGTTACCACTTTTGGTAACAATTAGCTACCATTAACACAAGGCAGTGTCCTGTGGAAGCAAACCCAATGTATCTTTTCATTCAGACAACGAACCACTCACTGATAATGATACATTATGGTTTTAAAATGAGTTTTGCATCTGTTGTATAGCTCCTGCCTTCCTAGTTTGCTATCAGAAGGCCACTGAGATGGCACAAAAACACTTAGACTCATAGAAGCACAGAATTGTTCAGGTTGGAAAAGACCTTTAAGATTATCAAGTACAACAATTAACCTAGCACTGCCAAGTCCATCCCTACACCATGTCCCTAAGCACCACATCCACATGTGTCTTAAATACCTCCAGGGATGGTAACTCAACCACTTCCCTGGGCAGCCTGTTCCAATGCTGGACAACCCTTTCAGTGAAGTAAAATCTCCTAATATCCAGTCTAAACCTCCCCTGGCACAACTTGAGGCTATTTCCTCTTGTCCTATCTCTTGTTACTTGGGAGAAGAGACTGACACCCACCTCTCTACAACCTCCTTTCAGGAAGTTGTAGAGAGCAATAAGGTCTCCCTTCAGCCTCCTTTTCTCCAGGCTAAACAACCCCAGTTCCCTCAGCTGCTCCTCATCAGACTTGTGCTCCAGATCCTTCACCAGCTTCGTTGCCCTTCTCTGGACACGCTCCAGCACCTCAATGTCTTTCTTGTAGTGAGGGGCCCAAAACTGAACACAGTATTCGAGGTGCGGCCTCACCAGTGCTGAGTACAGGGGCACGATCACTTCCCTAGTCCTGCTGGCCACGCTATTTCTGATACAAGCCAGGATGCCATTGGCTTTCTTGGGCACCTGGGCACACTGCTGGCTCAGATTCAGGCGGCTGTCAACCAACACCCCCAGGTCCTTTTCTGCCAGGCAGCTTTCCAGCCACTCTTCCCCAAGCCTGTAGCGTTGCATGGGGTTGCTGTGACCCAAGTGCAGGACCCGGCACTTGGCCTTGCTGAACCTCATACAATTGGCCTCGACTCATCGATCCAGCCTGTCCAGATCCCTCTGCAGAGCCTTCCTACCCTCAAGCAGATCAACACTCCCACCCAGCTTGGTGCTGTCTGCAAACTTACTGAGGGTGCACTCGAACCCCTCGTCCAGATCATTGATAAAGATATTAAACAGAACTGGCCCCAATACTGAGCCCTGGGGAACACCACTTGTGACTGGCTGCCAACTGGAGTAAACTCCATTCACCACCACTCTTTGGGCCCAGCCATCCAGCCAGTTTTTCACCCAGCAAAGAGTATGCCTGTCCAAGCCATGAGCACCCCATTTCTCCAGAAGAATGCTGTGGGAAACTGTGTCAAAGGCTTTACTAAAGTCTAGGTAAACAACATCCACAGCCTTTCCCTCATCCACTAAGTGGGTCACAGAAGGAGATCAGGTCAGTCAAGCAGGACCTGCCTTTCATAAACCCCTGCTGACTGGGCCTGATCACCTGGTTGTCCTGTACGTGCCACATGATGGAACTCAAGATGATCTGCGCCATAACCTTCCCTGGCACTGAAGTCAGACTGACAGGCCTGTAGTTCCCCAGATCCTCCTTCCAGCCCTTCTTGTAGATGGGTGTCACATTTGCTAACCTCCAGTCAACTGGGACCTCCCCGGTTAGCCAGGACTTCTGATGAATGACGGAAAGTGGCTTGGTGAGCACTTCCACCAGCTCCCTCAGTACCCTTGGGTGGATCCCATCCGGCCCCATAGACTTGTGTGTGTCTAAGTGGTGTAGCAGGTCGCTAACCATTTCCCCTTGGATTATGGGGGCTTCATTCTGCTCCCAGTCCCTGTCTTCCAGCTCAGGGGGCTGGGTACCCAGAGAACAACTGGTCTTACTATTAAAGACTGGGACAAAGAAGGCATTAAGTACCTCAGCCTTTTCCTCATCCTTTGTCACTATGTTTCCCTCCCGCATCCCATAAATGATGGAGATTCTCCTTAGCCCTCCTTTTGCTGCTAATGTATTTATAGAAACATTTTTTATTGTCTTTTATGGCAGTAGCCAGATTAAGTTCTTGTTGGGCTTTGGCCCTTCTAATTTTCTCCCTGCATAACCTCATGACATCCTTGTAGTCCTCCTGAGTTGCCTGCCCCTTCTTCCATAAACTTGGCCATAAACTCTCCTTTTTTTCCTGAGTTCCAGCCAAAGCTCTCTGTTCAGCCAGGCTGGTCTTCCTTGTCAACTCGTCTTTTGGCACATGGGGACAGCCTATTCCTACACCTTTAAAAGTTCCTTCTTGAAGAACATCCAGCCTTCCTGGACTCCTTTGCCCTTCAGGACTGCCTCCCAAGGGACTCTGTCAACCAGTCTCCTAAATGGGCCAAAGTCTGTCCTCCAGAAGTCCAAGGTGACAGTTCTGCTGACCCCCCCTCCTTACTTTTCCAAGAATCAAAAAAACTCTATCATTTTGTGATCACTACACCCAAGACAGCCTCCAACCATCACATCACCCACAAGTTCTTCTCTGTTCACAAATAACAGGTCCAGCAAGGCACCTTCCCTAGTTGGCTCACTCACCAGCTGTGTCAGGAAGTTATCTTCCACACACTCCAGGAACCTCCTAGACTGTTTCCTCTCTGCTGTATTGTATTTCCAGCAGACATCTGGTAAGTTGAAGTCCCCCACGAGAACAAGGGCTAGCGATTGTGAGACTTCTCCCAGCTGTTTACAGAATATTTCATCTGCCTCTTCATCCTGGTTGGGTGGTCTATAACAGACTCCCACAATGATAGCTGCCTTGTTGGCCTTCCCCCTTATTCTTACCCATAAACACTCAACCTTATTGTCACCATCATTAAGCTCTAGACAATCAAAACACTCCCTAACATACAGGGCTACCCCACTGCCTCTCCTTGCTTGCCTAGCCCTGCTGAAGAGCTTATAGCCAGCCATTGCAGCACTCCAGTTGTGCGAATCATCTCACCATGTTTCCATGATGGCAACTATATCATAGTTTTCCCTGCTGCACAATAGTTGTTCAGCTCCTCCTGTTTGTTGCCCATGCTGCGTGCATTGGTGTAGATGTACCTCAGTTGGGCTACTGATCCTGCCACCTTTTTGGGGGAATAAGCCCTAATTCCTACATGACCATTCTCAGGTGCTTCCGTGGTTTCTAACACATCAATAACCCTTGCATCTTTGCTGTCGCATGGATCTCCATCCCCTACCTCCACTGAGACGGCAGACCAAAGGACCTCGCTAGCATGCCGTCCCTCAAACACTGGCATGCCACCCTCAGGCTTATCTCTAGCAAGCCTCGTTTTATCCCTTTTCCCCTTCAAATCTAGTTTAAAGCTCTTTCAATGAGCCCTGCTAACTCCTGTGCAAAGATCCTCTTCCCCTTTTGAAAAAGGTGTACCCCATCTGTCACCAGCAGGTCTGGTGTCATGAAGACCAACCCATGATCAAAAACCCCAAAATTCTGCTGACGACACCAGGCTTGGAGCCAGGTATTGATCTGCTAGTTCTTCTTGTGTCTTCCCTCATCAGCCGCTGCAACTGGGAGGATAGAGGAGAACACTGCTTGTGCTCCTGATCCCTTAACCAGTTGTCCCAAGGCCCTGAAGTCTCTCTTGATTGCCCTCGGACTTCTAGTTGCAACTTCATTGCTGCCTACCTGAAAAATCAATAATGGATAATATCTGAGGGCTGTACAAGGCTAGGAGGTTTTCTCTTCACATCTTTTACCCAGGCCCCAGGCAGGCAGCAGACTTCCCTAATAAGTGGCCAGTCTGCATACTGGGCCTTCTGTTCCCTTCAGAAAGAAGTCTCCTATGACAATGACCCGCCTTTTTTTCTTTCCTTTTTTTTTTTTTCTTGGAGGTGTAGGCCAACTTAACCTTGGTGACACCTCCAAGCTAAATGAACTGCTTACTGATGTCAAGCTCCTGACATGCACCATTTCCCTTCTGTCCACAAAACCTGTTGACCCCAACATTCTTTTTTTAAAGAAAACTGAATTAATTTTACACAATTTTTAACAAATCCAAAGGGCCTGTTACTCATCTCCTTGTCTTCTAGGGTTTTGCAAGGATATAATGCAACAAAGGAAATTAAATAATTTCCTAAACCAAAAAAATTACAACTATCATACAGTAAATTACATCATATTTCTGAAAGTTTAGTCACCTATGATAGGCTGAATGAGATTCTATTAGATTTAAAAGTGAATTAGATTAAATGTAGATAGATTTACTTATCTTTTCAAACTCCAGCCCTTCTAATTTTGCTGTTCTTGCTTCACATATCTGATTTTAAACTGAAAATGCTCTGGACAGGGAAGAATTAATTTCCTTTGTGGAGAGAAAACTTGCAACAGAAGTACTATATAAAACACTGTGCAATTACACAACAAAGCCAAAAATCAAGTGTTGAATTTTTTACCTATGAATTCACTTCCCCTTAACATTAACTGAAGTCACCCAAATACAATACTACTACAATACCCACAGCTCTATGTGAGGGCCAGATCTGCCCAAGTTTATTATGTTGTGAAGCCTCACTGAAGCTAAACAGCATTTAAATCACAATACCAAGACAGTGTTTCAAGTACTCAAGTTTGGTCCAGAATGGTCCCATGCTCAGTTACACCTCTAGAGATATTTATTCCATTAGTCTCTGAACTGCATATAATAAAACACAAGATACACAGGAACCATAAAATGCAAAAGCACACTGCAGAAAGCACACAGGCTCTTTCCCAAGAAATGTCTGCTGATGCTAAACACCCACACTGCACATAGGATCTTGATCCCTATTTCATTCTTGCAATCTGTTGTGCCCCATTTTACCATGTCAAAAGTAGGTGAAGATAGCGTAAGATGCGTTTCTCACCCACCATACGACTACAGTTCTGCAAAACAAGAAATAGGAAAAAGGGCAATGCCCATTACAATTTAATAGTATAACTGACTTGTTCTCTTACCTGGCAACAGTTTGGCTGCCACCATCCTCTGTTCAATCGAACTCAAAACAAAATACATAACCCAAGAAATAATATCTGAATTGAATACATTTACATATAAATGTACATATGCACACATACAATTTTCAGCCACTTAACTGTAATTTCAATACTACACAAACTATTTCACTACAATCAATATAATAAAATGAGCAAATCTAGTTCCCTGACAAATATATCTAAAAAGCAAATACTTTTGCAAATACTTTTCTCTTCAGGACTTTTTTAAATTCAACCTCATTCCTTAAGATATTTTACAAGCTAAGGCTCAAATATCAACCTTTCTTCCTGGTTTGTAAGAATCACAAGTTAAAAGGTTTTATTAAAGAGAGTTACATTAAACATTGAAAGTATCAGTGAAACACATATGCTATATACCTAATTTTCAAATAATTTAGCTATGGAATTTTTCACTGTAAATATTCATTATGCATTCCAATATGTATTTTCTCATGGTAGATCTTAATTGATCCTCAGCAGTCCTTTCATAAAACAACTGCTCTCAGATAGTTGTCAAACTGCAAATAACAGTTTGACAGTTATTTGCAGACTGCAGTCAAACTGTTATTTTTACCAGTGCCTAAATACAAATTTACACAGACACATTACATTCCTTAGAACACACAAACATGCATGCAAACTGTCTACAGTAATATATTTAAGTATTGACTTTGCTCTTCTATTTCTATTTAAAATAATTGCACAAACATTTCGAAAAGCAGAGCAGATCACTGACTATCCAAATATTTCTCCTAGAAAACATATGCAGAAAATGTAAACACACAACTTCTGCAGTATAATTAACTTGGCAGTAGCTGCATGTATCCAAGACCAGTATGGTCAGAAGAAAACATTTCCATGCTCAAGGACATCGCCCATTTTCCCATGCAGTTTCTTTGGAAGGAATAACCCATGTCTTCACTAGGCAGGGAAGAGACACTTCAACTACCCGTGGCATACAACCAAGTGCCCACACAAGAAGAGTTGGCTGTCTCAGAGGCATAATGCAGGTGGATAAATCCAAGAAGCTCAATTCCTTATATTCCAATCAGGTACGCGTACTGGAAAGTCTTCCATAGGACCCAGAATTCTTTACTATCTGTGCTTACTGTAAATTAAGAGAGATCACCTTTTTCAAGCAGAAGGTAACCCTTCTTCATGCAGGTATTGTTCTCCATAAAGAAGGTCCTTCTCTTCTGAAGCACCCTGCGCTATGATCGAATGCTATGGAAACAGGTCCTTTTTTTGCTTTGCAGGGTGGACTTTCACTGCTAGAAGGTTCTGATGGGTTCCTCTGAAGTGATGGATGATCCCAGGCAAAAAGTCAAACTTCTGAGTAGAAAGCATAAAACGGGAGATAGTCTTTCCAGGGCCATTACCATCTTATTCCAAGTGGGTTTTTATCAGACCAAACTGCAGATTGTAATTCACAGCTGATTTTTTTAGATTTCTCTCCATATAACCAAAAGCTATTCAAACAGTGTAGAACAGGCCCGTAACAGTACCCACCAGCCTGGCACGCACAAAGCCAACACTATCATTGCCACTCTGCCATCACTCAGGAGGCAAGGGTAGAGTTAGAAACTCCAGAAGTGCTGCGGTGAGGTGTTAAAGTAACAGATTATTGTTATGCACACAACTGGCATGGATTAAATGACCATTCATTGCCTAAGCAGGACTTCCACTCTGCTGTGACCTGCAAGTCTCCTCTGATGCGATTTACTATGTAATGCAGAGTCCCACTGAAGTGAATAGGGTCTACCTGGAGTTTTAAAGATACACACAAGTATGATTTTGATTCGATCTTATTCCTTATTATTAAATATTAATACCAGTAAAGACTATTTTTGGTACTGTGGTTTTGTAGAGTCAGACTGCAATGCATTATTAATGTTGTTGTACCTAAAAGGAGATGACTTTCAGGCCTTCACAGACTGGATTTAGGTATTTAATTTCCACTGAAATTCAGTGAGAGATAAAAGAGCTTAACTACTGTTGGTACCTCTGGAAGCTCCCTCAAACTTAGAACACATTTTTCTTCTCTTCAAACACAAGTATGGGGCATTTCGACATTCACACAGACCCCAAGATGCAGTCTTACAAATTCTGGGTTTTTAAAAACTGTAAAAATACATGCCTTTCTACACACTTCACAAACATACCAGCTTGAGGAGTACCTACCCTACTGTCTCTCTGAATATGTGCCTCTACATACACAATGTTATCAGCTCAATTTTATCACAAGTCTGTATCTCTGTATTTCTCATTGTAAGTTCCAGCAACCCAGTCCTGAAATTATAAGTAGTTTTACTGTTTCATTTTTAAATAAGAGGTTTGGTGTTTTGTTTTACATTTAATCTGTATCGTCCATCCTGTGACAATATATGATTAACTGGGCAACTTGATACTATGTTTTTCCCACCAGAACTGTAAATATGCCATAACCTTGGGAAAGCAGTATTTATTAATAATTCTTACAAGTAAATCATCATTGTTCTTCAAAAAAATGCAGTAATTCCCAATCTGAAAAGCATCACCACAGGTCATCAATGTCATAAAATCTTCTCAGCCTCAAACTCCAAATTCTCCCATTTTCAGGCAAATATTGTACTCATTCTCTACAGCATGCAAAACCAGATTTGCTCCGCAGTTTTAACTAGCCCCTCCTTCAACTGCAGGCCGCTATGTGCGGCGAGTCGCTGCAAAAACTACTTTTATTGACAGGTACATCCCCCCTCTCCGCATCCCCACATCCTTTCTTTTTAAGGCTACAATGGTCAAACTGGATGGGAAAATGCTCGGCTGCTTTGTTTCAGGTCTGGGCAGCATCTTGCTTTCCCACAACAGGTAGGCACAAGCAGAGAGTGCTGCTGAATGCAGGAGACCTCGCCAGAGGCTCAAACCACTAGTTACTGCTGCTGTCTCAGGCACGGCATATTTTCTACTGACCATGGCTCTTTGCCAAGCTCTAATTAAGACACTTCAGTATGTCAGCGAGTTAACCCTCTGCTGCACCTACCTCCTCCAGAAGCAACCAAGGCATACGCATCTTCTTTCTAGAAACACCTGAGCAGCTCTTACACTACCGGTACTGTGAGGGCTCCAAGCCCTCCGCATTTTTACATTCCTGATTCTATAAACGAAGATGAATTAACCAGGTAGTTGGCACTATGACTTTTAGCAGCATTTCTAAAATTGAGTAAGTATTCCTCCTGCATGAATTTGGTGTGTTGTGCTCTGTCTATTTTCCTTCAAAGAAAAACAGATGGATCTCAAATTATCAAAGAGCAGAAATTCCTTTACAAAAATAAAGCAAGAATAGGTTGCTGAAAATTCTTTACTATCCAAATAGTTTTTTGTTTCATTCTTGAAGGCTGCAGAGCAGCAATTTTGTCATTAGGGTAATGAGGAATTCTGAAGGAGCCAGAGCTTCCTTTCTATTTTACAAGAGATCAAATATAAACCCAACATTTGCTGATCAATCAATACTACCTATTGGTCTCATGCAAAGAACCACCACTGAACTGAATGAGGGGAAGCTGTGACAATAGTCAGAGAGAGTAAAAGGAAGCCCACATTGAGGCTGACTTGCATCGATTGTAATCTATATTTTCTTGTTCCAAAACCCTATTTAACCACTGCATCCTGCCTAGACACAGAAATCTTCCCTAATGAAAAGCAATATAAGTCACAATGTGACTGAGGGATGAACTAAATTAATTTCTTTCTAGTAACTGGGGTGGGTGGGTGTGTGTGTGTGAATCTTAACTTGAATATGAGAAATGTCTACATGCAGTAAAACTAATAGGAAAAAGCAAACTATTTCAGCTTTTAAAGACTTACAAAACCAGAAAATTTAGTTGACTAGCCAAGTGCCCTCAAATTAAGGAGTATAAGACGACATTCGTAAGGTAGGCTTTGATTACTTCGGGGCAATAAATCTGGATTTTACACAGTCTAAATGAGGTAATTTGTAATCCAACCCCACTTCTTTGCTCTTACTGTGCATTTGCCCCCATGGCAGGCAAAACAGAGCTGTCTTCCAAAGCCACTACTGATCTGATCTTGGTTGCAGAGTTTTCCTTTTTTGAGGTGAAATTCTCTGCTTTAGACAGTATGTTAACAACTAAAATACCTGATCCTCCCTATAGCTGTGTTTATGTAAAGCAACATCTGAGCTCTTCATTTCAACACATCCAGAAAACTATGCATTACGTGAACATGTTCATAATGTTGTCACAGTATTAGATAATACTGTACATTTTTAAACTGAATAAGCAAACTACCTAGTGGGCTTTAAGCGATTTTTTTTTTAAAGGTAGCAAAAATAATTTCAAATGTTTTGTCCTATTCCAGTTTTCTGCTGAGACAAATGCACTGTTTTAAACCTGAAAAAATGTTTATAAGGAAAATTGCTAACATTCAGTTGTTTGTATTGGGAGCACACAGAACCACGAATCCTTTCCCACAGGCTGTACAAAGACAAATACTAAAAGGAGCAGTGGTGACAGGTTAGCCTTCATCTATAGGTATTGTGCATTCCTACACTTCACTGCTGTATCTTCTTTATAGCTGTAATCCACAGACGCTATGTATCGGAAAAGGGCTGTCCCACACTGTGCTATTGGAACGTTATTTCCAGTACTCAAAGGGTATGCCCTCGAATATATTTTTAGAAAGGTTAGTTTCCGTAAAGTTCTTTTGAACTCGCAGGGGCAATGCGTGCCAAGCGTACTGTTGTTCTTACACATAGGTTATGATATCCTGGGGCCCTTTGTTGAAACGAGCCAACTAAATTCTGTTAGAAACCTTTTTTTCTTTTTTTTGACTCGCACTTCATTCTCCTTCTAAGAAAGGTAAATGAACTATGCCCATTTAGACTGTGGCTACATATGCATCATATAGAAATTGCATATATATGCATCATATTCAGGGTTGACTTTACCAGCAAGTATATGTTTCAGAAAGAATATTATTAATTTCCATTTCCAATGCACAGAGATACCGATTGATAGATAATACTGTTGCATTGCGAATAGTCTCACATAGGCTAACATATTAAGCTAAAATAGAAAAAGAGATATATTAAAACTTAATCAATCTAATGCACTACATAAACAAATCTTTTTAAAACATCAAGCAGAATTCTTTGTAAAAGGTATAATAAAATACTATTAGTTTTTCATTTGATACATGCTGCTACTGTGTAACATAAAGGAAAAGCTGCTAACCGTTGATCAGAGACATCTTGTTTCCCATTTAATAGGAAGCATTTCAAGTACCACCACCTCCAAGGAAAAAAAAAAGAAAAAGAGAAAACCCTCCTTATTCATTTCAACTGAAATTTTTTATGCTTTTTTGCCTGTTTTTACCTCTGCAAGCTCCCACTGCTTTAAGAAAATTAATTAGACCAACGAAGTCATTATGAATTTTTCATTCTGGGAAAACCTAGGAGCTCACACTGAAGTTGTCCTCCGTGAAGAGCAGGCTGGGATGTTGAGTACACATATTGCATGTGCAGGTAATCAGTTTTTAATGCATATCCAAGAATTCTACATTTTCTGCTCTCTTATTTTGTCTAGAACTGCAAGTTTGTCTATAATGCCTTGTTTGCTGAAGCACGAAACTAAGCTACATATACCGTGCAAGGTTTCTCTCGATTACATTGATAGTACTACCTTAATGCTCCAAACCACTGAAAACGTAATGATTTCTACAACTAGTTTTCAACCTTCCTTTCATTATACAGCACCACCTTCCAAAGGTACAAGAATGCTGCAGTGGTTAATACCTATTTCACTAAGCCGGGTGGCATATCTAAAGACAAGAAGTCATCTTTGCCTCTTTGAAAAATGTATTCTTATAACTCCTTTTGAATTACCTAAGGAGACACTCAGAAATACAGCTGAGATCACAGGATGTACACGGCATCAAAATTGGAGTACCCAAGTTAAAAGTTTGCTCAAGTTTTACTTATTAGGTAAGTCCGGGGAAAAAACAATTTCACCAGGAAGCTTCTTGATCTCTGCTGGCAATTCTCATTTCAAGTTCTTCCTGACTTTTCGTATTTGGAGTGGAACAGGTTTTCTTTATTAGAATTAAAGTATTTTATAGTATATATAGTATATATACAGTCATAGAATTAAAGTATTTTAAAGAGTGTAAGGCATTTACAGGCTTCTATAGGATAAATCTTCAGTCTCATTTATCTCCTCTACAGATAACACAGCTGAGGAGAGCACTGTTTTAGACAACTGAGTCCTTTAGATAAATATTATTCCTTGGTATTCCCTTTACAGTAGAAAAAACAGCAGGTGCTGAAGAGGAAATACTCTATTTTGAATATTTTCTTTTCTTAAGCAGAGAAATGGGCAAATGGTTTAGGAGACAGAGCTACAAAGGTGAGAAACAACAAATTCCTAAGACTATCTAGTATTTTTATGAAGTTAAAAAATCTGCTGGGGAAGGCACAAATATGATTTTCTGCATATTTGGAAAAATTTGTCTTGACACACAGGCAGCAAAGAGACTGTATATAGCCCTGGCATACCCTAGACAAGTCCCTAAGGAAATTTATTCCTTCCTACAGCAGTAGGTATCGAAGAGCCACAGAATCAGATAATTGTGAAGATGTAATTTAACTGTCTTTTACTGGTAGATGGACTTGGTCTTACTGTCTTCTGCCTGAAGAAGATGCTAATCCCAACACATTTCTGGATACATCTGAAATATTTTTGGCTTTGGCTTTTTTACCCTTGCTTCTTGCATAATAGAGTCAGTAAGTTCTATAGCGGCCTGTAAGGAGTAGAAAAAGGTAGAAATTAAGTAAAAAAACAACCCACTGAAAAAGAGAAAAAGCTAATTACATAACAGACGCCTGTATGAGATAATTTTAGAGATCCACAATACAAGCAGGTTCCCATGAGTCTGAGGAGACTGGCTTTTCTCCCTCCCTGCTCCATGAGTGAAGAGCCAGCCCTCTGCTCTGAAACAGTGGACATGCCTTTGCAGGAGAAAGTTTCACATTTTTAGCAATTACCCATAACTATGAAGGATTTTATATATATATATATATACACACACACACACACACACATATATTTGCCATACCATGTAGCACCTACTCTCCCTGTTGCATTACACTCCACGTTGCAACAGCTCTTCAGAAGAATTGGCTCCTAAGGAACAGCACTGGGATGCAAATGCAAGGAGAAGCAGTGTGCTGGTTTTGGCTGGGATAGAGTTAATT
Organism: Mycteria americana; assembly: GCF_035582795.1. Taxonomy (NCBI): domain Eukaryota; kingdom Metazoa; phylum Chordata; class Aves; order Ciconiiformes; family Ciconiidae; genus Mycteria; species Mycteria americana. The sequence goes on from NC_134366.1 coordinate 143,091,810, forward strand.
TTCTTCATAGTAGCTAGTATGGGGCTATGTTTTGGATTTGTGCTGAAAACAGCATTGATAACACAGGGATGTTTTTGTTACTGCTGAGCAGTGCTTACACAGAGTCAAGGCCTTTTCTGCTTCTCACCCCACCCCACCAGCGAGTAGGCTGGGGGTGCACAAGGAGTTGGGAGGGGACACAGATGGGACAGCTGACCCCAACTGGCCAAAGGGCTATTCCATACCATATGACGTCATGCTCAGCATATAAAGCTGGGGGAAGAAGAAGGAAGGGGGGATGTTTGGAGTGATGGCGTTTGTCTTCCCAAGTAACCGTTACGCGTGATGGAGCCCTGCTTTCCTGGAGATGGCTGAACACCTGCCTGCCCACGGGAAGGAGTGAAGGAATTCCTTGTTTTGCTTTGCTTGCATGCACGGCTTTTGCTTTACCTATTAAACTGTCTTTGTCTCAACCCATGAGTTTTCTCACTTTTGCTCTTCTGATTCTCTCCCCCATCCCACTGGGAAGGAGTGAGCGAGCGGCTGTGTGGGGCTTAGTTGCCGGCTGGGGTTAAACCACGACAAGCAGCTTAACCATCTATTCCTGCAAGAGACCCCTTAAAGCAGGGATTTATCAGCTGGCCACACTCCCCTCCTGCCCTGCAGCCAGGGCTGCCCAGCACTGAGTGTGCTCCCAGCTTTGATGTGCCACAGAAGTCACCCAGGGCCCTGTAATCCTCTCTCCTAATTTCCCTAGTGGTTGTTGTCTACCCTGTCACTGAACGTTGCACAGGACAGAAAAGCACACTGTTTTAATAATTATGTATGTTATGTAGAGACCTCTTCCCTCCCAGCAGAAGGGGGAAGCAGAGGGGAATGAGAGGATGTATCAGACTAATTTACATGCAAATACTACACCTCAGTTCCAAAGTAAATTAAAAGAAAAAGCAGTTGCCCTAAAATAATTTATGGCCAGCAACGTTTTATTACCCTTGTACACTTACCACTAAGTTTTGAAATGCTGGCCTATTGCTAATGAAGGCTTGTTATCTGGAAATCCTGGCAACCCGGCCTCTAGGGACGAGAACCATTGTAAGCTGCTTGGTTTAGAAAAAAAAAAATACAATTACTTAATGTGGTAGCTGTTTGCAGAGCTGTTCTGCACAGACATTCTGCAAGACAGGATGACAAAAGTATTTTGCAGCCTCTCCTGATCTAAAACCACTAAATAATAACTGGATCTAGAGCCCAGCCAAGCCCGCAGCTATGGGAAAAATCTGATGGGTAAGGTAGCAGAAATACCCAAGCAACGTGCTTGGACTTATTTCTGCCTACATGGATAAAGTATCCACCTTGTTGACCTGTCAGTCTCACTAATCCACCCTCTATTTTCAGTTAATATCATTAAAGTTCAGCACTTGAGAGCCTGGAGGGAGAGGCAAGCGCCCCATCCCCTTTTTCCACGGGGCGGTAACCAGATGTCAATGGCCGCAGCTGTGACTACATAATTACCTGTTTGCATGAACGCGGACCGCAGTTTAGATTTAATAGGTCAGACGACAATGCAGCAAAACGCATTTAGCCCACGATTACCCCTTTTCAAACATTCTCTCGCTCACAACTTCGACCCTGGGAACATTGCGGGCACAGACTCGGGTCAATAAGAAACATTGGCCGGCACAATGGGGCTGGCCTCAAACAGCGCTGTTGACAGACACCGGCACAAAGGCGGTGAATAGAGTCCCCCTCAGTTCTCACACAGAGCGAAGAATGAGTCAGTGTACTGCCGCTTTGGTGCTCTGTTTGTACAGTGTATACAGCTTTTGTCCCCCGCCACTGTTCGCCGCTCAATGGGGGCTAAAGAGCCGAGGAAGTGAAGGCGGAAGAATGGCTCCGCGCTCGCCCCGGCAGCCAGCGGCGGATCCCCCTGCGCCGGACAGCTCCGGCGGGAAGCCCAGAGTCGCCGGTCACGCAGCTCCCACCGCCCCACCGCACGGCAGCAGGGCTTCTCGCTTCTGGCCTGGGGTGAAGCCTGCGCACGCCGCCGCCGCTGCGGAGACAGTTTTAAATAACATATTTTATCTCCTTCAGAAACAAAAACAGAGTAACGACCCCCCTTCCCTCCCACCATGACCCAATTCACAGCTGCAACTTTGACCAAGAAAAAGTGAACATGGGATATGGAATTACAATAGCCCTACATCCCTTCAAAAGGTACCTCAAAGATGATAGCAATGTAGTCGTCATTTTAAACCCCCACTGCAAAGACTTTGAAAGGAACTGAGAAGAGTAACAAAAGACAACCATAGCTATACATCTGTATCTCGTGCAAAACATTTATATTGTGCAAATAAAGGGTCAGGGAAAATTTATCATATACATAATATTGCATGTGCATCTGCATATTAGTTACCTATTAGCAGAGGAAAAAAACCCACTTCGTATAGATTACTGCTATTCTTCAAATAATTATTTTTGTCAAGTTTCCCTTTATAGAAACCATACTTCTTTCCTTTACAATACCATCCTTATAAACATCTCTAGGAAACGAAAGTAGCCTTCCGGCACAAATTCAAAACTGTTACCTTCACCTGCTTCATATACTAGAATATAAAACAAAATATGCATAGTTTATTTTAAGGAGTGAAGTCTTTGCTTGCAAAAGGTATTTAGACTTTGGTATGATTAGCATAAAGCTTCAGATATAAGGGAGTTAGCAACTGCTCTAACTCATACAGACCATTCCACTGATAAAGTCATACATGATAAAGTCACAGTGACAGAACTGTCTAACATGTTTTAAGACTATGGATTGGTTAAAAAAGGGAAGAAAAAATGCATTTTATATTAAATAAATCTCTGGATTTCAATGAATGGAACACAAGGAATATCGTTCATTTTATCAGTAACAGCCAAGATAGTATTAGCATGCTTTCTACTGCTCTTTCAATTTTATTTTTTAAGCTTAAAATACTGGAATGCTGTTGTTACATTAACCAGCTACAGAAGGCGGCCCCAAAATACTAAAAAAATCAATGTGTCTAATGCCAGAAAAAAAAAAATCCCACAAATACGAAGTTTCATTATGTGTGACCTAGTCATAAAGACTTTGGGAGTCTGAAGCCATGACTTTCACTCTTGGCAAACAAGTTGTGAGCAAATAACCTGAAAGATATGTGAAGACCATCACCTCATTCTCAGATACTTCATTTCAAAACAGCAAAAGAGTTTCTACTTTTTATATTTACATATGGCCTTATTCAAATAAAGCAGGCCTGCCTGCTTTGAACGCTAGCTATAAGACATATGACTGCACTTGAGTATACTGGCACTGAGTATGTAAAGTAGGCAAACATTTGTACAAATGCCAAAGGATGCCTGCAAGCCTACCAAGGATCTGATCAATCACAATCCTGAACAGTTTTTAGTTCACTTCAGAGGAGGAAAATCCTCACCTTTCAACTACTATTAGGGTTATTACATACCCTGCCACAGGAACACTCATAGATTGAGGCTGATCAACAAAGCTAGAAGAATTAAGATCTAGCACTATTTTTTTTTTTTTTATAATGAATGGGAAATTCTCAGCAGAGAAAGACCTTCCAACTGTGCCCTATGATGAGGGAAGAAGAAAATGGAGACATAAACTCTGCTCCAACAATTCTTTCAAGAGAGTGATTCTCAATCACTGCAAAACTACGTTTTTCTTTTTTTTAAGCTTAAATCACTGCTTCGCAAGTTAAACCTAGCCTAACCTACTCCAGCCATACATTATTCCTTTCCACTGGCTTACTATAATTTACTTTTAGCTAAAAGCACCACTGGTGTGTACACCAGGCCAAAGCGAGCATACTCTTAATACACCTTGCAGAAGTAGAAAATATTTCACAAGCCTTCACGTTACAGCAACGTGTGATTCAAGTCACCGAAAGACCCAGAAAGGGATATTGTATTTGCTGCCACACATCGCCGCTGCTCTGCAACCCCCCCAGGCTGGCAGCAGTGTCAGCGCTGCCTCCTGCCAAGCAGAGGATCACAGTTTGTTTACCGAGCTCTGTCTGGAGGAAGCAGAGCGCGTTTCAGTCTCGTCTCCAGCAGCCCTGTCAAGCCAGCTGCCAAGAACAGTCTTGAAAGGCTTCGGAGGGAGCAAAATCTAGTACTTAGGTGGTAAGTAGACTGGTCTGGCACTGGGCACCCAAAGATGAGTGAGGGGGAGCAGGCACTACCCAAGCTGAAAGATTAAAACACTTTTAGGTAACTTCAAATGTATAAAGTCATAGGAAAAGAGGTAACTGAACTCCCTAAGTGGAGAACAGATTAGTAATCAATTTATAATTACCACTCAGATTAAGAACTCTACCTGAATACTTGAAGTTTATGAGTACAAACTGCAAATAAATTAAACTTGCATGCTACTTACATTTCCTTACAATGTATGGAAAAGACCTAAAAAGTTTGATTGGGATTTCATGTTGTACAGGATTACAGTTTAAATATTTTAATTTTTAAAATTAACACTCCATTACTTCCAGAAGATTTCAGAAGTGTTAATCATGTGTGCTCTGCATTTCTATAAAGACATGCTTTATATAGGTTTCTACCAACTGTGAAACCAGTTCATAAGATTTCATTGCCTTTGGAAGAGCCCGCTAACTACTATGAAAATAAAGAACAAGAGGTTTCACAGAGAACAAACAAGCAATCCTTCATTCCTTCTAATAAAATCATTAATCAAAGAAAAATTGCTTAAGCCCTTTTCCTCTTACCCTACTAATGCAAAGTCACCAAACACTAATAAGTGATAGGCATTTTTCATGGTATCCAATGGTTATTTCCCTGCCTTTACAGTCGTATCTCAATTTCTCAGTTAAGTGGGTTCGTGCTCACGCAGTGTGACCACATTATGTGCACTTTTCCATGTGATCAGAGCCTGCCAAGTCTCAAAGCAGTTCATTTAAAATATAGCTTCAGTATTTTTCAGAACAATTCCTTCAGGATTTGGAGGACTGGAGGGGTGTTATTATTTCTCACCCAGGCTGGGTGGCTGGATTTTGAGTTCTTTAGATAAAAAATAAATTGTTGTAAAATGCCAAGACAGGAAAAATAGAAAAATTGCGTCTCTTGACAGCTATCATAAAAGGAAAAAGTAGAGCACTTTGTTTTTGTTAAAAAAAAAATGCTCCATGATTGACTATCATCATACTTCATATTTCAGCATCCATAAATCACAGCTACGTTCAGCAAGTTCACAAAGCAACAGACATTTGCACCCCTGCTTGGCTGCTATCATGCCTAAAATGCTGACAGAGCCATGGCAGCAGTGACCACACACAGACTACAAAATTTATTAAGGCAAGTTTTAACAGCTACTGAATACTCTTCTAAGAGTAACTTTTTTTTTCTTTTTAAATATATGGGTGTTTACTTACACTGCATTTCTTCCAGCACAACAGCAATACCTGCCTAGGATTTTAAATTTAACCTTGAAAATTTAAGAAAAATCAGGCAAGCAAATACAATAGCAGGGACTGCGTTATCAGACACTCCTTATGCAATAGGGGCAATACATAAAACCTACGTGTTGCTTTAGTTCTTCTATTGCCTCTGCTTCTTCCTCCAAAACATTTGATACAAAAATAAACTCAATTTCTATTCCCACCCTAGTTCCACACAAGTGCATGTGAAAACAGAGGTGGCAAGGACTGTGTTGTTTTTGTTAGCATATTAGCGAGCAGAAGAGAAAAGGAAAGGAAATTACTCTTAATAGACATGCAATAAAATGTTACTTATTTTTTTCCTCTAAACACCGTTTTTTCTTCTTGTTCAGATTTGCTGAGCTACCTAATAATAGCAGAGCAGCTGAATCCCCTATACAGCTCGGAAACACTTGGCCTTAAAAGGCTTACCTTGCTTTGTAGAAATTTACCTGCTTTTGTGCCCTGGTTGGATAACGGCATCTAAATAGGCTGACAAGGACTTACAGAAAGCGTCAGGGGAAGAAAAGCATCTGTCAAGGGTTCGGTGTGTAGGAGTAACAGAATTCATTTTATCAGTCTTTTGGGCCTATTCCAAGTGGCAGTCAACACCCACTCCTCCCTCTGACGAACCATCCCTCTGTACAGACAGTTGACTGTAAATACAAATGCGTGACTAAATCATCAATGGCCAGCGCCTTCAGTCAGGCAGACACATCTTCTATCAAGTTATCATCTTCGGATCACAGAACAGCAGAGGTTGGAAGACATCTCTGGAAGCCACCTGGTTCAACACTCCCCGCTCAAAGCAGGGTCCCCCAGGACCATCTCCAGACAGCTTTTAAGTATCTCCAAGGATGGAGACTCCACAGCCTCCCTGGGCAACCTGTGCCAGTGCTCGGTCACCCTCACAGTGCTTCTTGATGTTCAGAGGGAACCTCCTGTGTTCCAGTGTGTGGCCATTGCCTCTCGTGCTGCCGCTGGGCACCACTGAGAAGAGCCTGGCTCCGTCCTCTTTGCCCCCTCCCTTCAGGTATTTCTACACATTGATGAGATCCCTCCCTGAGCCTTCTCTTCTCCAGGCTGAACAGCCCCAGCCCTCCCAGCCTCTCCTCATAGGAGAGATGCTGCAGTCCCTTCATCACCTTAGGGGCCCTTCACTGGAGTGTCTCTTGAACTGGGGAGCCCAAACTGGACCCAGCACTCCAGGCCTGGCCTCACCAGGGCAAAGTGGAAGGGCAGGATCACCTCCCTCCACCTGCTGGCAATGCTTCGTCTAACGCAGCCCTGGACACCACTCACCGTCTTTGTCAGAAGGGCACACTGCTGGCTCACGTTCAATTCCGTGTCCACCAGGACCCCCTTGCCTTTTCTGCCAAGCTGCTTTCTAGCCAGTCAGCTCCAGCACATACTGGTGCCTGGGGTTGTTCCTCCCCAGGGGAAGGACTTTGCACTTCCCCTTGTTGAACTTCATGGGGTTCCCCTCAGCCCATTTCTCCAGCCTGTCGAGGTCCCTCTGGATGGCAGCACAACCACCCTGTGTAACAATTCCTCTGAGTTTTGTATTCCATGCAAACTTGCTGAGGGTACACTGTCCATCACTGAGGTCATTAATGAAGATGTTAAACAGGACTGGACCCAGTATTGGCCCCTGGGGTACACTGCTAGTTACTGGCCTCCCCCTTGAGTAATCTTAATATTATATAGCAGACTGAGAAGAATTATCAGTGAAATAATTCTGTATAACATCTCTAGCTTTGCTAATATTAACTTTATCATATCTTTCTGATATTTAGTGTCTTAAAGTCTTGGTTCTTGCAGTTACACTGTTACACAAGAAGCTCAATTGCCTTTTAAAAAAGTTGGTTTAATTAAAAATTCCTATTCTGCCAAGTTAAAAAAAAAAAGTGATTTGAACCCAAAGACTAAAGAACCCAGAACGAAATAAAACAAAAAATAAAAACAACTTTAATATCATGATTTGTGGGAGGCTTGACTCATGCCTTCTGAAGAGCTTGAGGTTGATATATTACCTGCAGTGTTTCCCTAGCTGTGTTAATTCCCTTCTCAGACTCGCTTACTGAAACTATTCCAGAGGGAAGAATAATTACCACTCCATGGTTATATGATAGCATTAATTTTCCTGAGTAAGATCTACGTTATATGAAGACTTATAATTCACATTTGGTCCAAACCATCATTAATTCAGTTTCTCAACCTAGAAACTAAATAGCTTCTGTCTTTGGGCAAGTCTACACCTTTCAGTGGATTGCCACGCGGAGCCCATGAGCTAGTTTGTCTAAAGCTGGCTCCCAAACTGAAAGCAAAGGCCACGTCAGTGCAGCACTGCAGCTCAACTCATTACACTACGAGGGTTTAGTGCACAGTTACACCCAACCTAATAAAGCAGTTATGCTGCTTTGGTAACCTGGACTGTTTTTTCAGCTAGCCGTTACCTCTGTTGCAGGAACAGGTCAAACTGACCAGACTTTAAGCCAGAAACATCTACACCTTGCTCTGCTGTGCAGTTTAGTAAAGTACAGTTCCCTGTATCCCTGAAAAGTACCAGATGCCTATATAACTGCCATGCCCCTATCTCATCCACTGTCAGCCGGAGTCAGTGAAACATGTTGGGGAGCATTAGGGTTTTCACTAAAAATCATAATCTGCATTTGGAATGGCTGAGATTCCTAGAGCCTTTTCTAGCTATTGAGGTAATTAATTATACTTTATTAGAAATATTTAAGTGAGAGAGGTCCTCCCTGCATGCAAACCACAAGGTTTTCTCCAAAGCATGGGGGGAAAAAAAAAAAAGAATTTCCAAATATGCTGCATACAGAGATTCAAGTCATTTTTTCTCATCAATTTCAAAATAAAATACTAGAAACAATTTTAATTCTTCTGCCAAGTCATGAGTTTATAATTTGAGTTTCTACAGTTCTTGACACCCAATACCTGAATTAGGGGAAAAGAGTTAACCTACCTCATCTTCTACAGACAACACTCAAGCCTTCCAATGCAGTAATAAGTTTCCCCAGCCTTTTTTTTCTATCGTGTATGTGTGCACGTCCACATATGAGAAAAGTGTGGGTTAACGAGTATTTACAGACTTTGACACTGCCAAAAAAGCTCCAGGCCACCTATGGACTGCTTTGTTCTCCCAAGATGTTTTATACAGCATATTCCATCTCCCATTTATCACAATGCCCTGGGAAGACAGAGCTGGCACTAAATTTTCACCAGTAAATGCCAGTAGTTTATTTTCACCAGTAGTTTTGTGCGGTTTTTCTCCTCCAAAGGCCATCAAATTTCATAACTCTCTGCTGCCTTAAAGTAATGACAGATGTGAAAACAAAGATGAAAAAGTGACTTGCAGGCTCGCATGCACTGCTGTGGCCATAATCCTAGGTCTCTGCTGTATACTCCGTACCGAATGCTGTGTAGGGTACCTCATTAATATGGATTAATTGTACTTTTAATAGCCAACACCTGTCCCATGGTATTATTACATTCGCTAAACTCTAAAGTATCTATCTGTGATGAAAAATTACTATACGTCCAAAAAAATGTTTACAGACTTTGGGCTCCAGGAACTCTGGAAGCACAGTCTTGTGTATTACAGAACCACACAAAGCCAACACCTCCATTTGTGGTTGAAAATAACCACTGAAGAACGATATACAGTGGGTGGCAAAAACAGTCACAATTGTAAAGTAACCAAGCAAATAATAAGCTATGTCCATAGGGGATAAAAATGCTATAATTTCTAAAATGCACGTTGCTATAAATAAGTTAGAGGTTATTTGCTGAAGTACACAGATTAAGTTTGCAATCACACAGCTATTCTGCATGCCTGTTTTAAAAAAAGACTGCTGAAATTGTTCGACAGCAGACAGAGCGGCACCGCATGCATTGTTTGGGCTCGGAGCAATGGCGAATTGCGCTATATGGAAGCTTTGTAGAAAAGGGAGTTCATGCCACCTCCTTGAATTTAGCCCTCTTCAATATAAACAATAAGGCTTCCTTTTTAAGTTGCAGTGTTGGTATGTGGGAACAGGACAACAAGATCAGCCCAGCTTACCATTTCTCCCTGGAATTTGGGCAAAGTTTGAGACCAAAGGCTGACCAGCGTGCCAAAACCCAAGTTTGCTGATGACTAGTGCAAACCACCTTGGTCCTCAGAGAATTTCAACATGACATTCTGGTAATTTTAATCACAGAAGGAGACTGGTTTTCACAGTGTGGAGACCAGCTGTCTGGTTATGTTTTCCATAAAAGATACAAACTGGAAGAGATTCAGTAAAGTGTGTGTGCGCACACTTCATTTTATACTTCAGCAAATTTGACCAGGCCATAATTATTCAACAATTCAAAAATAATATGGTCTAAGTTCATCTTTCAAAATGCAGAGGAATTTTGCCCTCCAATACCTGATAGGTGCTTACTTGATAGGTAGGACAACTTGGAAGCTAAGGAGGGTAAGGAAGGAGCGGGGAAGTACAAAGATTGCCTTGATTTCAGATAGCTATTCACTATTACAAACATATCAGTCAGCGACATGGCACTGATGGATGTAAACCATTTGAAGTTATAGGCACAAAGGAAATCATTGTCATATAAACCTACCAAATCCCCCAGGTTTCTTACTTATGCCACTACTTTTTTTTTTTTTTTGATAGGCAAGAAATACTTTCCAAACAAAACAAACAAACAAAAAAAATCAGAGCTGATGATGAAAGAATAGAGCATATTTTGTGCGACAGGCCATGTAAATGTTCATGTTGACTAAATAAGATTATGTTAATAGGTATTTTAGTAAGTTATGTAATTTCTGCTTTAATTACGTATAACTGAGCAAAAATTATTCATAAAACTTTCCAAAAGCATTATTAGAAGGAACATATCATATACTGCTGCAATACAGCCACCTATAAAACAGAGTGACTGCTTAAAAACACACAACAAAACCGCAAATTCTGATGGTTCAGTGGGAAAACCTTGGTAAAAAGGTGAGCAATAACATGTAAGCTAAAAAGGCTTACTAGCTTATATAATACTGAATAGATATAATAATATATAATTAATTATAAATGTAAATACATTGTATTTATATTTGAAATACATATTAGCAATCAATATTGGAAAAAAGAATACAGAGAAAAAGCCTGGAAGGGGTACAAACAGTTAACAACAGAGCACATGAACGAGGCTATGGCAGCAAAAGATGATGGAAGAAGGACAATGTATTCCCTGTAATAGACTGGTTACACGTTTTCTCCATCTTCTTGTAAGTTTTTCTACAGTGTGGTTACTACTAGAAAGGCTTGTGAGAAAAAGACTGACCTGTTGGGAATGAAAACTACAACAGAAGAAGGGAAGCAGCGAAGGAGGAAACCACCGATTTAATGCCAAGGAGCTAAGAACAACAGTTTGAACACATAAATATGAGAAAATGCTGCTAGTGTAGTTACTGTGTTCATTCTCCTCACTTACCAAACGCAGAAGTTAAAAAAATTTTCCTCAGCAGACCTTGAGCGTTTTCTAAGCAAGACTACACCATGGGAATCAAAAGCCATTTTGCACACCAACCCAGCATGGTGTGCATTTTATTAGTACCTTCAATGTGCATTAATAATTAAAAAAAATTACTAAGTTTCTGTAGGTTTTCAGTCTCTTTCATATGACCTGTTTTTTCTTCATCTGCATGAGTTTGAAAATTGTACTTGCAAAAGCATCATTTATTGTATCACTTGTACTGCTGGTTAGCAATTTCCTTCTTTCCCCTCGAGAATTACACATTACAGATAGATGCTATTTTGCTGGCAACAAATAGTAAAAAGGAAGTAGAACACTGTAAAAACAAACACATAAAACTAAAATCAGCATTACTGCAGCAAGAAATGTTTCCTTTACATATCACATTAATTACCTTTTTTTTTTTTAGCAGTAATAGTTCCATCACCATTCAAAGTTTGACGTGAAAGCTGTAGGATGCGCTGGGCTGCCAGAACAGCACCACTCCAGTCAGCAGCAGTACAGGACAGGGAAGAAATACATACTCTAAGGAAAACGTCATTAAGTCTCTCCACTGCCACCAGATCTGTATCCTACTGGTGACCCATACTGCTACTCAAAGACTTTGCTCCCAGTTAAGTCACAGACACCAGGCTAAGTGTGAATTTGATGCTTGTGATTCCTCTGGCAATGCAAGAGCAAAGGCCCCGGGGAAGGGAGTAGGGTGTTGGGTCTCTCTATCGGGCCAGCCTCCTGCCAGTTGTCTGGTCTTTATCTAGTTTTCAAGGAAAGAGTTAGAAAGGTTATGTCTTTAACATTGTCTCTCTAAACCTTTCCATAGTAATCTTGCACCATTACATTCCCAACAGTTGGGGAAACTAGGGTTCAGCAAGCAAAGGGTGAATTTACCACACACTGACATCTTCCCTTGTGCAAGTATCTTTGCCGCACACTGAGATGGAGGTAGCTTACTCAGTGCTTTGTTTGAGGTAGCTCATTCTGGTTGAAAGATGCACTAATTGTTCAAGAAGCATATTCACATGGCATCAAAATGGAGTAGTTAACTCCAAACTCAGCCTCCAGCACAACATGCAGTGACTTTGTTTAATACACAAACTGGAACTAAACCAAATAGTGTCTTATGGAAATCTTCCCCCCTGCAGAGCATCTCTCTCCATGCACCTCTTTTTTTTTTCCCCCAGAAATTTATTTTTTTAATCTTACAAGATCTTTTAAATAGTTTCACCTATCACTATTAATTTAAATTTAAGATCATGTTAATAAAATGGATGTGCTAGAAAACAGCCAGCCTTATTCACATTACCTAGTCTAAAAAGATACATTATTTCTAATTGGATTCCATTCTGCCCTTATCTATAAAATATTTTAAAAATAGAACAAAAAGAGAAGAATTTAAAATGTTTCCCAAATAAAATCCACCCTGGCAACCATTCAAACAGCGTAAATATTTTGATACAATTTACAGAAACAGCATTAGGTAATGTTTTATGATGCTCATTAAGCTGTCATGTTCTAAATCACAACCGTCATCAAATGATTTCTTCCCTTCTCCACTATTTAAGTTTGGCAAATATGCACTGTATAAAAGGTGTCAAGTAAAATTGCCACAGGATATACTGGAAATCCCTGCACCAGCTGCATACTCAAATATAAAGGAAGTGCCTTTCTGATCCTACAACCTGATAATACTGGAGTTGCTGGAGGGTTACAGCAGTCTTTGAAAATAAAGCTTCATTACACTGGCATGGAGAGGTGCAGTTTAATCCTCTTTGGAAGCTGGTCCCGCAATCCTGCATTTTAGAAAATTGCTGAAAGCCATTGTGCTTTTGATGGGAATTGGTCATTAACAGTACAGGTGCAGACCATGAGAGAGGCAGTGTCAGCACAACCCCTTCCCACATTTTCTGGTTCTTAGGAATTCCATCTGATAATGGCAGAAGCAGGTTGTAACAGCACCTTTTTGCCATGGATTAAGTTGTTGCTCGTTTGGAGATCTAAGACAGACACTTTCCTCTTTAGGACTTCATTTCCTCTTCATGTTAAGGGAAAGAAAATAAAAACCAAAACACACTACTTTCTTCCTATAGCTGAAAAGTTACTTGACCCTCACTTTCCTACAGACCCTTTCTCATTGGTATAAACTCTGGATGGTTTACAGAATTGTTGTATGTTGTTGGCCTAAAACACAAATTTAATATAGCATTTAAGTCAAAGCGTACTAAGAAACATGTTTTTACTAATTACACTATATATTAAATAAGTACAGCACACATTAAATAAGACCTTGAAATCATAAGGGTAATAAATACTCCTGTCACATTGAATAAATCCCAAATAACAAAACGCTGTTGATATTTATAACTAAATACATCCTTGCCTGACCCCAGTGAGATTTTACCAAGAATATCTTTGGTCTCTAACTAAGCTGATGCATGCTTCCAATCTCAATACCATCAATGCTAAATAATGAAATATATTTTTTGCAATCCTATGAAACAGCTTTCCCAAAGAGGATAGGAGGAAGGAAAACAATCAGCAAAAACCAAAAGAAAACAGCCAGCAGGTTCTTCAAATGTTTATTCAATTTAAATTTTCTATCATTACTGTTCTAAGGTTTCTTTTACTTAGTAGTTTGTGGTGTTTTGTTTTGTTTGGTTTTGAGTTTTTGTTGTTTTGGGGTTTTTTTATTTTTTTAAAGGTTGACGTTTACTTTAGAAGAACTGATGGAAAAAATGTGTTTACGTAGCTACTTCAAATCTTCCAAGTGAGGGACACCTTTTTTTGTAGTTGCTCTTTTACCCAAGACAGTCTTGAGGGCAGAATCCTTTCTTATGGCCACATGGTGGTAGCACTTGGTGCCACTTGGTAGCACTTGGTGCCACATGGTGGTCTTTCACTTGGACATCCCAAGAAATCACAACTGTTAGGATCAGGACTGAGCAGTTTAAGAAAACAAGCTTTACAGACAAGAACCTCTTGTAGGACTTTTCTTTCTTTTCAAGTAACTTCTAGCACTTTCAAAGAGCAAAGGACATTATATAAGAAAAAGAAAATTGTATTATAGTATCATGAAAATAGTTGAGTTCTGGTGAGAAAAAAGCCAAATGACCAAGGAAATATCAAAAGCACATGTCCTCATGGAGACACCTCCTCACATAAATGGCAAGAGAGACGTTTTTTTCCTTCAAAGATGCTAAACTAGTATTTTGGAGGAGTTGCCAAATATCTGAAAAGACAACACAGTAAAACCAGAGATCAGCATCAGAATACAGGTACTCGAAGAGCCATGCTCTCAAGATTGACTTCATAAAAATAGTATCATGAATTTCCATATCTGAAGATTAAATCCGATTCTTCTGTCCTGAACTGATGGCCTTCAAGAAATAATCTGTTATCTGTAAATTAAAATGCCCATTCTTCTCCTTGGCACAAACAATAAACATTTTGCAAACAAAACAGTAAACAGTTCTAGTGATTACATGCACATACAATATGGTGATAAAGTCACTTTTGTCAGCAAGTGAATTAACAGAAATAACAGTAACAAAGTCTTACTGCAGGCACCAGTATAAGCTGGTACAAATCGAAATACACATTGCAAATTCTACCCAGTTACTTTCAAGCTTCGGTAGAAGATACTCTAGCACTAGTCTGACCTTTATTCTGGTGATCAAAAGCAGTTATTGCCTTCCAAAGAGAAGTCAGTGTCCATCAAAAGACTCTAAGGCTTCACACTTACTAAGAGGCCAGCGTATGAAAAGATTATATTTGTTTTGATAAGGCAAACTTTACTCTGTAAATCAATGAGCTGCTGTCTTTACCATGTAAGCAGATCAAAGCAATTGTACAAGCAAAGGCATAAGTCTTCCCACCACTTTTTAGTAAGCAGGGAGATCCAAACTCAGCAGCACCTGAATGCTATTGATGACATACACAGCTAGCTAAGATAGCAGTTTTCCATGTTTATTTTTGATTCCACCAGTACTTTGCAAATTTTGTGTTACAAATCCCAGTTAAAAATGAGCTGGTACAACTATGTTATATGACACAGCACCTTATGACAAGCTACAACCTAAACAACAGAACAAAGGTTTGCCTGTGACTGCAATTTTTTGTAAATCCAGGTAAATTTTAGAAATCTCAATTCCAGAAACACAATAAACTGGAAAAAGGTGGCAAGATTTATTTAAATTATTTCTTTTCTTATACAAATATTTTTCTTTAGAGTATTAGGTCCATATACCATTTAAACACTTAAGAAGTCAGAGACAAATTCAGGCTCCTGGGCTGAACTGAGGAGAAAGGGGATTTGAATCAGTCACCTACATCTCAAACGAATGCTCTAAGTCCATTAGATATAGATCATCAACACTACTACTTCCACTGCCACTACATCCTCAATGTTGTAAATGCTGTCTGTATCATTTTGTGAAGTACTGCCTTTAGTTGCAAATTTTATTTCATTAAAAATGCCCAGGCTGTTAATTTCCCTCTCTCTACTCCCACTCAAAAGCAGTGAGAGGGAATTATAAACAAGTCTTATGTGGATCTGCTTGTTTTTATCATTATAACAGGCAGCCAAATATATAACTGGTCTAGATCCTCTCAGCCCCAGGCTTACGCTCCCAGCATTCAATGGACAACTGACTCACTCTGAAGCATCTGCTCCAACAATAGTTTCCTTGGGCCTCATTTCCCACTGTACCACCACAACGTGCACCAGAAGAAAAGACATACAGCATTAGGAAAAAGATGAGAGCAGGGAAGGAGTAGACAGACACTTGTGGGCCTGTGAGGTTTTTTTAGGAAGATGTATTTCATTACTTTCCCCCAATTCGTCTTGCTGCTCAAGTACTGCAAAGCACCATGATAAAATGAGATATTAACACCACACAAGGAAACGGCGAGTGGTGGGCTCAGAATTCACAAGGTGAATGAATTGTAGTTAGGGATTTGAAGACAACGCACAAAGTTGCCCGCTCCCCAAATCGGCAGGAAGCACGCAAGCAAACATGGTACAAGGTAAAGGGGGCTGCACTGCAAGCAAGGAAGGGGCATGAATGCATGGAGCCTTGCTATGAACCATGCAAGGAGACAGTGGAGAGCTAGGGGTCAGAATCAAGACAGGAGATCACCAAAGACAGTGTCACAGTGGATGTCTGCTATGGGCTGTCTGATCAGGAAAAGGGAGTTGGATGAAGCCTCATTCAAACAACCAGAGCCACCTCATGAGTGCAGACCTTGACAGGGGACTTCAAATGTCCTGATGTCTGCTCAAGCAGAAACAAACATGGAGGGGAGCAAGCAATCCAGAGCAAGTGCCCTGGTGACATTTTTTTGCCAGAGCTGCCAGACAGCCCGACTAGGGCAGGTCTTCTGCTGGACACGTTACTCATGGGCAGGAAAGAACTGTTTGGGAACGTGGTAGCTGATGGCAGCCTCAGCTGCAGTGACCACCAGTGACAGAGCTTAAACCCTGAAGGAAAGTGAGAAAGGCAAGCGGCAGAAGAGAGATCTGGGCTTCAGGACAGTAGACTGGTTTATTCAGGGTAGACAAGAAGCTGTCCTGACGTGAAAAGGTGCCCAGAAGAGGCCATTGATCTATAAGGACAAACTCCGCAATGCTCTAGAAGAGCCTCCCCCAATGTGCAAAAGTCAAGCGGGCCTGGCAGAAGGCTAGTTCAGCTGAACAGGGAGCTTTGGTCTGAACTCTACCACAAAAACAAAATGAATGGTCATAGATTCAGAGGAATATAGAAATGCTCCTCAGGCATGCAAGAATGGGATTGGGAAAGGCAAAGCTCATCTCAATTTAGAATTAGCAAGAGACACAGAGCAACAAGGGCTTTACCGCTGCAGCAGTAGCAAAAACACTAAGAAAAATCTTTGCCTGCTGCCAAATGTGACTGGCACAAAGGACTCAGTTTATCCTGGGCCATCAAGCACATTTACTTTGAAAGTCATAGACCTGTCAAAAAACGGAAGTTTAGTACACAAATGCTCTGATAAAATACTATCACAAACTGGCACACAAACGTGTGATTATTTCTGTTAAATCTTTAAAAAAAATCAACTATTTCAGAACTGTTTATCACAGGAATCATATTTAACAGTTTAGACACAGTGACCTTGCAGATTAACAAAGATGCTTCTCCTCTCTCAAGGAAAAAAAGAGGGAAAAGAGATGGCCTAAAATATCTTGATGTTATGAATTCAAAAACATGGTATTTTGCCTACATATTAAGTGTTAAAGCAACCTGGAGACAAATTAAATACACAAGATATTTTTGAATAATACATAATCATAAGGTGCTAAAGACAGTTTAGAAAGCTTATAAATGCTATTTCCACTAGAATTTGTTTCTTGCTTATCTTTTAGCTCTTGAACTACTGCAGTCCCCAGCACAACTGTTCTAGTTCCACCACAGTTGTTCTAATTCAGGACACAGTGAAACGTGCCACCAGAATCTGTATAAATTCTTCTTCTACAATATGGAATATTTGACCACATTAGCACTGATCATCTATTACGAACTGTATTATCACAACGTGTAAACTCCCTAGTACATCACCTCATGTATATATATTTAGCATAGATAGTTCCTGCCTAAGGAGGCTTACAATTTACATGGGATTGAAGTTCCACATTCACAAAACTCCCAAGTATTTCAATAAATAGCACTTGTTTTAGCAACACAGATGATAACGACTTCCCCTTTCCTCAGTGCCAAAACACCCAGTAACTTCATTTGGTCATCATAGGCTGGAACAATGTAGATGGCAATAATGCAAACTCGCAAAGGAATCTGCATTCAAGACAATGACGTCTGAGCTATGCAGGTCTGTTTGTGATCATACTTGCATTCTGCACAGTATGGTAACTTCCACAGTTTAAACCACAAAATTCATACGAACTACCCAAGCTCAGTCCAGAAGATGGTCAAGTCCCCGTAACTACGCATTTCAGTATGCTGTTCACATATGTCAATCGCTCACCGCAAGTTTATTACTTACTTTCCATCTGCTTCTGGTCTTTTGCACACACAGTGAAACTTGCCACCAAAATCTATATAAAGATCATCTTCTACAACATGGAATATTCGACCAATGGCAATTTTATCTTTGGCAGGTCCCATCTGAATTAAAGGAGAGCGTCTCAACATGGATGCAAAGGATTCCGATTTCTCTGAAGGAACCTACGGATAAATAAAAAAAAAATTTCACAAAACATACTATCTGAAAGAGGAATTAAATTAAACTTGTAGCATACAAAAAGGCTTTATCCACTGAATTACAAGTAAAGATTTCACATGTCCAGCACATTAGTAAGACTTCTAAGGAGGCATCTGGTACATTTCTCCAACCCCAAACATTTTGGACATTAAAGATAAAGCTGTCATTAATTTAATCACACAAAAACATAACACTTTGCATCTCCTGAAAACATCTGCCAGTTCTGCTATTGGTTAGGTAAGTTGATTTAAAAATGCATTCCCAATATTAGGACATACTCGTGCAAAGAACATCTCTCATCTCTTTGCTATCTCCTCAGTGAAAACCAAAACAGAATTAGTACCTTGCAGCTATTCATGCAACTATTTAATAATGAATAATACTTAAATCTTTATTTTAAAGAACAAAACCATTTTGCCAAAGCAGTGAAAATAGAAAGCATGCACAGGACTGATCTAACACATTAAAAAAAATTTGAACCATCATTTATCTCATTTTTCACTCTAAAATATCAAAGTAAATATTTTAATTCATTAACTAAATAAACAAAATGCCAGTTTCTTCTCATAGAGCTTTGTGAAAATAGGAAAACATAAGTCCTCCTGCTCTTCTTCATGGAGACATCTCTGTGCTGTGATCTGAGAAAGCTGACTATCACAGGCTTCCCATCATATGCTAGGTGAAAATACCCAGCTATATCAAAGTGAAACTCATTCTCACATATGCTTTCTCTGATATACTAAATTTGACCACTTTTTAAAGGTTACCTTTATTTAAAGGTAACCTTTAAATTTAAAGGTTACCAAAATACTAATTGTATTTTGAAAAACAATTAGTAAGAAAAGCCTTCTTACCAGTAACTAATGAAAGGGGAAATGCATTTTTGGAAGCAATATGTACCTGAAATCTGAAAGTGAATCTAAGTAAATCATTTTATAGATGGATAAACAGATTCACAAAAAAAGAGCCTATTAATTTTCCCCCACATTTAGGGGTAATTAACTGATATAATAATTACTTCATGCAAGATTTCAGACTATTTTCAAGCCAGCAGAAGAACTAAACAGAACAAAATAATCAATTAATTAAAGGTTTAGAGATCTGTTGGCTTCAACGACACACTTTCCCATTGACTACTTCAACTGGATGCTGAAAATCCATCTATATTTTGTATGAACAGAGAAAAATGCCATCATTTTCCACTTGTACATTTGGAAACTTTTATTCTTGGGGAAGTCAAAACACGAGACAGTTTGGAATTCCAGCTCTGCTGAAAGGAACAAACAGCGTGGGTTGTTCTGACATGACACAGCCTCAGGAATTATAAGCTAGAGATCTGACACCTGGTAAATTTGCTGCTTCAGAAACAGGAACTGTTAAACGCAGTATCCCAAGGACAAGGGCTGAACAAAGTGCAACACGTGCACACGTGCATGCACACACACCACAAAAAGAAAGCGCCTGGTGACAGTAAACCACAAACATAGCAGTAGGATTTTATACAGGAAAGCTAATATCAAATAAGGTTCCAAACATAGGATTGTTTGAATTTCACAATGCAGTCTAAATTCAAATACATGAAAGTTAATTGTACAGGATGCATTTGTAAGTGCTCCAAGAATAAATGCAAAATAGTGGAAGCAATAAGAGGAAGTATTTAAATAAGATTTATCATATGAATTGAGGGGGCAGCAGCAATCTAGATGCAACTTTAAATCAATGTATAAGCCATAAGCTAAAAGTAAACATTTCAAAATTAACATCCCCTCAAAATTACTCCGCCTGAGCAGGAGCTTATAATCCTATCCTCATATTGAAATGCCAAAACCTGTTTTAAGGGAAACTGAGGTACAACAAAGTACAAAATTCAGTGGTCTTCCACTGACTTTCTCAGTATGAGAAGGTCATAGTGAGAAAGTCTATGAGATTGCGGAATCACCCGATTGCCTTGAAATTCAACTGCTTGCCCCTGTAAAGTAACAAATGCTTTTCCATTATCCTGTATGCTCATAAACATTGTTTTCAAAAATGATACATCTCATCTTAGTTATACCTTGTCACTCAACACCAAGTTACAGCAATCAAATATAAGAAAACTCCACAGTCAACTACTCTATCAATTGAGTTGATCCTTCAATTCCCTACTTCCCTAACCAGCGTTAACCCATTTCTGCATCCTTCACTCCTGACCTAACTCGATTTGTTTGAGGAAGATGATGCCAATGAAAACAATCATCCAGAGAGTGATAGCAGGAACACTCACAGCAGATGATTTCCAGTGGACATTCAGTCTCCCAGATGTAGCAGCTGAGTGCTACATAGGAAAACAACTTTCCCATGTAAGAGTTAACATTATCAAGGGGGAATGCCTGCAGGGACTTAAGAAATACACATAATACAAATACAGAAGAGCAGCATATATGATACCGAAGAGACAGACACAAGCACAGTATCATCAACTGGCAGAGATGCTGGCTTTTCAGAAACTGGTGTTTTGGAATAGATCATCCTTTTAAATACTTTACCTGCTCCATCTATGAGATGGATTTTTGTCAGCTGTTCGTGCTGGGGTCCTCCAAAAATTCTGTTAAGTCTTCTTAATTTAGGACACAGGTCTGTAAGTGTTTAAACCAACCAAGCTGGCACTGCCATGCCTCCTCCTGCCCTCTCCACTCCCTCCCAGACAGAACTCCTGTCCCCTTATGTCACCACTGAAACTTGTCCTAACCTGGAGTAAGCCTGTTTCAGGAATGTAACAAACAAAAGCTATTTACTGTCTTGTAAGGACAGTTTTCTGTTGGTCTAGTTTCCAAACTAGATCAAAGGACCAAGTGAGTATCAGGATGAACAAACAAGAGTGTGAGAGTGCCCACAGGTAAGGGCAAAGATAAAAACATGGCAGCAACAGATAAACTCAGGATGATAAGGACTACTATCATTTCATCCTAGAATATTTTCAGTTATCCTTCATAGTAAGGCAAACTAATATGAAAATTGGTCTAGGGGGGAAGAAAAAAAAAAGGCAAAACCACAGAGAAAGGCAGATGTTATCATTTGTAGGCTAATGCATATATACCCCACAGCTAAGTTCAGGTCTCAGGTAAAGAGCAGCTTTGCTTTCATATTTCAACAGATGTGAGGAGGTCCACCTATGGTTTGGATTAATTTAATGCATGATAGTGGAATCAGACACTACATTAGATGATCCATTTCCAACAACCGAACTGCCTTTTCTTATATGTACATCATCTTGAAAAAGTCTGAGCTAGTAGAGAGGATCAAGAGAACTTCTGAGTTCAGTTTGAAGATTTTCCTAAGTTATCTAGAAAGATGGCATTAGTAACGGCCATTGAACACACTGAGCTTTTTTTAAGCAGTAATACAATTTATAGTAAATTCCTTCGTCTCTTGGCAATTACACTTGTTAAATGGCATTCACCTCATTCTTGTTGCCTTCATACGATGGCACAGACAGTAGACTCTCCACCCTAAAAACCACTTGTTGCTTGTGAAATTTTTATCTCCACATCATGAAGATGGGTACACTAACATCCTATGGATCTCCTGTTATCATCACCTAAAAATGGTCCATTCTAGTTAATAACATCCCTCTCCTTTATCTGCCTGGCAGGAAAAAATACAGATACAAAATCCTCCCACGTGCAAACTTGCCTGTGAAATAATCTCTGTACATGACACACAAGTGCTGTCTTTACACACTGACAGATGTGCTCATTCCTTACTAGAACAGAGATTAAACTCACTAAGATACAGATGTAATGTACAGATAAATCTTTGGCCATTCTTCATTGTGGACAGTTTTTCAAGAAGCCACTGGGAATCTGTTTGAATTCTACCACAGGTCTACAAGTCTGCAGCATTCTCCATTCTGCTTCCTGGAGAGGAACTTCTCAAGAGCACAAATATCTAATTTATGTATATGAGAATCCTCAAGAGAATCCATTGGTTACTGCCATCAAGGATTCTTTTGTGGACAGTCCAGAAACAGAGTGAGCTAAAATACAGTATTTTCTCCAGTTTTCTGCATAACCTAAAGGAGATGTCATTAAACAGTAATCTATCTCAAGTGTTTAAAGAGATTTAATGACATTTGGAGTACTTTCCTCCATGATTTCTAAATCTTCTTAACTGGATTCCCCACAGTAGCACCACAGAAAAACAATAAGACAATAAGATAACAGATAACAGGGAAACATACTTTAAGCACTCTAGTTTTCTGATCTCAAGGATTGTTGGCCATGCAGCTATGATAGATAACGCACTGATAACACATCAAGTTGCAAAAATTAGAGAATATTACAAAATTCAAAAGCACAAAGGGCACATTCTTTTCAAGTACCTGAAGTATAAAGGCTTTTTTCCTTCTTCCTCCTTAAATGCCCAACCTGTTTGATTTTCCTTCTAATTTTTAGGTTTTTAAGTTTTTCACAAATATTTGGATGCCTTTCACTTTTGGTGTGCCTGGTTCAATAAAAAACAGTAGCCCTTTCAATAACAGAATACTCTGCAAGATGATATATATTAACCAGAGAGTGGAAAAAGTCATAGATTTAACCCTAGTAAGATCCAAACGAAAGAAATAACTCCAATGGAGGAATGTAACATACTATTTCTGGAGCAAAGCCTATGACTATACAAGCAGGGTGGTCCTATCCCACCCACTGAGCAATATGTCTTTAAAACCCTAGCTACATGTTTTATGTTTGCTTGCAAAGGCAAGTAGCATGCGTGTTGGAATGTGAGAGATATGGATGAAACATGGAGAAGTGAGATGGGAGGCTGGTAATCTGACTGCTACAATTAAGGGGTGAATGACATATTAACAACAAGCAACATGCAAGAATGCAACCCTCTGTAACTATCAAATTTGGTTTCCTCAGCACTGTCATCCATAGCTAGAAAGATTTTTCTGTCCAAAGTTAGTTACACAAAACAACAAAATGGGAAAACGGATTTGCAATAACAAGTTAGTACGATGCCACAATAGCTAAAGGCTCAACAGCTTGGAGCCTTGGAGCCTACTCAAAACTTGACTGGAAAAGGCCCTGAGCAACCTGAACCAAGTTTGTCCTGCTTGGAGCAAGGGGTCTGAACAGATGACCTCCTGAGATCACTTTCAACCATATTATTTTATTTAGGAAAGAGAGAAGACTGGGAGCCTGCTATAAAGAATATTAAAACAAACCCCAATACATTAAGCTACTCTCTGACCAAGTATATATTGATAAGGCACTTCTTTCAACCGTAAACCTAAAAAAATTTCGCTATCTACTAGCCCACCAGACCTTGATTTTCCATACCTTGTAATTACTAAAAGTGTGCTTAGATATAAACCTAAATCCCAGGAATTTTTTAAGAGTTGTTGTAGGCATTACTACGGTAACAGGTCATAGTGATTCACGCAGTTCATTTACCAAATGCCTCTCTAGTGTAGTTTTACTGTTTGTTACTCAAATGAATGCAACAAGCTCTATTTAAGCCAAAACTCCATTGTGCAGAAGAGTATCACCTTAAAGGCACCAGGACCAACTCAGACAATATACTGCAAAACCTGACATCCAACAGTTAATGGCTTTCCATCCAGAAGCAGTGTAACAAGCATTGCCAACTCAAGAGTTCTCTTAAATTTACCAAAGAACAAGCATCAAGCTTTGTTTTCACCACCACGGTTTCCCTGCACACTGAAGTTCTTCCAAGAAACGAGGGTGAAGATTCAGGAGGAGCACTGAGAGGACTGATACATGACTACAGTGACTGAAATTTTAACATACAAGCATACAAGCAATTACAGCTCAAAGTAATTTCTCTGGGTGCCTCCTCCTTTTTATACATTAAACTATTTGGTCTAATGCTGATGACTCTTTATTGAGAAGTTCAATATATTTGTATTCTGAGACCAGAATATAATCACTCAAATTTTAGGCCTCATGCCTTTAACTCATCTCAAACAGAAATGTACAGCTGTCAGTCTCCACTCAACCAAATAAGTTCATGTACCTTCTACACCTCCAAATTTGAACATGTTCACAACTTTGTGCCTAGCAGTAATCACTGATTTTAGAGCTTTCTCAAAGCAAAAGCTCTGCTTCCTGTATCAGTAGGAAAGAAAAGTTTAGAAAAAAAGTATTTTAAAAGTTAAGAGCTGACACTAACATTTATTACTTATTTACTCTAAAATACTGTCAACCTCTAGTAAGTGCCTAATCGAGATTTATTAAAAACCAACCCAGTCTTCAGGCTCATTCCACCGTACAGCCATTGTCTACCAAGACAGCATTCCTACTAAACCTGCAGAGCCCTCCAAACCTCCTGCAGACTTTGTCTCCTCTTCTAAAGTAGCTCTGCACTGGGCAAAACGCCCCACACTGCCTGCCTCAGGTCTCTACCACTTGCATCTCTACCCAAAGGACAGGCTGACACAGAATTGTTCTTTTTCTTCAAATTTTTTAAATACTGTCCCACAGTTTACATACATCCCGAGGTGCAGAAAACACCATCAGTAATCGCCTCAATATATAGCACTAAGTACAGCGTTATACATCCTACTCCTTTGCAGAAGGCTTGTGCCTACCATTATTTTTTCAGACAACACAAGCTACAGCTCTGCAGGCCAGGGGTTCACCTACTTGTTTATTATCAACAGATATGTAAACAATAAATAGAAACAAAAATCTGATAAATACTTGTACTTGTCATATACAGTACATGAATTGCTTATATTTTGTAGTACTGGGAGAAATCAGAAGTCCAAGACGAAATATGACTCTGGAGCATCACTTGGACCTTCATGTGAACAGTAATGCAAAGACAGGAACCATATCTTCAGTGTGACAGATACCTTCTCTTCTCCATCCCCATTCTACCATTTGAAAAAGAGACATTTGCAAAAAATATCAAATTACTTGCTATCCTTTTATTTGCAAACAGCATTCATCTCAAATAGTATTAAAGAGGACAATTTGCAAATTGCTAGTAAATATACATTATTCACACATGGAGAATACATACCATAGATGCCAGCTTGATGCCCCAGTCACTAAAAGATGTACAAGGCTATTTTAGCCTTTTTTGAAGCTTGATGTTTAATTCTGCAATATGTACCAAAGCAAATATTAAAATGCTGTTATCTAAAAAACCCAAATGTTTATGGATAAAGCAGACATGTGAAACTATGCACATAGTAGAAAATAGGAAGATTATTCTTATACAGCTCTGCATAATGCAAACTAGGACACAAGTTTTAGCTAGTATACAAGTAATTAAATACAACTGCCACAAAATTCACCTACCAAGGCTCATAAGTAACAGCACATCATCATCCCACTTACAGCACAGTTATAATCAAAGACAGCATGAACTCAAGAGTTTGTTCTTTTAAAGTCCACTGTCTGGTTTGCATTTTTTCCCCACCATAATATAGCTCTTTTTCCTCCCCGATTAGTGGCCTGAGGTTTTGTCCTATAAAAAAAATATCAAACAACTGAAGTTCATACTGTTTCCCAACAGATTCAGCTTACAACCCAAATTGGGCAACCACAAAGACAAGGAAGATCTCTTCAGTTTCCTTTAAACAAGAGACTTTTCCATTTTATTCCATACAAACAGATAAAAGTGAAGAACTAATATAAACCTCTTGCTAACAAAGGGTTTCGAAGATTAACTACTGTATAAAGCTGAAACAAAAGCAAGATTTGTGTTATTTAATAAAAACTAATGAAGCAAAATAGTCCAAAGAGAAAGTGTAAAGGAGGATCCGTGATTCAAAGCAGAAATAAAAGCAGTGATTTAGGGAAAAATCTAAGATTAATGACTGCAAAGTCACAAAGGAGAGCTCTGAAAGCAGTCAAGGAAAAAACTGGAAGCTTCCATGCTAGTAAGCAAGAAGATATTTATAAAAAGCTTCATATGAATCACTTCCTATGCAAAGATTGTTACAAGGCTCAATTTCTGTAAAGACAGCACTTGCACACCAGCTTACACTATGAATTCTTTAAGGGAATTATTTTAGTTATAAGGATTCTAATATATTCTAACATTAATTATTTAATATCTACAGTCCAGTAGAAGAAATATCAGTAAACCAGAAATTCCAGCAGATACCATATTCATTAATTTCTGCCCATACCTGAGTAATGATTTGAATTGCACCTTCAATGGCAGCAAACCCCAAATTATATAGTTTTGGAATAAACATAAATAGTGTCTGTACCCATCTTTTTAAAGGTAAGTTTTGAAGAAGGCAGGAAAGGGGAGAAGAAAACAGATCCATTTTTTAATACAATATGGTACTACAAAACCGGTATTCAAGAAGACCACAGTGAGCACTGAAAGCTTTTCCTCCAAAACTTTAAAATTTGGAGGGAAAAAAACTCAGATTTTATGATAAAAAAAAGCAAAGGAAAACAGCTCTTTTTGCTTAGAAGAGGACGAGGGAAATTGACTGCTATATTTTCATTCTTACCTTTATTAAATTTTTATTAACTTTCAAAAACCTTGCATACTTAGGGTTTTAATTGTCTAGAGTTATTTCCCACCACAACCTTAAAACTACAAGCACCCCCAAAGAACCGCCAGAAAGCAAAACAAACTTCTGCTGTTTCAACCAAAAGAGGAACATCTATACATTCTCCTCAGCACAGTGAAGAAATGTGGTTTTATTTTAGAAAGCAAAACAAACAAAACTCTTCAGCCAAAAAGGCTGGAAGTAAAAAGCTGAAATTAGGCATTTAAGCATCCCTTCGTGAGAAGCAGTGACTAAGTGTTTTGGCAAAGCGTCATTTAAATTTCACTGTAGATATTAGGATTTTTGGCAACCAATTTACTGTGCAAGTCTAATAGCATTTTGTAAAGACCTCTTCATTAAAACCCTGACTCCTTATTTTTTTAGATACCTGCAGGATTAGGCTTTAAGGAGCATAGGGAGAGAAGCTAGGGTATCTCCATACTCACTGCTAACTTGAAGGTAAAAGCTGGCAGTGACTTTGCTGCATACAATGTGCTAGAAGTCTCAGTGTCCCAGCATGACTTGGGAGCACACCTGAACTGAAGTCTCTGGAGAAGAGCACCCTCTCCCCTGTGAAACATCTGCGAGAGCATGATCTACTCCATAAGCCTTCTCTGCAGCTTGGACAAAACAATCTGACAATATTTTAAACCTTAGTTGTAAACCGGAGAACTTAAAGCTGTTCTTGCCAATCCATTTGAAACCAGATGAGCTGTAAGCCCTGGAAAATGAAGAACATCCTACTTTATTTTTCAATTTAGTCCTAAGTAACCTACAATAATACTGAAAAAAAGCCTGTAGGAAATCCCATTTAGATAGTTACATTAAGTGGATATCCAAGCTGCCCTCATAAGGCAGAAAACGCTAAAAGTAACACTGGAATAGAAACTCTGATGTTGCTTTCTTACATGCATGTATTGCAATTGACACTTTTTTCATAGAATGGTTTGGGTTGGAAGGAACCTTTAAATATTATCTAGTCCATCCCTCCTGCCATGGGCAGGCATATCTTTCACTAGGTCAGGTTGCTCAAAGCCCCATCCAACCTGGCCTTGAACACTTCCAGGGAGGGGACATCCACAACTTCTCTGGGCAACCTGTTCCAGTGTCCCACCACCCTCATCATTCTTCCTTTTGTCCAATCTAAATCCACCCTCTTTCAGTTTAAAACCATTGCCCTTTGTCCCATGACTACAGGCCCTGGTAAGGAAGATGGAGAGAGACTTTTTACAAGCCCTCTTAAGTAATGAAAGGCCACAATAAGGTCTCCCCGGAGCCTTCTCTTCTCTGGGCCGAACAACCCCAACTCTCTCAGCCTTTCCTCACAGGAGAAGTATTCCAGCCCTCTGATCATTTTTGTGGCCCTCCTCTGGACCCGCTCTGTCTTTCTTGTACTGGGGACCCCAGAACTGGATGGAGTACTCCAGGTGGGGTCTCACAAGAGCAGAGGGTATTTATTTAAAGTCCACAAATTTATCTGAAAGACAAGCTTGCTGGGGCAAGTGCAAGTCTCTGGCTGAAATTCAGTGCCTTATGTCAGTCGAAGTCAGTCTAGATGGCCACAGTGCTCCTTTCCAGCCTAAAAAATTGTTTTATCTTCAGTTACATAAGTACATGTTATACTTTCAACAATGCAGATACCATTTTTCTAATGTTCTGTGCAAGCAATAAAATATTCCGGCACATAACTCCTAAAGAAGATCTGTAAGAGCTGTATTGCTTCATTGACTTCCACCTAGGAAGAACTGTGACTAATTAAGAAAGAGGCTACTATACAAAAATATCTACAAAGCTATTTTGAAATGCATGTAATGCAGAAATAACTGATTTTGCTGAAGAATATCTTCATTTTGTCCAAGTTACAGTTCCTCTTTACCAACCTTTCCCATCCCAAAAAGAAAAAATATGAAAAAGACTAAACTTCAGTTTCACTAAGAATAGGACTATTCATATTTCATAGCATTGTCCAAAGGGAGACAAACATGGTTATAGGAAGATATAAGGGTAATAGTTGTCATACTTGGCAAAGAGCACTGGAAGATTTTGCTTGGCTACAGCCACAATTTTTAAGCCAACTTCACATATTGAAATTACATTTTTTTAAAAAGTGTTTTAAATTATATTTTCATTGGAGATTAGGAAAGGATTACACTTGTATTTTAAAAACAATGAAAGATTCATCATGTACTATCTGCTATCAGTTTATGTTCATCAACATCCTTCCATCAAGCTCCATATTGTGGTACTCATTGCAATGCTGACTGATGAATATAGTATATTCCAAACCTAATTTTATCTTGGCATACAGAGTAACTTCTAATTAAAAGTATCTCAGCTGTGCAGAGAATATGCAAGATACTTGTATGTATATATTCGTATATATATTGTCCTCATAATAATGAGCAATGTAATATTGTGAACTAAGCACATTTTTGAGAGATGCAAATAATAATTAACCAAATACATGTAGCACTTACCCAGTAAAATACCAATGTGAAAACAATCTGTGTGTCTCAATCACTTTTTTCAAGTAGGATCATGCAGATCTCAAAAAAAAAAAAAAAGATCACAGGAATAGGATTTGTACACTGTGCATAATATTCAACAGGTTTTCCTGACTTGTACTTTTAGTATCAAAACTTCTTTGTTGTCTAGACATCTCTTTATGTTGTTGTTAAGGCTATCTGCAGCTTTTTTCTGTTTGAAGATGTATATTTATTAGATTTATCATCGAGATGCAGTACATGAACTGTTCTTCAAGCTCATGAAAGAGCATAATTATTCAGAATACTTTGTAAAATGCCATAAGTTATCAATGTCTTATTACATGCTGCTAAATCAAATGTAGCAATACTGTTCATAAAACAAACATAAATTTTTTCAGTTAACAGACTAAACTCTTATGTCCTACAACAAATACTGTGCTATCATAGTAAATCCAAAGGCAGGTGATTCTTTTAGTCAATTATGGTTATACCTTATCAGAAGAGTCAAAGGTATACTCTATATTTTGTTTGAGTCTGAATTTTTTGGTATTATATACAGCGACACACATGACTAAAGTGTAAAACTATACTTCTTTTTCCTGTGACTTTACTCAACTGTGCTTAGGAGGAATAGCATAAAACAATACAGTGCATCTGGTGAGGGGAAGGACATCACAGCTGTATCAAGAAAATTAAGCATCTACAGCTGCTTCTACACCCTTTCTTGAAACTTCTTCATCAATCAATTGCCCATTTAAAATACCAAAAAGCAGCAAAGTCATATTGCTAACACACTATAATGCTACCCAAACCACCAAGGCTTATCTAACAAATCTTATAAATGTACAATCGGCTGCACTGGTTGACTCAATACCAACTTCTTTGTGTTTGTAGTAAAAGGAAGGTTTTCCAGTTATCTTCACATTTTGATTGGATACACAGTGCAGAAACTGCAAAACAAGACTTCCATAAAGAATTTCAAATGCAGCTTTGAAAATATGCTGTTGACTAGCCAGAAGGATCATTTACTAAACAACGCTGAGCTAAGAATTTATTTCATAACATAAAATAGTACATAATTTGGTCGCAATAAAGCTGCTTATTTTTCTTGAATTTCAATAACTTCTACATACAATTCAAAATCTGAAGTATTTATATCTTTCCTTCAAGGATTATTTTATAGCAAAAAATGAGAACACTGCAATGGTATAAATACAAGATCAACAAAACACGAAGCTTTCAGAGAGGTGGAAAGAAAGAACGGATGAAAACAAAGAGGTGAAGACAACAGTACAGACAAAAGTTCATTGATGTTCTGCTTTAAGGAATAAAAGGAGAGCCAAGTCTTATTGCCATTTCTTCATCAGTAACAGGGAAGGAAACAAACTCACATCACTTAAAGTAGTAAAGATAGTTAGGTAACTGTATGTAATATATGGAAAGAGGTGGAAAAAAAACCAGGAACCAAGAGGTGATTCCTACAATGCCCTGAACCTGTACATCCATGGCTTTTCACATTCCTCCCAGCTACCTCCAATTCATACATACCCCTCCCCTGTGCCTGCACCAGTTCCTAAATGAGCTGGGATCACCTATCTCAACAGTAAGATTCCCACCCACCTAGCATGCTGGCAGCCCCAAGGAGCACACAAACACAAGGTCACCTGCTGGTGTGAGCATACCAAAATTCACAGCTTGCAGAAGACCCAAAGGGTCTAACTCTCCAGTGCAATTCTGAACAGAAATCACCTAGTCTCTGAATCAGGGAAAGTGGGTGAACCTACTGCACAGATTACATCAAAAAGAAATTGTACCAGATGAGCACACACAGCCCTAAGAACAGCCCATGGTGCTTTGAGCCCAGCATCTGCTTGTGCAGCTAGATCGCTTAGACAAGAACTCTGCATCATTTCTCTGAGCAGTTATATGCCTGCGTCCTGGTATTTTAGGTTGCTGTATGGGGTTGCCATGCTGAAATGGAACACTGGCAATCCCACACAACAGCACTGTCTTATCTTCAGTCTGACAGTTTCTCCATTTATCACCACCCTGCCCTTCCAGGCTCTTTTTTCCAGGCTCCTGGAGGACAGGATGCTGTTTCAATAGTAATAGTAGGAGAGTAACTGGGATCTCCCACAGCAACAGTGGATGTAAATATCCTGTTGATAACAATAACCACTAGGAAGGATTTCAGTTCCTATTTAACCTTCACATTATAGTTCCGTACACCTTCTTCCAGATATCTCACATGTAGCCGATCAAGAGTAGGCAGCTGCCATTCACTTGCTTTTCTCCATGATCCTGGTAGTCCCAAGACAGTCTGAATTTTGGGATTCCACTCTGACAGCCAGTCACTCAAGACGTATCACACACGCCTACCACTCACAGACCTCCAGCAATGCCAAAGCAATCGCTCGTCAACTCAGAGCTACCTGAAGGAGTGGTTGCAAGGAACTGCAACCCGCTGCTCCTCCAGTGCTGTGGTCTTCCTCACGCCAACCAAGGACAGAGCTGTGCGAGGTGCTCAGAGCCTTCCCGCATGAATTTGTGTTCCTGAGTCACCGCTGCCTATCAGAACTGTGTACTATTTTACTGTACTATAATTACGTCCTCCAAAGGGGCAGTATGCATCATTCCTCTGCTGTCCAACAACAACATTAGAAGTCCTGTCTAATTCATTTCAGAGAGCGTTGCTCCAACACCATGTGAGTTTTAAAAAATGCTGTCATGCAAGCACTTCTGCCATATGCAAAACAGGTCATCCAACAGACCCAGTTGTGCCCACAGCTGAGACAAACCCAAGTCAGAAGAGCCAAGTTTTGGTGCCTCAGCCAGAGCATTCATAGGCTAGAACTGCTCCTTCACAGAGGTCGAAAGAAGGACAAACAGGCTTATTCCCACTATAATGCAAACCAGCATTTCGAGCAGATCCAGCTGAGAGGATGCTGAGAAGCCTGCAATACAGTCCTTATTTAGCACGAACCTGAAAGCACCAGGATGCATTCATGGTGTAGCAGGAGCAGACATAACCCAAGTTTCTCAAACGCAACTGTACAAGCCGGCAAAGTAAGCCAAGAGAAACTTCCAGGTAAAGAAAACTCATTCCAGCTCCCGCAAATCCCACAACTGGCAAGTCCCGCTCTCAGTTAGTCAGCAGTTTCCAGTATTTGAATGCTGGCGAGAAGGTAATCTACCTAAAAGAATAACCTCTGTGCTTGGCATATAGGTTTTATAAAATGCTGTTACATTTGTAATCAAACCAAAAATGTTTTTAAGTTATTTATTACCACTGGAAAAGCACTCCATCCACACAAAGATTTCAGGTGTCCTAAGAAATATTACACTATGAAAATTACAAGTGAAAATCACACTAAATATAAATAAGTATTTTTGTTCTCAAATAACTGCAACTTCAGTAAAATCATCTGCTAAAAGTTAACTTAAGTGGGAAGACAGATTTAAAAAAATATTTCCCATCAATAATTACATTAAAAATAATTCTGATTTTTTTCTTATGCTTGATTTCAAAACATCCAGTGTTACACACTATTTTAAACTGAGGTTGCCAAGATACTGCATAAGCAAGACAGACACACAACCTTTACAAAGAATATCCATGTAGCTTTCAGAACCAAAGTGTAATACATTCCTTTAAAATTCTCACTTCCGTGTTTTAATCTCTCCCCTAAAACATAAATAGATAAGGTAGCCTTTATATCACCTATTAAAATAGTTTTTATTTTCTTCTCTTTATGAATATTGATACTTTATTTTTTAAAATAGTGACAAGAAATTTAAATACATGGACACCCTCCTCAAATTTCTGAATCCCTTCAGGAAAGAACCTGTGACTGATTAAGTAAATTTAAAAATATATAAAAGTTTCTGGAAGAATAATTTCTAATCTCTCTACCAATCCAGTCCCTTCCATCTGAACGTCAGGGAAAGTCAGTTACATTTCTTCTTAATAAATGTTTTCCCTTATTTATTCAATGAACTAAATAGGAAATTCCTCAAACATGCTACTTTTCCTGCGACATCTAGAAACAAGCAATGCCCTCTGCTGTGCCGGGCGCGGAGGTTCACCTAAACCCGAGCGCAGCATCCCTGCCCGGCTGCCTCGGCGGGACCCGCAGCTGGAAATCTCTGCTTCTGAACAAAGACTACGTTTCTGCTCATATCACTGATCTCTGACATGCACCTTCTGCAACCACAGAAGGTTTGTACCCTGTTACTATAAAGTCAAAAGGCACCAAAAGAGAAGTTTTATTACGCTGTGACACATGTTGCTGACCAGTGGCAAAGCTATCATAGTGATAACCCATTTCTACTTAAAAATATATTTGACAAACTCCAACACTTTTTTTTTTTTTTAAACATTTTTAGACTATAGTTCACAGTGAAGGAAACCACACAATTTATTCTTAATTAGTTACTTTACTCTTACATTTTCTTCAAACATTGGCAACCCAGCTAAGAATGTAGCTCAACAACTACTTCTCTACCTGTACCAACAAAAATCAAGTCCTTCCTAAAAGGCAAGGTTTCCTATTTTGCTAGGCAGGCAGCTTCAACCTGCAAATAAAGGTAATACCTAAAGCATTCCCTGTCCTTCTAAAATATTTCTTTAAGCAATCCACAGAGAAGAAAAGAACTTTAAACTTGGGGGTTTTTTTTGTTTGGTTCAGAATGCAAAACTTAGACATTATAAAAATGCAGAGGGAAAAAGCAGTAAGAAGCAAGCTGCCCGCTGTAGACAAAGTTAAATATCACGTGGGTTTATGAGAATATTTTGCTTACCAAGTTGCTAACTTTTTAACAATTTTAATCAACGTTTAAGTGCCTGCTCTGTAAGTTTCACTATTTGCAAAACAGTGACAACAGAACTGTAAACCGAAGGTGAAAAATAAAACACAAAACCCTAAAAAATTACCAACACAGCAGAGAACACCACCAGGCAACTACGAAGCAAGGTCAGCAGTACACATTTGCTGCTGTGCCCAAAAAACTTAAAAAGCTACCTAGGAAAAATATCATCATGTTTTTTGAACCACTTTATACGAACACATGTCAACATGCCCATTTATAATATTTCCTGACATTTACCTAAAATAAGCCACTGCCTACCAAATACCATAGCATTCATACAGTTTCAAAAACGAGGAAAAAACAGCTGACATAGGAAAGCAGTACAGAAACATCAACAAACCTCTCCCCCCCAAAAAGAAACAGAAATACTAAGGACCCAAATAACATCTCTGTGCTCTTACAGGGTGTAAGTACACCAAAGCCAGGCAGCGCTTTGTACCTATTTGCCAGCAGAGATACAGAACACAAGCTTTCCTCTGGCTGTGGCTCAGGTAAGGGATGAGCAAGACCACATTCCTCCTGCTTGAAAGAGCAGATCTTGCAGATGCACACCACCCCAGAAAGGGACTGCAGCTCGAGCCACCGCACCCTCTCCTGAGGAGGGTGTGTTGCTCCCCTTAGAAGGATTTTGTCGAAAGGTCTTCTAATGCTTTGAGTTTTTCCAGGAGCATCCAGTACATCCTCCCATAAGTATTACCCAGCTTTATGTCACATTAGCATCAGGGCTGCTCCCAGCTGTGGAAAGTTTATTTACCAAATAACACACTCCCTAGCAATCAAAAATCAGTTAAAATTGGCGAAAAGGTGATTTCAAGAAAACTACACAGAGACAACAGATTACACTGCAACTCAGTCCGCTTTCATTTTACTCATTTCAGTATGCCATCTTCCACTGCTAACTCATTCTCACCAAAACCCACTCCCTCTTCTGCACACTCTTGAAAAAGCAAACAGTGAATAATCATCAATCACACTTGGGCTCACCAAGCGCTTTGCTAACCGGGCTAAGAACAGCATGAAAGTAGACTCATGACAATCTTACTTCATCTCATTGTTACGCTTTTAACATCATGTGTCACTGCAAAGCAAGCTACTGGTTTTCCTCTTGCTCAAGTGAGAAAGTAATTCAGCAGAGCATAGAGAAATCCAAAGTTGTAGTCCAGCTCTTCATTTTACATCCCTAGTTTGATTTCTGTATTGTATTATTTATATTTGTACATGTAATTCCATTTGGACATGATATTGTGAATAATATGTAACATTAGAGTTAGTTCAGAACCTTTAAAGGCTTGATGACTATTTATTTATAGATAGAAACAGAAAATAATATGTTCCTAGCTTCTTACTTCAACAGAAAGAAAAAAAAAACAAAACACCCCCCCCCCCCATCCCCAAAGTAGCATTCAGTATCTTCTACAGCAGAGATCAACTGGATCTCTTCCCAAACTCTTCTGTGGACATCCCCCTTGGATATCACCTGAGCCAGCACCCTGGCTTAGACAGACCTTTGATCCTAGCACAGCCAGCCTTGTCAGTGTGGATATTCAATGGAAAACAGAGTGTTACAGATTACACGGTAATTTGGGATATCAGGTCCTGGATTCAGTGACTGAGGCATTTCTAGTTCTGCACTCCCAGTACTAAACCAGTCCTGCAACATTAATTCACAGCATTAATCTCCATATCCTACCAGGCAAACTCCAAGTAATCCCAGCCCCTGATGTGGTAAAACAGAACTGGAAAAGTTAGAAAAAGAAGAGTGATAAGGATGAAGAGCAGCACAGAATCACTTCCACCTGAGGAAAAAACAGAGGTCAGGGTTTTTCAGCCTGGAAAAGATATTCTGGGATACGTTAGTACACACACACTGCTTTTTTCTGCGATTCCCTAGATATCTGTTAACAGCCACCGTCACAACAGTGGGAAAATGAGCACAACAAAAATCAATGCCACAGCCAGAGAAGGTGACTTTTTTTAACAAAAGCTCTACATGCATTTTGCCCACTCACACTCATTCTTTCACAAGTTTCATTCACTCACATTCTCATACCCACAGACTCACAAGAAGAAGCGTATACCGAAGTGGTCTGGGCAGGACCTGGGTGCAACACCAAGGACAAAGGATGCCAGCTATCAAAGCCTCACCACACCTCTGAGATTATTCCTGTTTGGCAACGATCAACTAGGTTTTG
Source organism: Mycteria americana (assembly GCF_035582795.1). Classification (NCBI taxonomy): domain Eukaryota; kingdom Metazoa; phylum Chordata; class Aves; order Ciconiiformes; family Ciconiidae; genus Mycteria; species Mycteria americana. The sequence goes on from NC_134366.1 coordinate 143,128,102, forward strand.
GACAGATCTTTTATACCCTTCAGGAGTCAACAGTTGTTTACAGGGTGGTCCTTTGCTCCAGAATCTCACTTACTGCAGCCTCAACAAATAGCAGACTGCTGCTCACTATCTATCTCTCCACGTTTGTTTTCATGGTGGAATAACAGGAAAACAAATGGCACATAAGATATGATACAAGCCTGTTGCCCTCCTCCTGTTGTTCAGAAGCAGGGTCTGCTCTTGATGAATCATCTGTGCTCCAGGCTTGTCAGAGTGCAGGCCTTGACAAGATCATCATGATCCTCAATTTTACTCCTGAGAACAGCGTCATAGAATTATAGAACCATTGAGGGTGGAAAAGACCTTTAAGATCATCAAGTCCAACCATTAACCTAGCACTGTCAAGTCCACCAATAAACCATGTCCCTAAGCACCACATCTACATGTCTTTTAAATACCTCCAGGAATGGTGACTCAACCTCTTCCCTGGGCAGCCTGTTCCAATGCTGGACAACCCTTTCAGTGAAGTAAAATTTCCTAATATCCAGTCTAAACCTCCCCTGGTGCAACTTGAGGCTATTTCCTCTCATCCTATGGCTTGTTACTTGGGAGAAGAGACCGACACCCAGCTCACTGCAACCTTCCTTCAGGTAGTTGTAGAGAGCGACAAGGTCTCCCCTCAGAATCTTTTTCTCCAGGCTAAACAACCCCAGTTCCCTCAGCCGCTCCTCATAAGACTTGTGCTCTGGTTTTCCACATTAATATACACTGTTCTTTCAACCCCTGTCCTATTGTTTCTTTTGACGCTTATTTCCACACCAGCCTCCCTATTTCTACTACAAATCTCCAGAGTACTGACCTAACAGGTCTTTGATTTGGCCGGCTAAAATTGTTTTAATTACAAGATTTTCCACATCCTTCCTGCCCACCTAGAATACAGTTTTGCCCACAGAGCTGTACCTTGCATTCTACACACTCAAAACTACTTGTACGCTTTCTATATTCGTTTTTTGTAGGAGCATGTTAAAAAAAGAGCGTAAGAACTGCCCACGTTCCTGTAGGACGTTTACTACGCAGCGTGAAGTGGTGAGACGAGACAAACAGGCGAAGGCAGCCGGGCAGGCAGACGGAAGGGCTGTGCACGCAGTCGGCGTTCCAAAAGGTACCGCGAAGCCGGTGGGGAAACACGCCGCCCGCACCGGTCAGGAGGCAGAGCAAAGCGGTAGCAGGCCCGCGAGGAGGCACTGCCGGGGCAGCCAGGCCAGAAACGCCCCCGGACACTGCCCCGGCCCGGCCGCGCCCTCACCTGCCGGGGGCCGGTGGCGGCGGTACCGGTGCCCGGCCGCTCCTCCGTCTGCTGCGGGAGGGTCCCGGCATCCGGCGCTCCCGCGGCTGGGGCACCGCCACACCGCCTCACGGCCGGCAGCCGCAGCCGAACGCCTGCCCGGGCGGCGGCAAGGCCCCAGCTCGGCGCCGCCATCGCTGTCCGCGTGGAGGGCACAGCGTGAACTTTGACCCGCGCCACGCCCAGGTCACCGGCACGCGGCGGGCGCAGGCGCACCGGCCTCGGCTGAGGCGGGGCGGCCGCCATCTTGGCTGAGGGACGCTGGGCTGCGCTTTGCGGGCGGGAGGCGGCGGCTTCCCTCGGCCGGCGGCGGGGCGGCCGCCCCGGGGGGCCGGGCACGGCCCGGGCGCTCTCGCTGGGGGAGGAGACCCGGCCGACCGCGGCGCCCACTCCCCTGCTGAGGCGAGCCCGGGGCGGCTTGCGGGGGCGTGGGGGAAAGGGATGGGCGGAGGGAAAGCCGCCCCCGGCCGCCCGCTCCGTCCCGGGCGGGGTCGGACACGCGGGGCTGTTCGTAACCGCCGTGTGCCCGGCGAAGGGGCGCGCAGCCATCCGCGGGGCCGGCGGGCGGGGGGAAGGAGTGAGCCCAGCGGCCCGCGCCGGCCGCGGCTCGGCTGCGCAGCGGCCTGAGGAGCCGGTCCGTCAGGCCGAGAGGAGAGCCGGCGGCAGTGCTGCCTCAGGGACCGGGAAAGCGGTGCTGGCTGCGACGGGAACGCGCACAGCCCTGAAAGTAGAACTTCCATTGCAGCAGCCAGCCTAAGGCTGCTTGCACTCCAGGGGACGGTGCAGGCAGAGGAAGATGGAGCTGAAGCTTATTACAAGTTTGGGTAATATGTTACAGTAACAACGATGCAGATGCTTGGCCTTACAAAAAAAAAAATCTTCCTTTATAACTCAGAAAGCCCAATTCTGGAGTAGGTGACCCTTCTGTTCATCAGTTACATAAGTAAAAAAACCCTGTAGAACAAGGATCATGTTCCAGAAGGACCTGTCTTTGTGGAGGAAGAGCTCCACTCTCACTGTGTCATTCAACTCTCCATTCCTTTGTTGAGGGGTAGCTGTCAGAGGCTGAGGGTACATCTCAACCCATTTTCTGAACTTCCCACTGTAATTTATGTAAGCCACTAGAAGTCAGCCTAGGCCTAGTCTTCTCTACAACGGCCAAGCTCATCCACACAGACTCCCCCTACTACAGTAGTATCTATCAGCACTACTTTGAAACCAAACTTAAAGAACTATTTCAATCAGAAATAAAAATTTCTTATTTATATAATCCTCCATATTCACAGGACAGTACATTCCTCAGATACAGGTTTTTATTAAGCTTCTCACATGTAATTAAGCATATATACTACATCTGACATGCTAACAAGGTTGTCAGGAGCCAACTTTTTTTTCCTCCAGACATCTATGGCAGTTGAAGTTTCATGGATTTCACACAAATGTTTCAAAACTTGTTTCCAGTTCTAAGCACGGTGATAAAACACTTGCCAAAAGTTTAACCATACCAACACCATGTGCCAGAAACACACAAAATACAAGAAATTTGAAGAGTACATCAGATAAAGCAACATGTAGGACAACAGATCTTGTAAAAAAGAGCTATGCTGCGGTATGACACTGTGCACCTCTCCAAACAGACTTCTGGGATCTTAAACAGGAATAGGGGTGCGAGTGGTACAGGCCTTTAACACATAAAAAAAAAAAAAGATGGTGTAGCAGATGTTTTTCAATGGTCAGCCTAGAAGGGAAACGATGTTAGCATTTGAGAGCAATTCTCTTGATGCCTAAAAAAGAACCATTTTCGTGCTCAGGCTTATTCTTACAGTCCATGCTTTGTTAGTGTAAACATGACACCACCATGTGTGAATTAAGATGAATCTATTCACAACTGATCAAAAGTTTGGAAGAGTGTATCTTACCACATTAACATCATGTACAAAAACCAAGACTGAAAATGTTACTGTAACTGAACCAAACCAGCACTAGTAGGCATCTTGCTTCCATTTGTGATGGCCCTAAGTTTCCTAGGTGGATAGTCCACAGACAAATCAGTAAGTTTTCGATGTTATGTATTACCCTATCCGCATCTGTTGTATGAGGAACACGCTCATAAGACAGTACGCTCCTACCCATGCGTAATCCTGCTATAAATAATGTGTTTAAAGCCTGTTGAAGCAGAAGTCCTTTCTTTAGCTGGGAGTGATCCTCCTAGTCTAGTGTCCCGTGCAGGCAACACTTAACTGAAATAATCACAAGGGACTGAAGTAACAAGCCTCAGTTTGGCAGCAGCAGTAGATTCGTAATGATTAAGTTGAGCAGTAGTTACAGATTCAAAAGAAATTACGTATCCACAGTATATGTACAGTATAATTAACTTCTCAAAAGAGTATTTTTTTCATTGCTATATTTTAAAGGTTGCCTTCAAATTACAGATAAGTCCTTTAAATGCTTGAAAGGCATAAAAATTCCCCTTCCCACACAAAACCCCAAACAATGTATTTTAGTTTCAAAAATATTTTCAACCCACGAACAAGCTTGGTATCAGTTAATCTGGTAAAATAACTACGTGCTAAATAAAAGCACATCTGGTGGAAAGAGCGCAAAGAATGTTACAAGTGTGCTTAGTTTTTGCTTGCAGCATCTGGCAGTGGGTAGCAGGACAGAGGCAGGAATCTCAGTGGGTCTCCTCCTGTGTCTGTTCTGCAATAGTTTCTGTGGCACTGGCATTGGCAGCAGAGTTGAGAACTTCTCCAAAGTCTCCGCCGGCAGGTTTGCTTCCTCCAACTTTAGACTAGAACATAGACAGAGCCTCAACATAAAATTGCAGTTATTTGGCATGCCAAACATGGTTAACTGGATAAAACCCAGTATCTCTGCATGAAAAAGCTGAATAACTCTTTTCAGCAGAACAGCTTTTCCAGGACTGGGCTACCTCCACAATACTCAAATTGTAGACTTAAAGACAAGTCTTCTAAGTATCGTGCAGAAAAAAAATCGCCAGCAGCAGATTAACATAGTGGTCTCCCTTTGACTTTGAGATACAGAAAGCATGAAGCAGCCCTGATTCCAGGGAGTCTGAAGGTTGACACATCCTCAGTTGAAAATGGATACAGGTATGCAGCCTTTCAAGCCATTTAGGCTTTGAAAGATTCAGAGTTAAAACTTGTTTCGGTATTGCTCAAGAATGAAACCTGTTCAAGGTTCTATCTCAGCAGCAGTTCTGGAGATCTTCAGTGGAGCATAGCAACTATTCTACTTTCTCCAGGTAATGTGTTTGTCTTTTCACTTCTCTCTACAGTATACACCCTGTGGGATGGCAGGAGCGTTAATGCCAATTAGTGTGCAAGGGAATGCCTAGTTCCCCATGCTATCGCTTGCATGCTTCTCATTCAACCCAGTGTGCCCACGAGAACAGTCAAATCTCATTCCAGTTACATATATTAGTTATTTTTAAAGCGATTTTTACCTGGAGAAGCTATTAATGGTTGTTTCTGGCACTTGAGGCTTTTGGGAGCAATTTTTAAATTAAGGTACAAAGACCTTGCGTATTTTATGCCAGAAATAAGAGAAACATCCCAAACTATACTCCTGTGTACAATACTAGTCCTTAGGCATGGAAATAAAAGCCTAGAGCATTTTGGATACATAAAACTAGGTATGTTATACTAACTGTTTGTACAGGTTAGCTAGCTGTTAGTCCTTCTAGTTAAAAGCATTCTCCTCTAAGAGGTGCAGGAAGCCCAATTTTTTTTCTCAAGTCATTAGGCAGAGAAACTGTTTCCACAGTATTTTTGAAGATGCTTAGATTACATCTTTTTCAGTTTACTAATAACTAAAAAACAGGCTACCCACAGTCCACTTAGGCTTTTCTCCACATCCACAGCTCCACAATCACCAAGGCGTTTTCGTAATGCTCACCTTTAAGTTTTCAACTTTTTCCTCAAAGGATTTGAAAGTAGGAGAATTTCTAGGAAAATAAAAAAGGAACCACAGAATTAAAAACATATCCGGTTAGTCTATAAATATCAGAATACAAGCAGACAGTTGCTTTTTCCAATGTCAACATTAGTTTTGTTTGTTTGGGGCTCTTTCCTTGTTTTAAGGGTAGCCTAAAAATAGTTTAGATCTGGATCTCCTCAAGTACTACAAAACTAAAATTCAAACACGCTCAAGTTGCAGCTCATTTGTATCTCTGGCAACTAAGCATTGCCAGGCACAGTAATAGGATCTCTCATCACAACACTGAAGGGAGAACTAGCAAGTATTTTAGGTTTAGCTTATTATTCCCAGTGATTTCAAACAGGTTTCTGGCTTAAAAGAATTTGTTCAGAAAAGCTTAGTCATCACTTCTGGTTAGCCTCGTACATTACTGCTGAAGAAAGCTTGTCAGAGTTTTCACTTGCTATAGGAAAACCAGTTTAATTTAATAGGTTCAATTAACAAGACATGGTTCCCAGTGGCATTTTCTGCTAACATTAAATTTAAGGGAGACTGCCCCTTGCCTTTTAAGTGCTGGAGACAGCTGTGATTACAAATAGGAAGTTCTGCATAGGAAGAGCAGGACAGCTTGGGATCTTCAATGCTGAGGGCCAGTGTATTATTTATTAGGGTCAGGAGAGTGGCGTGGCTTAATGCTCTGACTAGCTGTCACTGTCATTTACAAATTTGTGCGATAGCTTGTACACCTTTTCTGCCCTTATGCAGGATGGAAAATGCTTGCCTTCAGTGGACCAGGACTAAGGACTCATAGCAGACTCAAAAAAATTATTATATAGAGATGAAAGACAGGAGAGTTTTTTCAGAAGAGGTCTTAAGCTTCCCTTCCCCCTTTGCTTTGTATTTGTGTAGGTCACCCACACGTAGCAGCACTCTTTCATTTAGGAAAGCACACAGTGACATATATATATCTCTCTCTCAACCCAGACTGTCTCAGGAGATGGAGGGACACAGTGCCAAGCAAAGGCAGAGAAAAGGCAAGCACTCCAAGTCAGCAAGGGACTTTTTGTGACAAGTATTTGTGACAAAAAAAAGTATTTTTTACTTTCATTGTTCTAAGACAGATGCCAAGTTATTGCCTTTTAAACTTCGAATCATTTAGTAGCATCACATTTCTAACAGGCAGGGAAAAGTTGTTATAGTTCTCCAAACAACAGGAAAGTGCACTTGGTCACATTCCAGATGTGCAATAACCACCACCACTAAGCAGAATAAAACAAATTTTATCCTATATGTTAGTACAGGAAATCCATTACAAAGTTGGGTGAGTTTTTTGGTTTGGTTTTAAATCTATGTTAGTTGACTTAAGTTCAATTTGACTTGATTCCACACATGAAAATAAATAAACCCAACAGCTGGATTATGCATACATTACCTCATAATAGGCATGCTAATTGAATGTTGTATGGAGCGTATACTAAATGCCAGCATTAAGAAAAAGAAAGCAAGAAGTTAGTTTAAGTGACAGACTGAGAAGAAACTGGCTTAGACAGCTGACTTCTGGATACAATCTTTGGTAAATAGCCAGCCTTATACAGTCTTACATAGTAACTACTTGGTTTTGCTTTTTTAAAATCGCTTAGCCATGCACACACACACACACACACAACAGAGCAAAAGCTGCAACGACTTTTTCTCTTTTTAGAAAGATTCAAGTGCCATGCTTGTTAGTACATATTCTGCTTAGCTGCAACAGTCTCTCTACTCATTAAGTTTCTCAAGCAATGAGACACGCTGCATTTAGTTTTAACGATATCAAGCAGGAAGTGAACACGCAAAAGTCTTATAAATCAACTAATCTTCTTACTGAAAGAATCATTCCTACATTCAGAAGGCTTCCATTTCAATTCAGTGTAAGATTTCCATACTCATCAATACAAGTTATCTACTCGTCAATATAGATTATATAGCAAGAGCAGTCACATCAGTCTATATTCAAGGTCATGTTTATGCTGGGGGCAGGGAGAAAGTCCTAGTCTAAACCCTGTTCTGAAATTCATGGATTTCTGTAACCTGCCAGTGTTGCTATACAGTTACTGTTTGTTTAGTGACAACACACACCTACTCCTAGAAGGTGACTGGATATAGATTAAGGAGCTCCCAAATAACTTCAAGACCATCTGGAATCTAATTTAGTTTCATCTTCTAGAAAAATCCCTGTTTACTCTTTATACAATTTAGTCTTATATGTTAAATGTTTCCTGTCAAATACCATAATAGTAAGTTAAAAAAACTGATGATCACAGTTTTTCATAACTATATTTGGAATGTCAAATTTTGGCTGGGCTTTATGATGTCTTTCAAGAGAATACTTTCCAGGCAGTTGGGGGGGGTAGGGGGGAAACGACACAACTCTCACGTTTGATGCACCTCCAAAACTCCAATTAGTATTTCAGCACAGTGGAAGATAACATTCACAGAAGGAAAAAGGTTCCGTGTTCATTGCAGAACGAGTTTTAAGAGATTCTTTCAGGAGGCTCATCAGTAGAACACAGGGGTAGAAAAAAACATGTAAAAAGTTCCTTTAAGGTTGGGATCCCTTAAGGCAGATGCACAACTGAAGGTTAGTTTGTAGGTACAGCGTACGGAGAATCAGATACGTGAAGGCCAGATGCTGTCCTGATACACGTTAGTAACGTGTGGCCATGTTTCATCCCTTTCCACAACCCCATTTCTGCTGTGTTTCATCTTCAGGGATGGTTTGGCTTTCACAAGCTTTTCCAGAGCACACAGAAGCTGATTGTCTTCTGGAGTGTAATTTATATTCCTCGCTCTGTGATGTGGATTACTACGAGTTCTGGTCTTGCTGTGTGCCAAGCTTTAGTACAGAACTACGCCGATACTAACTAGTTCTCTTTGTCCAGTTGTGCTCAGCCACTTCCTCTCACGCTGCAAGAAGTGCCTCCCTGCAAGAAGTTAAGGCTAAAGAGGATAAAAGTTACCTTCTTTTCCCCATATATATTTACAGTCTGTAGACTTGCTCACACTGAAAAGCAACAACCTATAGTGTATTGCAGATCTTTTAACAGGTGTCTAGGGAAGTTTAGTTTAATTTCATAGAGATCACTTAATGGAAGAACTATTCATACACTCGTGAAGGATTTACTTGCTGTTGTACAATACACTTAAATATACTCAGTATCCATTTTGTAAATTGTCACTGTAAGATAGCATACAGCTCTATCACAGAATGATCTTGTTTGCAAGAAACTGGATTAGATGAGTGCAGTTGATCTTTTTTAACATCAAATCACCTGTTCTTCAAGTAGTACAAAGAAGCACGATTAAGCCTTGAAAAGCTTTACAAAGAAGAGAACTTGTATTTCTTTTCACAAATAACAGAATGCCACATCAAAGCACTCACTCAAATAGGCCATCAAGTTGGGCAGTTTAAAAAGGGATTCTCTTCTTCACAATGCTCACAAGCAAACCCCTAGCTTTAAAAAAAAAAATAAAGCAAAAAGGCACAATAAGTTGCTCTTCACCCTTCCATGTATTTTGTATTGCATTAAAAGCTTTCTTATCCTTTACACAATTATTTTTATAGCTACTACATTGCTTCACATTTTGAAAACGCACAAGGAGGTACACCAGAGTCCCCACCTGGAAAACATGGGCTTAAGAGTGCATAAGCACGAGTTATTTGCTTTTGTTAATAGTTACATTTCCAGATGATACATGATGATCCATGAGTCCATGATCATATCATATATTCCCAAGCAAGTGAAGAAAGTTATGCTGCAAGTCTCAGAACAGGATGCCTGGAACGGGGCATCTGTATTCTGCTCCATAATACGGATGCAGTGCAAGAGGAGCCAAGTGGAAAGTCGTGATTGTTCAGGAAGTTTGCCCAGAGCTACGTCTTGGTACTACTGCTGTTTTACACGTAATACTGATGTTGCCTACATAAGGATGGCTAGCTCCTCAAAATTTAAAGACATTCTTATAAAGGAGAATAAAGGTATTAAGAGAAACCTAAGAAGGAACAGAGTTCATTTTCAGCATAACAAAAAGCAGAGGAAACAAACACAAAAAGGAAGCAATAATGTACTGACTTCGCACTACCAGTCATCTCTTCCTCTCTATTTCAGTACTTTCCAAGTTCACAGCTCCACCAGCTGCCTTACTCCCTTTCGCAACTCCCTCCAAAATCACTTTGCAGCGCAAGAATGAAGACCTGCATGTGATGTTTGCTGCATCGAACATGTGGAAATAGTCCAGTACAGAAGAAATCATGCCATTACAGCTGAGAATTCCCTAAGCTAAAACAGTAGAAGAAAAGCAAAGCCATGATGAAGAAACCACATAAGAGTTTAAGAAGAATATGCACCTGCATATTCAGTATTTGTTCTAGTAACTATCAGGCCCATCGATTCTCATTTCCAGGAAAGAACTTGGGCATCTAAAACTTTCTGAAGTTCAGATTTGTGCAGTCTTAAAAGTAGACACCACTTGAGTAGTCACATAACCCTGGGACCTGAATCCACTGGTTGAATCCCAGATGAACTTGGTCCTCATGAAAGCAAAAAACTCAAAGGTTTTTAATCTTCTGTTTAAGTGCAACTAAGATCTTGAACAGCACTAATTCTTCCCTCTTTTTTTTTTTCTTAACCCAACTCCTCCTGAATTTATAACCATACCTTGAATTTCCATTGCTGTGATTCTCTCCGAGAAGCACACCAACAGTGGGGACGCCTCTGGCCCTGTTACATTCCCTCCCAGTGGCCCACTTTCTGTTAGAGAGTGCTCAACACCCACCTAGCCACTAACTTGAGTAATTAGGACACTCTTCTTTTGAGGTACTAAATTCCTGAAGCTAGAAGAGAGCTATAAGTCTGTGCTTGTCCTTGTCAAATGCAATAGTCTAATACTAGCAAGGGAACACCATAGCCTTACGGAAGAAAGGTGAACCCTGTTGAGTAGCACAGCTCTGCATCCAAAAGGTATAGACACATCTCCCAGGCTCCCTTTGTCTTACTGAAGCTAAAGGGGAGGTATTTCAGACAGGCTGCTATTCTTATACTTGAGCAAACTGAGCTCACTTCAGAGTCTAAGTTCTGATAGCATCCTGTGCCGCTGCCCATCTCCTCCCCAGGCACTACCCCTGGGGCTATAGCTCCTAGTTAGTATTCTAGGAACCAGATCCCTGCATCTTTATAGAGACCCTACTGCTTTCTTCAGCTGGGGTGACTCAAGAGGTGTGCATAGATGGGATGAGACCTAATGGACAGAAGTTGCTACACAGGAATTTTAACTACTGAAAACTTAACATTGAATATTTGCTTAGACTAGGCAGATAAAAGGCAACGGAGACAAGGTAACTAAAATACTCAGTGTCTGGAGCTGCTAAAGTAATCAACTCAAAGATAAGGACTGTTTCACTGGACAAACTATGAACAGAGAATGCATAAACTAGTTTACATTTAGACTCCAGTGATTTGATTAGTCACAATCCTAAACAGCCATTGTAATAGACACAAAAAAGGGAAAATTTCTACTCTGTCAAGGCACAAACACTGTACAGACAAAGAGAAGGAGAAATTCTGCATGCCATTGACCTCGAAACTGTGTTTTTGTCTCTTTACAAAAAAACCTTGCAGAATCATTTTAACAGATTCCTTTCTTACAAGGAAGAAAGACTAATTGATTATTATGTGTTCTCAAGATTTCATGTTCTGGGATAGTTACCAGGTTAACATGAAGAAACACCTTCCCTGACATTAAAAGAGCTTCAGTTTTACATTAACTAACATTGGAGAAAAAAAGAAATTACCTTTTACAGACAAAACTTATTTAAAGATTTTAATGGAGACAGTCTGACTACATGCTTAGTTTCAGAAACAGTTTTTGCGCCCACCTTACCTAAAGGAATGTGAAAATGCCTGTAGTCTGCACAATGCCAGAGTAAGCATTAAAGAGAGAAAGGCAGTTCTGATAAATCTGAAGAAAAATATGTAACTGTGTAGCTGTACCTCAAAGTGTTTTCTCACTAGACTTCAAAAAGCAAGAAAGAGGTTAATGGCAGCACTTTAAAACAAAGGGCTGATTTTATTACACTGCTTTCCAATGCAGCAATGTTCTGTTAGAATGTGTGAATTTTTATTTGTCCGATAATTGAAAAACAAATTTGATCCACTATTCACAACAGATTACAAGCAGAGATGAATAGTTGTATATGTTCCAGTAGTAAAAAATTATATAATCAAAGAATTGTAAGCTAAGCATATGATTGGATTGCATCCAGGAAGAGTTTTGCATGCAGCTCACAATAGTGCTAAAAATGACCACCAAACTTACCTAATTTGCATGAAGGGCTGTGTCATTTGACACAAAGTCAAAATATGTTGTATGCCAATATTTAAGAATTAAAAAGTGCCAATAGTCTATTAAAAAGGTAATAAAATCAAGCCACTGCTACGAGGTAGAACAGCTTACAAAGAAATAAAACACACCTGAAAGGAATCCACACACAAGACAAAAAAAAACCCAACACCCACAAAAAACACCAACCAAACCACAAACAGTTGAAGACATTAGTTGTTTAAATGTAGTATTCCACAAGCTGTGAAAGTCAGAGAACAGAAATGACAATGCTATGTGCATCACACAGAGGCAGGCAGAGACACTGCCACCTGCAATCCTACCAGAAAAATAAGAGTAGCAGTGGAGGCAATAACAAACATTGCTTCTCTTACATATATAAAATACACACCACAGGACTCTTCTGCATCAGTGAGGACATACAAGCAGATTTTGCAGCAAGTCGCTCAGCTCTCCCAAACCAGATGCTGAGGGTTCTTGATAGATTAACTTTTAAAAGTGCTAGGTACATTAACAGCATAAATTTATTTCAGTGATCACCTGCTTAAATCAAAAATGCACCTACTTGGGAAAAGCTAAAGAAACCTACCTGACATCTTCAAACTTCTTGGTTATGACTGAACCAACAGATGAAAAAGCAGCAGAAGCCTTCTGACCAGCCTGAGACAGCGTTTCTGATGTTTTCTTGTATCTGTGTTCAAACAAAATTAAGTCCGTAGTTATTTTAATAGAACACATAAGGAACCTTTTAGTGTATGTAAATTTGTATCAAACCCAAAAGTATACTTCAACTTTGGGGTCAAACAGACAGGCTACTTAAGAGATTATTTTGAGCCACTGCAATCCCTTCTGGCTACAGCATCTCTGCCACCTCAGACTTCAGATCAGGTTCACCAACATGCACCTACTACCCCACCCCCAGAACAGATGCTATCTGCTATTGTGGGACTTTAAAAAACAAACCAACCAACCAAAACCAAAAAAAACCCCAAGAAAACACCACCATGCACACACACTCAAAAAGAACAGAGGTCTATTTTTTGTGCCAAGCGTCTAAAATCTTGTACCGAACAGTTTTGTCAAACTTCACCATAAAAAGTTTGATATACATAGTCTTACATTCTGTGTACTCATTAATTGCAGAAGGCAGTTCACTCTAGACCTTAAGCTAACAGTTATGTTTGGCAAGAACATTAACTGCAACTTTGCACTCTTCCCACACGAGCTCAGTTTAACAATTTTTCAGGCTGGAAGAGAAGGGTATTCTGTTGGACTTAGGACACCTTGGTATCTCAGTAAGAGTATCCCAGATCTCTCAGACAAAAAGCGTGTTAGAATCACCCATATTATGGTCAATCATTCTTATTTTGCATGAGATGGTATGGCTAATAGTGACCTTCTTTAAAGAAATCCATGATGATTTATCCAGGTAAGTTTTAGTGCAACTTAACTTTGTGTTATTTCCACTCATCTTATTTCACAAGAACAGAGGGTTTAGACATAAGAACTACATAGTTTTCACCTCAACAGCTGAGACAATCATTGTGAACTGGTACATACGCTGTAGTTGAAGTAACATCTTGCCAGCTTTTGGTAATGTTCTGCCTTAGTTCCTGTAATGAGTTAATTCCCAGCTTTCTCTTGATTTCTGCTAGATGCTTCTCTTTGGCAGCTAGCACTTGTGAGAGTGTCTGGATTTCCTCTTCCACCTGTGGCAGCAGAGTTGATGAGAGGTAAGTTATCAAACGATATACCCAGCCATTTAGCTATGTGTTTATTAAAACATCTACTAGGCATCAGTAATGGGAAGGCTAACACATTTTTAACGTTGCCTCACAGTTGTTTCTAAATACTAAGAGGGAAATCCAACATAGTCTACAACAAGAGCTAGTGAGAAAGTAATCTACCTGCAGCTAGCTCTGTTACTGGAACATGCACAAGGAAGTTGGTAACTAGAAGACTGTATAGTTAGAAATCATTACCTTTAGACAACATTAGCCTATGTGAAGCTTGAAGATTAGTCAAACCTGGGACAATCGCCAAGCCTGTATTCTCCTTCCACGTCAGATGGAATACATTCCAATGTATTGACCAGTATCAGGAAGCTCAGGGCATGTCTGATCCATACACAAGTTTTGTCTCCTTGCTTGAACAGAAAGGTTCTTTTGTGGCTTAAGCCAGCAACTGCAGGCTGGATCCAGCCACAGGAGTGCCTTCCCCAGAGCGGGGGTGGACATGGTGGCAGACTGAGCAGTTAAAAAAAAAAAAAAAACCACAAAACCAAAAAACCACAACAACAAAAACACAGCACCTGTTCAGCAGCTAGAAAACTGTGTTGTTTGTATACTTCCTTCTTTACACAGATGGTCACTTAAGCCTCTCACAGAAGCAGGACCAGATCATGAGCAGAAATGTCAATACAGTTTTACAATGCCATTCTGTGGGCTATATAGATGTGACAGAGGTACTAAGGCCATAGGTACAGAGGCGAAGGCATACATCCAACCCTACTTCCTCATCCAGACTGGACCACCCTACTTTAGAGTATCAGGTTGCACTCTCACTTAAGCTCCTTTGAGGAAATACCAGTATCTTCAATGTACCTTTGATTTGGATACCTGTCCAAACTCCAGCATGACGTACCCTAGCAGGACCAGACTTCCCTCACCATCTTCAGCTGATTGGTTTGGCATGAAATACTACTCAGGACTACCAAACCCAAGACTGTATTCAATGTGCTTATTTCACAGGTAACCTTTGTTTGCCAACCTTAGGCTTAAGTTAGTGTCTTTTATTAAGGTCCTAAAGTCACACAGAGCTGCAAAAGAAAAAAGACTGGCGACTCAATAAAGCTTGACTTTAACAACTTTTGAAATGCATGTATCAGGCTTGAGTATTTGACTGTCCTTTGAAGAGTGCTACTTTAACTTACTCTTAAAAAAATTCCTGGTATATGAACTATGGACAAGAATAGTTACATGGTTAGACATTAGCAAAACAGTGTCTACATGAATATTACTACGAAGCATCTTTCATGAAAACAGCTTTAGTTACTCCACACCAGTTGAGACAATACTTGGTTTTGGCTTCCAACCATGTTTTCTCTTTGACAGCTTATTTACCCCCTTCTCACTCGAGGAAAAAAAGGCTTTAGGCATTTATGCATCCTGGTTTAAGATCTGTACACTCAGCTCTTCTAGCTTAATTCCTCATAGCTAGAACTGGCTGTTCTTTTCTCCTTGACACCTTCCCTTTCCCTCCCCGCAATACACAGGAGTGCCATACCCAGCTTTAGACACTCACAGAATAAATATGCAAAGCATTAACTGTATGTTCAGAGACAGCATTATCCCAGATTTTCATTCTCAAAACCAGTTTAAAAGCTATTTGCAAGAGATTTACCTTAGCAAGCTCTTTTCTTAGCTCATCCTGTTCTTCTTCCGAGAGTGTTTCTGTCATACCAATGGTAGCAGCAGCATCCTCTCCAACCTCAGGTATAGAGTCACTTCTCAGCAGCCCTTGAGGTGAATAAACCATTAAAAGTCAGATCATCACATGCCTGCCAGATAGCAGCTAACGTTAATATACAGCCCTTTTGTACCAGTGCACAAAGAAAACTCATGAGAGGACAAAGTCACAATCCCCAAGTACTACAAAGTACTTGAGAAACCAGAGACAGTTTACTGCCTGTTTCGTTCTATCAAGTTGCATTAAAGCTCAATATAATAGTAACTGCTGCTGTAATGGAAGACTAAAGAACAATGCATCCCACTACTCTGATGGAAACCAAGATGCAGAACGCTACGTCCCAACCAGTGGTTCCTACACAACCTCTGCCCAGGAGTCCATGCACTCTCTGCTCTCTCTCACTCATGCAGCACAGGAACTCTGGAAGCGCTGGAGGTGCTCAAGACCAATGCAGAGGCTCCCTTCCCTTACTGCTCTCTGGATCAGATTAAAAAATGCCCATTCTTAGCACACTGGGAACGGCCATGGCAACAAGCAAGCTCAGCAACACAGGAGAAAAGAGTTGGACTGCAAATATGAACTCTTCCCCCGTACCCTGCTGAACCTCTCTGTCCCTAGTAACTGGGACCACTGTGGCTAGAATGTCGCAGGTGTCGTGGAACTAAAAGCAAGCTGCTGTTTTGTGTCTGGACACTAAGACAGAGGAGAAACCCAGAGAAGGAGCTTGGGAACAAAAGGCCATCACTTCAGACAAAGCAGTGGAGTGCTGAGAAGGGACTGATGAGGATGTGCATCCACTCACACTGCTGCCTCTTCCCCTTCCAAATCCAGAAACCAAAACTCTGCCAAACTCCTCTGTATGAATCCCAAACATCCCTATGGTTTTCCTCAGCTTTTGCCTTCAGAGCTTCAGGGAGAGGAAGGAGAATGGTATTATTTGTATTACTATGATGCACTCACTTTAAAAATTCATTTATTCTTAGTTCTTAGTGCCTGCAGTAAGATCACTTTAAATACCTTTCAATGCAACAAACAGATTTTCCAGCAAAAGTCTTCCCATTCTGAATCTTTGTAACTAACACTTAAACATACAGTTTGCCAGAATTAAGGAATCCTGTTCTAATTTGCAAAAGAGACCAGTTTACAGAGAGACTGCATCCTGGAATGACTGAGGATTCCCAGAACTAATTCTCTACTCCAGAGGTAAAATAGCTTTATAGATAGTAAAAAAAGAAGTGAAATAAAAATCTTAAAATAGAAGGAAAAAAAAAAGGGAGGATTGTTTGTTTGTAAGGAGAGAGAGAGTGTGTGTGTGTATATATATATGTATATAAATATGTAATTCAGACAAGTTGAGGACATATTAAGTAATGTTCCCTTACTAGTCACTATAGTAATTAACCAGATAAAATTCCATCCTCATTTCAGCAGCTTCTGATGACACTCCATACCACCATTTGGTCTGGGAATCCGAAAACTCATTAATGTGCAATGAGACAACCACTATGATTTTGTTATGAGGCTTGATATCAATAGCTACATCACAATCAACTGAAAAGTCAGAGAAAAACAGATTCTGCAAGTCTGTAATTAGTTGTAGGTATTCTATGAACCATGCTCCTAGCAGCTGTCAAGCCTAAGAAAAGAGGCCCTGTTCTTGATCAGGTTACTGAACTCCAGTAAAGCTCAATTACACAAATTCTTTCCAAAACAGTATGTTTTCTGCCTGTATTTGTGTCCAGAACGCTTGTCCTCTAGAAACACACAGCTACATGGGCAGAACATTTGTAAATGGTAAGTTACCACAGAGTACACTGAGAAGGAAGCATACAGAAAGCAACTGAAACCCCATTCTGCATTTATGAAATCTATACCACGTTTTACCAGAGATTTACATCTGTCTTCTACAGAAACATAATGTAGTTCCTACAGGTTTCCCAATAAACTATTTTCTGGCAGAAAGAAAGTTCGAGTCTAATGCTCAAACCAAAGCACAGCACTATAGCACCCCAAAAAAAATATTATGGCTCATGTCTCACAATCAGGTAATTTTTGTTTTATACATCAATGTATTTCCTTTTCTTAATCTCAAACCATTAAGAATGCCATACCTTTTTGTTAAATTGCTGTTTATCCTATTAATTACATATGCCTATACTGAAGGAAAACTAACAATTTAAACTGCATTTTCCCCTGACACTCTACGACCCCCAGTACATTGGCCTCCAACTCCTGACCTTGTTCTCCATCTGCAGGCCCTTCAGGGACTATAGAGCTTTGCCATTGTAAAAGCCTTTTCAGAAAGTTTGCAAGTACGAAAGACCACGCTGACTCCAAGAGTATTAGCACATCCAGCTGAAAGCCTGTTCAATCTGGTTATGAAGAGTCATCTGGATTATCTCACCAAAAATAGAGCAAGTGAATCCAGCAGTAGGAAAACAAGCTGGACTGTCTCCTGCAGCAATACCTTCTGTTCTTGGAATGTACCTTCTCTTTGGAAAACTAGTGTTTTAAGGGAGTTTGTGCTGCTTGTTGCCCACGCTGAACTTAAGACACAATACTAAGAAGCAAGGGAATCATCTCCCCTCCCCTTCCCATGTCTAGATCTTTTAGGAAGACAAGAAATCACTGGTACTCAGAGTCCCCCATACCTCACCCTGTACATCTAACCATGCCTTCCTCTGCTCTCCTTGCCTTCTGCCCCCCTCCCATTTATTACTTTTTCTTTAGCGTTATTTGAAGTATACAAACACCTTCCCAGCAGTCTTTATTCTGGCACCTCCCCTCTCATCCCCCATTACTGTTCACCTCTGCTCGCTTTGCTCCCACTCCTCAGTTCACTTCAATACTTGCAGGACACAGGGCTCCTCTATGCTATGGGAAGGCTGTGCAAGGCAGCCTGACCAAGCAGCAGTTGTCTACACAGATAACAACCCACAGACCTCCACAATGGCATGGCTACAACCCAAATATACACCATAAACTAGGGCTGACAGACAGTACGATCCTGGCTTTGAGCAAGCTTCGTAAGGAAAGGTGCACAGCCCATCTTAGATATTTTTGTGGGGTGCAGGGCAAGAAACCAGGGAAATAGCAGTCAGCCAACAGATGGAAGTACTTCGGCTCAATCTGTTATTGAGAGAGCATTTCTCACTTGTGGTCTTCCCTGTTCACCAGCAGAACTGTTGTTATTGGCTTCCAACTTGTTAACTTTCATTAGTTCTCTTGCATTTTTAGAGTTGCAAAAGATTTAAAATTCAGTTGTTTGGTACTCTGATTGCTACAACCAAGCTTAGCTGAGCATTTCACATCTCAAATTCTTAAACAGAGTAAAAATTCTGTTGGGGAAAAAAATTGGGAAGACTTATCTATTATTGGGAAAACTTAACCTAGTTTTTAGGTGTCTGTATTTCTAAGATTAACATACTACCCCAGCAGTTTATTACACCTACTTAAATGAACCAAATAAAGACATGAACAAGTTAGTTGATTAGGACTCCACAGATCACGTTGAGGGAAACAGCACTTAAGTCCCTATTATTCTGCCAGGGTAGGTAAAGCATTAGAGTCATTCAATTTACACGCAGGTTTTCTGGTTTGGGGTTTGCTTTGGTTGGTTTCAACCCAAGTTCCTGCTCCATTTTGACCAGAAGTTCCTATCTCTTTCTGGCCTGAATTCAGAGATTAGCAGTAAACATTAGCAGTTTAAGGAAGTACTGGTCATTTCAGATGAGCAGCCTTTGGGGTGGGGGAGGGTTAGCTTTCACAAAGCTGTATCTTTAGACAGACATATTCTGTGTCAGACACTCAGAATGAGCATTTTGGCTGTCACTATACAGTTGGCAAAGCTAAAGAAAAAAGGCACTTGTTAGAGTTCAGGAGAACAAGCTGTTACAAGATTGTATCCTGGGCTGCATCAAAAGAAGCATGGCCAGCAGGTCAAGGGAGGTGATTCTGCCCCTCTACTCTCCTCTGGTGAGACCCCACCTGGAGTGCTGCGTCCAGCTCTGGAGCCCTCAGCACAAGAAGGTCATGGAGCTGTTGGAGCGGGTCCAGAGGAGGGTCACAAGAATGATCAGAGGGATGGACACCTCTCCTATGAGGGAACGCTGAGAGTTGGGGTTGTTCAGCCTGCAGATGATTAGGCTCCGGGAAGACCTTATTGTGGCCTTTCAATACTTAAAGGGGGCTTATAAGAAAGATGGGGACAGACTTTTTAGCAGGGTCTGTTGCAACAGGACAAGGGGTAATGGTTTTAAACTAAAAGAGGGTAGATTCAGACTAGATAGATATAAGGAAGACATTTTTTACGCTGAGGGTGGTGAAACTCTGGAACAGGTTGCCCAGAGAGGTGGTAGATGTCCCATCCTGGAAACATTCAAGGTGAGGTTGGACGGGGCTCTGAGCAACCTGATCTAGTTGAAGATGGCCCTGCTCATTGCAGGGGGGTTGGACTAGATGACCTTTAACGGTCCCTTCCAACCCACACTATTCTATGATTCTATAAGATCACTCCAACATTTGAGTAATGTACAATGCTACAGAGGATATTTATTTTGCAAAATAGAAGAAAGATCAAATTTAAGCGCTTCCCATTTATCTCAGTGAAAAAGCTGAAGCGAGACATATTTCTTCAAGTCGGGGGAGAAAGTTCTTGGGCTTCTCCCAAACACTAATCATATATTCAAAGTGACTGAAAAAGAAAAAGATACAAGCAAAGGTTGGTGCTTATGGCGATACATCACCATCAGATACAAAGGACTGCTCCCCCCCCTTTAGAAGAGATGGGAGATGCAGTAACTGCAGAAGTGAAAGCTGACCACTGTTCCCGAGAGGCCGCCAGCTCATCGAGTTCATGGAGGGGTTTGTTTTAGTTCACACAGAGGTTCCCCAAGGGATGCACTTTTCTTTAAGACTTTTAAAGAACAAGCCCACCAGAAAAAAAAAAAGTCAACACCTTTGTAACTTTGCTTTGTCACACCTGACATCGGGCTAAGCTTTCCATATTTTAAATTACTCTGGAAGATCACGTCCGACAGCACGGAATGGAAAGGAAAGGTGGTAAAACCAGACTAGGATGTGTTGGGAGGCATGGCTGTAGGTGTTCTGTACAACAGGTTACCAGATAGAAACTAGTAGGGTTAAGCACTAGACGGATGCCGCTGCAGCACAGCACACAACAGCCACTTCCCCAGGGGAGCATAAGTACAGTCAGTACCTGCAGGCATAAGATTTACAGCATTTTAAATGCTAGGTGGAACAGAGTAAAGGTTTTAGAGGGCATTTTCATTAATCGGTGATATTTTCAGTACTAAGGCAAGAACAGACATTAGACCATCCAGAGCTCTGAAGTCATACTAAATATGCAATTCCCGCCTCTCCCCATAAAAAGCTAATAGTCAAACTAGGTCAATTACTCCAGTCTTGCAGAAGTTGCCCTTTTGTTGCTAATTTTTTGCTCACTTCGTTTTCCCTCAAACTGCCTTTCTACTGAATTAAGAAATAACAAATAAGGTAAAGCTGCTAAAATGCATAGCACATACCTACATGACACATGGAAGCTAATAAACTACTACAGTTAACAGCAGGTCAACTTTTACCTTCAGTTACACCTGCATTGCAGCCAAATTTTATATATTCTTAATTTGAGAAGTTCCTTTTTACAGATACTAATTACTGAGCTTTCCATGTAGATGTTTTGAAAAGAAAGAGAAGGAAGTTACCAGACTTCGCCAGTGTAGGTGATCCAGGTGGAGAAAGGTTTATGCTAGGTGACAGGTAAAGATAGTTTTTGTTCACTCCAGCATTGAAATCAAAGGGTGACTTGTAATCCTCATACAGATCCATGCCAGAAAATTCAGAGTGCGCAGCCATCCTCTTCTTCCACCGAAGCATTCATCTTCGCTTTCTGGGGCAACCCGGATAGCAGGATTCGGAAACCCTCTGTTTCTTCACATGACACTCACTATACCTCCTCATAAAATTCAGCTCTCTTATGCCTCTATTAGATTTGATAGAGCTGTCTAGCAAGTGATTTCTTAGCCATCTTGTAGCTGCTGCTGTTTACATGGCACAAAGTTAAGTTCCTGTAGTTTTATAACTGGGGCTGGACTTAAACAGACCGTTCCTTTAACAAACATTCACAGTGCACCATTCGTGGCTTCTGGAAGAGCCTTGGTTCTCTGCAGAACTGCATCAAGAATTTTCTATCATTTAAATAAAAAAAGGTCAGCTGACTGCAGCTACACCAGCATATCCTTAATCTTCTAGGACACAAAAGGATTACTAGCCATAATCTATCCTATATACCATCTGTGTAGGACTTCTTCCTCTGATTAATGGAAAATTCTGCGTGCGTAACTGTTTCTCCAGCTGCTTCCACCGCTGTAATAAGCAGCGGCCAAAACCCAGTCTCTGCTGCCCAGGTATCACACTGTAGTGAGAGCTCAGAATAGCAGAAAGCAGCACTGATCTCTGAAGGCTATGCTATAAACACCACCTAGGTTTTTTAATGAACATGCTAATGTTCATTATGATTTTTGAACATGAGGCTAAACATATCCAGGTATGAGGGGGTTTTGGGTTTGTTTTGGGTTTTTTGTTTTGTTTGGGCGGGGGGTGTGTGGTTTGGTTTTTTTGGTTGTTTGGGGTTTTTTTTGGTTGGTTTTGTTTTTTTTTTTTTTTTTTTTAAAGATTACTGAAGTGCAGTGCCCTATGCCCTTGGTGCTTCAGCCAGCATCATTTAGAGCAGCCAGTTATGCCAGGAACTGGTAACACTGCAATGCATTGCCCTGATGAAACATATTTATGTTTTGACACATAAACTGTAAAGAAAGATCATCTTACGTAAGCCATCTAACTTCATGCTAAGGGTATAAGATTTAGCCCTGGGAAGCAGAAGTGCTTCTTACCTAAACGAAGCACTCAGCACAGTTTTGCAGTGCTTCACTACATTTTTTATTTTTCTTCCAAGGTCAGCTTCTTTCACTAAAAAAAACAAGCTTACTAGCAGCGTAGATCACCTTTACAGCTGAGCAACGATTTCCTCCAACCCCACACCTTCACCTGGGCTCTTCACTGCAGCCTGCAGAGGAGCATAATCAAATGGAAGTTAATCTTTTCCTCCACCATAAGAGCGATGTTTTAAGACAGAGCCGATCAGAGACATTACGCCACCCTCCACTCAAAGCCGTAGAAGTGAAGGAGCCTTGCAGCACACCCAAGTCAAGCCTGGGCAATGTATTCCCTGGGGATAAGAGAAGAAAGCATACCACTTCTGAAGTTTTAACTTCCCATTTCACTGCAGTCAGGAGGCACAGAAACAGACCTTCCAGCTAATTGAAGAGCAGTTCCTTTAGGCTGCAGACCTACATTGGCTTCTGGTGCAGACTACCTGCAGGCTCGTAACAGTGAGAGTGCCAGAGCCTGAAACACAGGTCTCTGCTATTTTCTGAACCCACTGGAAAGAAGAACATATAATGCCCCTCTGCATTTCTGACACGTGGCTGTGGCATCTGCCAGAAATACTGCAAAGTTCACCTGACAAAGGTCAAAGCTTTGGTCCCAGATTCTACTTAAAGCATCCAAGAGAACTGTAACACGGCTACAGTAATAATATACTCTCTATTAACCAAGCACACTAATATGAATAGCTACCAATTCTGCTTTGCAGCCTTCCTTTGTGTAACTCAGCAGACAGGGACTGCCTTCTGTAGAAAAGGCTCACGCAGTAATTGTACTAACTGTACAATTGTACTAATTGTACTAATTGTACTAACTCGGCAGGTTTGCCGAGTTACAAATGTGAGCCTTGACATGAGAGGGTGCATTCTGCTTTTGCCCTGGCTCATGCATAGCCTGAGCACAAGCCCAGAAGTCACCTGAGACAATTCTCTAGTTTTTAGAAATATTACTGTCCTAAGGTCATTGCCAAGAGAGGGCCCGTGCAAGCACTCCTTACTTCAAACCACCCTCTTGGCTCAGATTAATCTAGCTTACAGTGGCCATACAGCTGGGTTGCTACAGCACCTCCCAAACAAGCTGCCTAAACACATCGGCCTCCTGCTCTCTTACCTGCAGGAGTTTACGGGACCATCACTCCTCACTCATTCTCAGCTACAAATCCTACCTGGTGATGAAGGAAGCTGTCTCGCTGAACAAGCTTTCTCCTCATCACCTAAGGAAGTTTGATGGTCTTCACACTGAAGTACAAGCCAATCCAGCTGTAAGGAGAAAGGACTGCAGTCCACCCTTCCAAACCTGCTGTTGGATAACTTCTAGGCTACCTGTCATCCCTAACTCATCTACTTCAGGGAAGACAAGTACTCCCCTAAAGGCAGTCTGAAGAAGATAGGCCCTGCTAGCTGTTACTGTGGTGCATCTGGAGGACGAATGAATTTCTTTCCAAGGGACTTTCCAAATTCAAGTGATGGCCCCAAGGAGACAAAGCAGGATGGGGATGAAAGACAGCAGCCACGTGGAACCAAAAAGAAAGGTTTTGCTCTGCAGTGTGAAGCTTTTTGAAGAGTTTAGCAGCTCTCAACAGTCTGAACATAGCTAGGCAATGGCAGGAATCAAGATTTCTCTACACTATGAAAACAGTCTCATTATGAGGACTTTATAAAGGGTCCTCCCATGACCAAAATATCCCGCTACATGGCCTTCCTCCTCCTCACTCTTCACGGTAACTCAGAGCACATGCAGCTGGCTTGAGGTGGAACTGAGGCTGTAGACCCATACCCTGCTAGATGTACCCTGCCTTCCCAGTGGAAGACATACATTTTAGAGCTGAAGCCTAAGTTTAGACTTCTGTTATGTCGCTTAGAATAGTTACTGTGCATGCTCGAGTATCTTTGTTCTTTGCCCAGTAAAGCAAATTCAATTGTTACAGGTGTTACCTCGGTTGTTACTGCAGGTATCATCTGCAAGCCAGTACCTGAAGAGATCTTGAAGCCTAAGGATGCACCTGCTCCAGAGACAAGTAGCAGTGGGGTTTTGCTCACTATGCAAGAGCTTAAAACTGAAGATTTTGCTGTTCCAGAACAAGTACTCATTTGCCCTTAACAATTCAGGATAACTAAGAGGTTGGTACTTAAGTCATCTATGCCATTTTAGAAGCTGGTGTTTGAGACTGGTATGAAGGTACATAATTTCTGTCAAGGATACAATTACTGACAAGTTCAACTGAATGTCACAAAGTGGCTCAGGAAGGCTCGGCAAGTCTCAGCAAAGCGTTACCATCGCAACTCCTACCATTAATCGTGTTGTAATCTCCTCTGTTAAGGTTAGAGAGAGTACTTTAAGCTTTCCCAGGTAACTATTTAGCATCAACAGTCAGCACAGATTGTGCACATGATGAATCATAAGGGAGGGAACTTCCTGCATAGCTAGAAAAGCTGTTAAGTTTGAGCAAACACTGTTAACCAGATATTTGCCTGCCTAGTTTCAGACATCATTCCTTCTTCACATACCACCTGCTACCCAGGTCTGCAGCTTCCACCTTAGCCCAAGGCTCTCGCAGCAATTTAAGTCAGGCAATATAGTATTAAAGCACTTTTACCTTGTTGGTAGCTAAGCAAGGACAAGATTTTATGGTAGCCTTGCAGAGAAGCTGCTTGTCCCACATTTAGGTGTAGCAGAACAATAGTTTGTTAATACATGAAAAAGTTATACCCCTCTTTCCCTAAAGAAACCAAAGCCAGCTCAAGTACAACTGAATACCATTGCTGGGCTTTGAAGTAACTAATGTATTCAGTAGTGTTTCACAAAAAGTGAAATTCAAAATGGACAGGCTACCACTAATGCCGCAGGATTGGAGGAATGCAGAGGCTACCCTAGGACAAGATCCAAACAATACTTTGGATAAAGCTGCCTAAATAACTAATCCACAGGATCTGTGCCTAATCAAATTAGAGTTCTGCTGCTACATAGGCACCTTCACCACCGTGGACATCCTGCATTTGTGTCCTCTTTAAGCACAGCGATGCCAAACTTGTGCACCTCAGCCCGCCTTTGGCACACCTACCATGACTCCAGCACTTAATTCAGCAAGCAAAAGAGGATGGGGGAAGATGAGGGGAAGAGTTTATTGCCAAAGAGGGGGAAGAGGTGCTTGCTGTTTTGGGGGCACAGCAAAAAGATTCTTAACAATTCCAAGTTGATTGTTAAGATTCAGCTGCCTGCTCAGCCTATACCTGGTTTGAATTTGCATCTTCTGCAGTCTGCTAACAGGCAAGACTGACTGGAGGCCTTCCAGTATCTGTGGCTGGGGTAAACACTTCCAGCCAGGTCTTCCCCCACCCCCATCTTTCCCAGGTAGATCCCAATCAGGCAGCAACAGTCAGGCTCCTCTCCCCACTCTGAGTTTTATAGGGCATAAGCCATTTTAAGAGCTATAAAGCTACTTAAGCATCCTAAGCCAATCTAGGTTCTGTAGCATCAATTTGATCTTCAAAGTCTTACCAGTTTACAGATGAGTAAAGCCTTTCAGCACCTGATCTAAGGCCTTAAAACTGCATTAAGAAAGATGCCATGAACAACAGGACAGAAGCCCAAACACTAAGCAAGCCTTAAATTAGTATATTCGTGCTCCTATTTCCATGTTGTGCTCTCTCCCCTCCCTTTAACAGCAGATACCTCTTTCAGCCCTCGAGATTTGTGCATGACACGAGTGGAGCTGCACAGCTATAGCAGTTGCTGAACAGTATGAGTACAGGCTTCTGCAGCCCTGTTAGCAATGGTCAGCAGACTGTGGCTTAAGGATTTCGGCATTTGCTGTCTTCTAGCAGAGTCCAACTCAACACCACCATATTATCTCATTACTTCAGCCTCCCCCCCTACATGCTTTCTCTGGACTAGCTCTCCCTGATGCAATGACATTGTCCAGTATGGTTGTTTGTATAGAAATACCTTCTCCAGCATCCTCTTAAGACTAAATGCTGCCTTCACTTACTCGTATTTAAAAAAAAAAAAAAAAAAGGCAAACAAGAAAAAACAACCCCCCAAAAACCCCAAACAAACAATACCCTCTTAGAATGATCAGTATTCTCCCAAGATGTACCACCCTGCAACACAAACACTTCTGAGTGTTACAGTTAAGGATTACGGGGTTGCTAGTATTGCTCTTTTCTTAAACCAAAGTCTCAGCCCACAGCATTTCAGACAGCTGACGCACATCTTAGCAAAGGCAGCAGTTCTCTCCTCCTCCCAATCCAATTATAAACTCAGACTAATTTCCTGAGATCTTGTGAGGGAGTAGATCCCCACTCCAGCATATTTTGCTGCTAGACAAGCTGATATGACAGTAAGACTCTTAACCCGTTCGTATCAGACAGAAGTCTCTGTATGTGCACAGGTTCTCCACTACCTTTTGAAGATATCTACTCCAGTACTTACAAGATTTTCATTAGGCAGAAATCCGTGACCTACGGCAAAGTTTTGTGTCTCAAACAGTGGTCAAAGCAGCCACGTTTGTCAGCTCTAGCAATAACAGGTGAAAAGCATTTCCAACCTATGGGAAGAGACCAGACCAAAAGATGCAGTAGCCAGCACCCCAGAACCAGTGATCAGGTAGGGCATTGCATCAACTTTGGAGAAGTCAGACCAAACTCTGCAAACACAGAGGAACATTTCCAAGTGAGATTAACAGAGTCGAAACACTGTCAGCTAGATTTTAGAGGAATGTATTTAGTTATTTTACTTCAGCCACTTATCCCAGTTATGCTGCCGTTCTCTAGAGACTCCGATCCCTGGTAAGAGACTGAACCAGTCAGAAATGCTGGAGAAATAGTACTGACCTACAGCCAGATGACAGTTGGAAAACATTAGGAAGAAAAGGCTGTAGTGCAGAACAGGACTGTTTTAAACAAAGTTTTAGTATGTGACCTTGCACTCTAATTAAAAGCTTTACTTGAGTGAGTTTGATTGGAGCGACTCTCAGCCTCCCTCAGAAGACAAGTTTGCTTTAAGAGTGCAAAAGAGCAGACCTCCCTCTTTCAACTGCACCCCGAAGCTTCTATTTCTGAAAAGTAGCTCCAGAAAAGCTCACCATTCCCACTCCACAATATCAGGTCCCACCATGAAAATGTTAACTGAAGTTTTAGGAACAAAGCAGATTTGATTACATATTAGGCTGAATCATGTACTGTGTTCTCTGAAAGGATAATCACCAAAAAAGGCAGTATCTGTAGTCTTAGTCCATCGTCAGCAAACACTCTTCAGTGCTTGAGGTACACACTAGCTCTCACCACGTAATTACCAAGTTCATGCCTGGATTTGGTGTAGCAAGAAATTTGCACCATTTACTATCAAGGACAGAAGTACAGAGTTCAGAAGCACCTAAGCAACCAAGCAGCGTACAATTTGATGCAAGCAACAGGGCTTAGGGTAAGTACTTCACAAAATCCATCCTTGGAGATATTCAAAAGCCATCTGGACATGGTCCTGGGCAACCGGCTTTAGGTGGCCCTCCTTGAGCAGGGAGGCTGGACCAGATGACCTCCAGAGGTCCCTTCCAACCTCAATCATTCTGTGATTAAGATGGTGGCTGTACAAAGTCACAAGCTGCTCACCCAGACCCTCCAAGGTCTGTGATCCGGGAGAGACTGTCCAGGAACACAAGGAGTCCTGGTGCCCTGCCCTGGGGGAGGGCTGTGGCCAGCCCCTTATCTTGTGAATTAGATTTGCAAATACCTACCTGCTGTCAGAATAAGGTTCAACTTTCTCCTATACTTTCTAAACTGAGGTACTGACAGACTTCACAGAAGACTCGGCATTTCCTCACATCTCCTCAGTGTACGGGAGTATTATTACAGCTGACAAGCAAGGCAAGAGCATTTATAGCAGTAGAGACAATTTTGATTTCCATTAGGAGTCTGCAAGAAGGCAGCAGCTGATCAGTCCAGTTGGGCCAGATTCTGGGGAAACAAAGTCCTGTATTTGCATAAAAGGGACTGGCTTACATTTTGCTCACAAGATGAATGAGCAAGCAACTTCTGTGTTAAAGGTCTGGAGTCATGTGTCAGGCCCAAGAAGCAGCTCTTGGCATATATGTTTTAGAAAGCCATCCACTTATCCCTGCCCTCCCTTCCCTAGGAAGCAGGAAGAATTCACTGTTGTATACAAAGAAAAGCTTGAAGTAGACAAATTAGCTATCAGTGTCACTATGCTAAAGCTACCTTATGCTCTGTTTATAGCAGGAGCCTCTCCTCCTCTTACCCTTTAGTCTATCGATTAAACAGAGCCCAAGGAAACTAGGCTGAAGTCTTTGAATTCCCTTCTCAGACTTCCCAATTTATTCTTCACCCACCCCAGTGCAGCTTCCTTTATTCCTCCAGCAACTTTCCCTAGTGCTTGCTCTCAGGTTCTCCTAGCAAAGCTCCTCAGTCCACACAAAAGCTGGCACAAAAGCTTCCAAAGATGTGTTGGTTCAGCTAGAGATGTTAGCTTACCCTTCAAAAGCACTGGGAGAGTCACTTCTGCGCTTGGGACATAGTAATTTTTAGCATTGTCGTACAAGTCACCCAGAAATAGTCAGGGCACAGTAATCTGCAGGTGGGCTCCCACAAAGGATGCATGTGTAACACCAACTGGAGTGAAATTTGTTAGAAGCACTGCTAATTTTACCATCAGAAGACAACAAAGTATGGAGAGCTCCATCTTGTCAAAACAGCCTTCTCCTGTTGACATAATTCCACCCCAAACATCCCCAACACTAACGAAGAAATCAACTAGCTGGCTGCGCTCTCCTAAGATCCCACTCAATTTTCTAAATGCAGGCAGTGTTCAGGTACATTCAACCCGGCAGCCTCACTACAGATTTAACAGGACTTAACAGAAGCATCATTTTGACTTTTGTTGTTACACATACACACACTGCTCGGTGGCAGCCTTCATATAGAAGCCTGGCAGGCAACCTTTTGCCAGGTTGTTTGGACACCTTACTCTTTTTTTTCTGCCTAATCCCCTCATTGGGCTACCCTGCCTTCCTCTAGGCTCACAGCACCAGCTGGCTTAAAACAGATCCAAACAGTATATCAGAAGTCAACTGAAGGTACTTGATACTAGCCTGGAGCCATTTCAGTAAGCTACAAAAATGAACAAGAGCCCAGGTTTCTAACTTACCCTTTTCATCCTCAGACCCAACTTTAAGCTTATTCCAACTTGTAAGAGAATTACGCCCCCCCAATAAATGCATACTAAAATGTGGAAATTAATTTGGAAACTTACAGCTGAATCTAGCCCTTATCGTACACACTCTTGCCAAAGAGGTGGCTACGCACATGTTCCTGGGACACCAGTTACTTTTAAGTGGTCCCTCCTGAGAAGCACAAACCTTTCTAATTTTTCCGGTCTCACAGCTCCTCACAGTCACATCATGTTCTTGGAAACTGCAAAGCTGTAAAAAAATGTACATTTTTTGCCAGAACTTCCACACACAAGTTACTGGTTGCATGGTTAAGCTGCACTCCTGCTGTAGTCTGGCGCTCCTTATTCAGTTATCCACAACAAAGATAAGCTTTTTCCTTAATAATTCAACACGATGATGACAACCACCAGGTTGATACTCTCATCCCTTCTCAGGCCTTGACTAACCAAGTTTAAGATTTAGACTGGTGCTGTCAAACAAGTGTAATTGCGTAACACTTGAAGTATGATTTCTCCAACACAAGCAACTGCAAGTAGCAAGCTGTGTAGAAATCCTATTAACATTTTTGCTCTTGCCTTATCTGAGAAGATAGTGTGAAACGTCCATGAAACAGTAAAACTCTGCCTAGCCAGCAATAGAAGTGCACTGGTACAATAAATATGCAAATCATATATGCTCCAGAAATCTCTCAGGTCATAAGAACATGCTCCTGATCCCCCTTCCCCAACCAGTCAAATCACACCTTTAGTCTACTAATGCTTTTTGTCACAAACCCTTCAGAGAACTAGCCTTTTCATGAGGTACTTAAAAGCTGACAATAGACATTGAGCCAGTCACATAGCTTATCCAAGCAGATGAGCCCATAACAAAGATGAGCCCGTATTATTCATCTACATTTTTCACCCACTGCAGAATTTTTGTGAGCCCACCTAAACTGAATAAAGACCTAAAATAGGAGTGTTAATGGCACACCAACAGATTGCTGGAATAAAGTACTCTTGCACACAGATGCAACAGTTCACTTTTACTGAGTCTCTCTCATTTGAAAACACAGAGTAAGTTGTGTTGTTTTCTCTGCAGCATCAAGCAAGTTACAGTACCTATTCCTTTACATCCAGCATTTTACAAGTCACCCATCCAACCACGTGTCCTATTCCAGATGGAGTTTGGCTGCTACTTGCCCATACTGCTACACAGCATACCCAGCTGGGCAGCACCAACTCCAGCAGTGCTTCCAAACTGATCTGGAGCAATGGCTGTCACTAGCAAAGGGACCTTGAACCACGTTCTGCCAGGGCTGCAAATTGGTCAAACTCAAGATGTGGGGCTTGAGCACTTCTGAACTGCTCTTAATCTCATTTAAGAGATAAGAGGGAGAATCCTACAACTGTGCATGCAATGAACCAGGAGCAATTCACTAACAAACCAACGGCACTGACTGGCTTATTTTTTTCTAATATAATGCAGATAATGCATCTACCTTTAAAGTATTATGACCACTGAAGTTCCCATTATATTAATAAGTACTCTGAGATTTTATCCGATTGATATGTCCTTGAATGACTTTTAATGCTGCTTGAACTGAGTAAATCCTGTTAAGAGACATTTGCTCCTACTCCAAGTCAGGCTAGGACAGTAAATTAAATGAAACTGTTCGCCTACAGATATATTGCTGTCACACAAATCAACAGTCAGTAATAAAACACTAATCACTCCAAAAGCAGAGGAAGGCAAAGAAAAGGGTCAAGAAAGCGTTTCCAGAGATTATTCCCCACAAAGAGATAAAGCTTTCAAGGATTTCCAGGTACTAGAAGAACTTGAACATAGCCTCTTCCATCAGATCAGACTTTGGACAAGCGACATCACTTTTCACCTCTGGGTGACATTATAGGCAATCTATATTTGTTTTTTTACAACCTACACAGGTTCAGATCAGAAAAGTACTAATCTCTCAGGATTTCCAAGCAGTATTCATATATGTATGCATGACCTAGTTGTGTCCCAGTACATTCCACACAAAGGTAAGTTTTCCTAAACATCAGCGCGCTTGGATAAGCTGATTTCCAGGCTCCTCACCTATATTTCACAGCAAAGTAAGTAGAGCAAGTTAAACTATTTATTTTACTGAAGTATAGGACAGCGCACAAAACTGGAAAGACATGTCTAGATGAACAGTCAGGCAGAAATTTTTCCTGATTTTGGTACAGCTGACATGATGGAAACTACAGGGGGAGGGAAGAAGTGCAGTAGGTTTGAAGGATCAAAGTTTGAAGCATGTGTCTTGAAGGAAATTGAGCTTCAGCTCTAAAAGTGGAAGGGGGGGAGAAAGAAGGGAAGGGGGTTTTGTTGGGGATTTTTGTTTGGTTTTATGTGGGTTTGGTTGTTTTGTTTGGTTTTGGGTTTGTTGCCCTTTTTTTTTTTTTTTTTTTAAAGAAAGCACACCTCCACTGCTTTTAGTGAGCAGCTGGTCCAGAACGGCACTGTTTTTACAAGTTGCCTGCTCATAGTATTTGACCTGGAACTGAACATCACTGCAAACCCTAAGAATAAAGCTTTGCACTGCTAAGTGAAGTCTAAGTTTAGCGTCATTCCCTATTGCACAAGCTAACCCATCACACACCCCATTTCACAACTGTAAACATCAAACAAAAAAATACATACATTCATAGCCGCTCTAAGTACTGTTCATGCCCCAGTCCAAGTTTAATGGATCAGTTCTGTTTAACGGATTAGCCTGGTAAACTTTTCAAACTTCATGCTTAAGGATTGGTCTAGTTGATACCCAGCAGGTTACTGTTACATCAGGTTTGGCATGTCATAGCTCGGCCATCAGCACAGAAACCACTCAGAATAATTCAGAGCTTAAATAGCTATTAATAATGCAATTCACAATTTTTTATTCTGCATTGCCAGATAAAAACTGGATCGGGATATTGAAGAGGGGAAAGTCCAAGCACTGGCTTGCATACTGCTTGTTCCCAGCTGTCAACCACCAAGCGTACGCTTTAACTAGGGAGCTGTGATACAGCATTATTATTAAGGAGCCATCACACCCCTCAGGAATGCTGCTGCCACCACCTTGTATGAAGGAGAAACAGGACCTCTCTAGTGGCACTGCCTTGGAACAGGCAAACTACAAAAGTTTAGTTATTTTACTTGATGCTTGCTGTGTCCTCGACTTATCAGTTCTCCCTCCCAAAGAGCTTAAAAATCTTCTCTGCTCCTCTCGACAACACACAGAGGTTTTCCTTTGACTTCTGTATCCCTCTTCCCATTCCGTATTTTCACTTTCTCAAAAGATGCTTCTTGAATAGGAAAGTAGTTTTCATTGGGGATGGGAGGGAAGTATGTTTCTGTGATTCACCAATGCGAAGTTTGCTCTTGAATTGTAAATAAGAAACAGGAGCATATTAAAGACTTCATATACCAGTGTGCTAGAACGGAATTAAAGACGACCGTAAATTTATTCCAGTAAAGCTCTCCCTTTTGCCATTTACTCCAAAAACACTCCCTCGCCACTGCAGGAAGCACTCAACAGGTTGCTCTGCAGATTCCACTGACACTTCAGTTGCTTTCCTTCTTACACAATCTCCAAAAATCTTTCACACCAAAAAACCTGCTCAGTGACAGGCATGCAAGCCAACCGAAACCATTCAGCTTCAGAGCATTAATTCCAACAGTTTTCACTTGCTACTGTTTAGAAATATGCAGAAACTAATTCTCCCTATCACCGCTGCTCGTCAACCATAGCACTCACGTTCATCTAC
This sequence comes from Mycteria americana, assembly GCF_035582795.1. NCBI lineage: Eukaryota > Metazoa > Chordata > Aves > Ciconiiformes > Ciconiidae > Mycteria > Mycteria americana. The sequence continues at coordinate 143,161,124 of NC_134366.1, forward strand.
AATCCACACAGAAAGGTATCAAAGCAGGATGCCCCAAATACTCTTTAAGGGTGGTGTAAGTTTCCCAATTAAAGATTCAGGCAGTGTCTGTGATTTATCATAGAATGGTTTGGGTTGGAAGAGACCTTTAAAGGCCACCTAGTCCAACCCCCCTGCAATGAGCAGGGCCATCTTCAACTAGATCAGGTTGCTCAGAGCCCGGTCCAACCTCACCTTGAATGTTTCCAGGATGGGACATCTACCACCTCTCTGGGCAACCTGTTCCAGAGTTTCACCACCCTCATTGTAAAAAATTTCTTCCTTATATCTAGTCTGAATCTACCCTTGTTTAGTTTAAAACCATTACCCCTTGTCCTATCACAACAGGTCCTGCTAAAAAGTCTGTCCCCATCTTTCTTATAAGCTCCCTTTAAGTATTGAAAGGCCACAATAAGGTCTCCCCACAGCCTTCTCCCCTTCTCTTCTCCAGGCCGAACAACCCCAACTCCCTCAGCGTTCCCTCATAGGAGAGGTGTTCCAGCCCTCTGATCATTTTCGTGGCCCTCCTCTGGACCCACTCCAACAGCTCCATGTCCTTCTTGTGCTGAGGCCTCCAGAGCTGGACGCAGCACTCCAGGTGGGGTCTCACCAGAGTGGAGTAGAGGGGCAGAATCACCTCCCTCAACCTGCTGGCCACGCTTCTTTTGATGCAGCCCAGGATACAGTTGGCTTTCTGGGCTGTGAGCGCACATTGCCGGTCCAGTTTTTTCATCCACCAGTATCCCCAAGTCCTTCTCGGCAGGGCTGCTCTCAATCCCTTCATCCCTCAGCCTGTACTGATACCGGGGGTTGCCCTGACCCAGAACAATCTGCAGGAACAAATTATACACTTAATAGCATGAACAACTTGCAACTCAGAAGCTGGTGTTCCAAGCAATACACCCAAGACAGGTACATTAGGCAAAAGGCTCACCTACCGTCCCAGCCATGCTCTCAGAGCCCCAACTGCCTTTCCCACAGGACTGCTGGACTGTTAAAACCAAGTCTTCACAACCATGATTCGTGGGGAAACACACTGAACAAGTACCCCCATACACACTCCAACAAAGCCATGAAACTCTTGCTTCTTTACAGAAGCATTCTGTGCTGTCTAACCAACCTAACCAGCGGGCAGTTTGTGTGGCACTGCATGTGGCGGCAGCGTCCTGCAACATATACAGCATCTCTCCAGCAGTTGTTACATGCCTGGTGAGCTTCTGGTTTTTTTCCTCCCTTGATGGGAAACACAACTAAACAAGTTTATATGGAACGGCAGCACTGGTTGCTGGAACTGAGTAATAAAGCATGCACTTGCAGTAGATTTATTTCTCTGAACAAATTAACTGTTGGAGACACTGCGGTTCAAAACTGAATTCTGCCCCTAACATTAAATATTCAGAGATTCTTCCAGAAAAGAAAAAAACATAGTTGACAGAGTATTTAAAGATTAACACAAAGGACAGGAAAGCAGGACTTGCTCATATCTAGAAATCGAGAACTTAATCAAAAAAGAGACATTCAGCCACTGCCTTTTACTTTTCCAAAGAAGTTTACTAGTACCTGCTTAGCGTCCACACTCATTCTGCTAGACTGAGTAAAGTGCTAACATGTTTTCTAGCAAGGCACTGAACCCAGAAAGGACCATTACTTAGACTGATCTGCAGTGCTGGCAAAGCATCAAGATCAGTACACAAAGCTCAAGTAGCAGTTCACAAGATAGACAGGTCTCACTGCTGTACCTCAGCATTTGCTAGAAGTGCATTAAGAAATGAAAATATATTTCAGAAAAGGCTAGTATTTAAGATTGATTCCTAGAAACAGTTATTGAAATGGTAGCAGCAACTGTTTATTCCATCTTCAGATTCTTCAGATGAGGAGGTTTAAAGCAGGTGTCCAGAACACACCTTTACTGCAGCTAAGGATTGATTTATTGGAGAAAACAAAAGTAAAGTTTTAAAGTCTTCCCCTCCTTCCAAATTACTGCACTTAAACCATATGTCACTAGTAGCCAGCTAGAAGCCACAACAGAGTTTTTAGCAGTTAAGCTACACAAATTAAAGGCCAACTTCTATGGAGCACAGGATCCCACACACACATCCTTAACTTGGGTTTGGGGTGTGTGTCCCCAGCCCAAGCTTGGGGCTGAGGTCCCCACGCACCCTGAAGCAGGATCTGGTAGGGAAGACGGGGTGCAGGGATCCAAACATGGCCTGAGACCTGGGAGAAGTAGGGAGCCGGACCCATGCTGTGCTTAGTCTTGCTCAGTAAGAAGATCAGGGATGAGCAACTGCTTGGCAGGCAGCTGCACAACCCCAGCTTGCTATTTCAGACACGTCACCTGGCCTTCTTCTTAGAGAGATGTCCAGACAGTTATCTCTTTGGGATTCTCTGCAGTAACTTCTGCTCCCTGCTCCTTCAAGTGACTCTGGAGGTGGTGACAGACCACATGGCAGTGCTCTGGATACAGCAGGTGGATGCATCCAGTACGCATCCCTTGCTCGAGGGCCCATGCACTACCTACTCGGGGCACTATAGCTGCGCAGCACCTGAAGAGTCTGCCTAGGGAGCGGACACAAAGGGCTGCCACAACCCAGAGAACAAGAAGGTAAAACAAATACCAGGTAGGCAGGCACCAGAGCAGTCCTGGGAGAAGAGAAATACAAGAACTCATTGCAGGTCTATCCTTTCACTCAAGATCAAATCCCCTCCAAAAAACCCAAAAATTTTGGAGCACAATGCTGCAAGTGGCTTGTCGAAGAGATGAAACACACAGCGTGAAGGGTACTTTTAAGAGCTCATGGCTCCAAGCAAAGCACATTGCAGTAAAATGGCCTGTTTTCTTTCTGCCAAGACAGTAACATCTGGCAACAGGAAAGTCAATATTTAAATGAGGCTCCTTCCCCACCCCATGCATTAGGCTGGTACATCTCCTGATGCTCCTCATCCCTGAACGCACATCAGCTGCTCAGCAAGCCTCTTCAGGGACTGCCTAGCACAGATTTGAGTGGTGCTATGGAAACAGCATGTGATCCACTCATGTGGACTGAAGCCTGTGTTCAGGCATAAAACTGAGCTTTGCAAACAGTAATCACAGCACACAGAAGAGTCAGCAGGTTAGTTAAAAACAGCTGTTGATTTGGGGGCTTCTGCTCTGCCTTCATCCTGCTTCTTGAGACTCCTCAGATGTAGGCAGAACACTTTTGAGCTGTGCTGAAGGGATTTGTCTTCTACAGAGTAATACAGCGACTAGAGAGCAAGACACGCTTCAGCCAGAGTGAGCTGTGCCCATTTCACAGCCCCTACCCTTCTTTTGGGTTGGAAGTACTGGTTCCTACTCACAGGACAGCTTCTTTAAAGATGCTTATAGGCAAGTCCTTGTACAACTCCACTCCTGGGAGTCTGTGTGAGGGGACATATCAGGACCCTAGACTACTCTGCAGAGACTACAGGGGACCAGAATATGCAAGTTTAGAGAAATGGCCTTCTTCAAAGGCACCCCTTCCTGCCAGCAGCTGCAGATGTCCACTATTATACAAGTATTCCCAGGGACTGGACTGCTGTAGCACACTGCAATGAACATCAGACAGCGATGACTCGAGTGGAAGTATCAGAGGGGTTTCTTTTAAATTCTGCTATCCCGATCAAGTTAATCAAGACTTTCTAATGCCATGATGTGATACATGTTTAGGCAGAGAACAGCTGAAGAGACAGGAATGAGTAGGATTGCTTTTTGCTCATCTTGGGACTCCTGCTAGTAGTTTAATTAAAGTACTTTAGAAAAAAAGTAAACAAAGCAAAACAGACATGAGCAACATCCCCAGTGTTCACAGCTGAAACATGCAGTTTTGCCATGCTAAATAACAGCTAAGCAGCATTACTTACAAAGCTTCTTTTTCAACGTTTTTGAGGTTTTTCTCACGAACCGAGATCACTGCCAAGCACGGGCTCTGATCCTAGCGAAGCACAGGGGAAGCACCTGACTGAAAACACCAACTCCAGCCCAGGTTGCCTCCCTTGGCACATCTTTTCATCTATATCCCAGGCTTAGGGGGCTCTGATGAAACTCCACTCCCCTCTAGCTGCTAGAGAAGGGAAAGCAAAACAGGAAAAAACCTGCTGTTCTGCCTCTGCTATCCTCTCCCACCACCCCCAGCAAGCTGCAGCTGCTCACCAGCCTCTTTGTTAGCAGTAGTACTGCTAGTAATAGGCCATAAGCTTTGAACCGACTTTGCAAGGCCTCAGGACTAGAGGCTTGTCAGGCTGGCTCTGTCTGAACTCTTCTTGATTTGCCTGCAGCTTTGTTTTACTTGATGTATCTCAGAAAGTAGAGACACAGGATGTGACAGTAGAGGCATGGTATGATAAGTAACAGGGCACAGGGCTGACACTGGAGACCCCACAGCTGTAAGAAAGTCATCAATTGCCAAGGGAGATCTGCAGCTGGACAAACTATTTTAGAGGTAACACAGAGCAAAGAAATAATACCTAACATACATAAAAGGCACTTTATATAATAATTTGGATGTAACATGTGGCTTGCACAGCAATGAAAGAAAGAGCAAATGTGCAAAAAGCAAACAAAACAGAAGGACCCCAGTGGATCCTACAGTGAGGAAGGAGCCATCAACATCCTATTCCTTCCAGCAAAGGAGTCACAATACTGACAACTTGCTATAATACCCCTGCCACCACCAAAATGACACTACCAGCCCCAGAAGCCCAGGGAAGGATGAGAATAACACCAGGAAAAGGTGTAGAAACTAAGTGCATACAGTGTTACCTTTATTATTACCAAGACTTCATCTGCATAAATAGTCTTTTTCTGTAATAAGATCTAAACTAATAATCATTCTTGAATTAGATTGTTAAAATTTCAATTACACTAACAATAAATTATTGGCTTTCTTTTTCATATATTTTTATATATATACACACACACACAAAGCGTGCTTCCTCTTTGCCTATGAACCTTTTAAGCGTAGCACACGCTGCTTGTGCTGCTGGTAGGGTACAAGCAGGAGAGGGGCAGTTCAGAAGCCTGTCACTCTGAACCGTGTGTGGCACAACATGTTCCTACAGACCTCGGTTCTGCAGAAATTAATGGAGCATCCCAGGCTCAGCCAAGGCAGTGTATACATTTGCTGGAGCACTCCGCTGTCAGTGAGCATCCAAGGACACTTATTGCTCTGCTCTCACACTCTGCAATAGAGAAGTCAGCTTGTAAAACAGGAAAGCTGCCTCTTTCAGTGACAGCATTCACATCACAATAGCAGCACTAGTTTCTCGCTAGATAGCATCAATCCACCCCTTTCTGTTCGGGAGCAAGTAATAGCACAATGAGCGTTTTTCCACACACCAGCATTTGCCTGGCAGCCAGTGTAGTCTCCGCTGCACTCCCCCCCTCAGGGGCAATTGGCTGCAGACTCATGCAGATGATTGCCACCACTTGTAGCTGCAATAGCAGAAAAATCCATACAGCTGTCTACACCTCTGCCAGATAAGTGTTTTCATAGCAGGGCAACAATATTCAATGTCAGTTACCCTAGCTCATGGTATCACTTTGCCAAACTGCTAAAGCCAACACAGAGCTACATGTTCTTTCAACTCCCTTAACCAGAGGCAGAGGAGAAGGAGGAAGAGGAGCAAGAGGAAACAGTAGGAGTGACACTGAACCTTCAGGAGAGATCCAGATTAGAAAGTCATGGGTAGCTGGTCTGTTACTGCAGCCCTTTTCAAAAGAGGAGGCTTGTGGTTGAAAGCATACCCTCCAACACAAGGTTTTTGAGTGAAGGCTCCCAATCCCTCTGGCTAATACACGTCCAAAGGTGAGGGACTTTGAAGATGCTCACTACCTTTAACAGGAGAGAAAGCTGTCCCTCTGGAGCCTTAAATAGAAGCTGACACAGAGTGACAGTTTTGGCTGAACAAGAGCATTTCAATTTAGTGCTTAATCTACTTAATGCTTGCTTTCCCTTTCAGTCACCCTTTGTTTGACATTTTTCTGCTTACTCACTGCAGGATATTAAAAGGACAAGGGTAAACAACTCCTTTCCTCCATAGAGCAAATCTCAAATCAGAAGTGCCCATATTACAAAGACTCCAGTGGAGGCAACAGTGGAGTCATCATCATCCTACCTGGAGGTGAGGCTTCTCTTAAAAACGTGAAAAACCCCACACCCATGAGATACCTGCTGCACAGGGTTCAGCAACCGACACTGCTGTTCTTTCCTGTTGAACTAAGAATGGAGTTGTTTGGGTTTTTTTTCTTTTGAAAGCTGGTCAAGAAAACATTGGCTTTCGAGAAGACTCCCTGCACTGTATCTGCTGCCATGGAAACATCACTTTTTGAAGAGATACAGCTGATATCCTCCCTTACCTACTGTCATGTCCAGCACACTCAGGAATCAGCAATCCACAAACAATTTTCATCACAAACCTAGTCCCTTGACTTCACACAAGACTTCTCTGTACTGGCTGAGGGGCTCCCTCCCCATGAAAATTGTCTGGACCCCTTCCTGTTAAAGGAGCAAACAGTCATGAAGGAAGAAGACAAAGCCTACCCAGCACCCCAGCCTTTACAACACTCAGGGCAGCCAAAGCAGCTTTCAGGGTGCTCTCACCCAGCAGGGTCAGTGCACGGCAGAAAGCATCAGAAGCCCCAACACCCGTTTCCCTTGCCATCCGGCTCCTCCCGGGACTATGCTGAGATCTGGTTCACGGAGCAGAGGCTGTTAGTCAAGGGCTACTGTACTTAGCAGCTGTCGAAGACAAGGGGGAAAAAAAAATGCATGTACAAGATAGACAGGATCAAGAAAATGAATACAAATAAAATTCCCAAGGCAGACTAGTGCAGTACACAGTTACTGCCAGCCCCTGCAGATGGAAGGGACCATGTTCAGAAGTCTCCAGGCACAGCTGAAAGCAGCTCAATAGCACTCGTGCCCAGGCCAGCTTTAGGAGAGGTGTTAACATATGGCAGCCAACTTCAGCCATAAAAATCAGCTGTTCCCACTTTACCCACAAAGCACCCAGATCAAGCGGAGCAAGGCGCCTGCCCAGCCTGCGCCAGTGCAGTTCTTAAACCGGAGCCAAGGCGCAGTACTTTTTTTCGAGCCAGCAAGGTCAGACCAAGCCTCTGAGGTCTCCCGTTTTTTAGATGGGTGTTTGCAGTGGGAGAAGGGGGAACCCATGGGCTGTTTCACAGGGCTTCAGAGTGTGGGAAACTGGAACAAACAGGACTTGCATCAATTTCATGTCAGTGGGATTTTAAAAACCCCGAGCAGTTACAGCTTAGCCTCGTTGGAGGATCAAAGGAAGCAGATCCTTAGCTAAGCTCTCCCTACCCTGAAAGGTCTGAGAGCAGGCTTTACTCTGGCTGGGTGAAGGATTGTCTTGACTGCATGTGACAGTGCTGGTTATAGGGAACAGGGACAGAAGATCCATGCATACCACAAGCAACAGACTCTTTCCACTGTTGGAAAGCCAGGTGGGCTCCCTCCTCCACAAGCGGGTCTGAGCATGAACGAAGAGTTCAAGTTACCCTTCAATGCCCAAGCATTGGAGAGGGCAGGAACAGCTGACACTGCTCCAGCTGCCCATCCCGCACTGATGCATGGGCAGCTGCTTATGCATCAGCTGCTCCAGCATCCCTCCAACATAGTGCACCGATCCCCTGCATTTCAGTACTGGCTGAGGGGGGAGGATAGCAATGCCATTAAATAACTCACATAACACCACCCTGTCAAGCCAGGACCCTCAGCCTCAGTCAGAACAATGAGATCCCCCCCCCGGAGTTTTTCATGCAAGAGAGGGGAAGACTTGCTGTGGTTCAAGGGACCTACTGATGTAACTGTTCTGCTATTTTTTTCCTCTTTCATCTTCAAGTCACTGCTACAGACATTGAGTTCAGTGATCATTCTTCCTTTGCAGTTCTGACAACAGCTGTCCACTCTTATTTACTTACAAGTGTTTGATTTCACAATTGCACATTAAAGAAAAAAAAAATTCTTACCTACAGTACTGCAAGTACCTAGTGATAAAGAAAACAAATAAAGCAGTAGAAAAAGGTGCAGCTTCGTCCATTAGGACAATGGGGGAAACCTTGTCCTACTGCCAGCAACAAGTCCTTTCTGCACAAAAGGAACATTGAAATCCATTTTGTCAGCCTCAGAAATGCAAGTCAAGGCCCTAGGAAAAGAAAAGCTTACATACTCTCTCAAGAAATCGTGTGTAGTGTTTTGGGACTCCTAAGTCCCACAAAGCCAGAAGATTTTGAAAGACACCAGGTTACATAAGTGAAGAGCTGCTGAAGCATAAGAGGAAGCCCCCGAACACAACATCAGAGATGCAGTATTACTAGATAACTGTTTGTGCCATGCTGCATGTCTTCATAAGATTGCTCAATGGCACAGTCTCCTCATTCGGAGCACATCAGCACGCTGCTTCTATACTGCTGGGGCAGCTTCATCCTTATTTTTCCAGTGGTGAATTGTACCAGCACTAACAGTAACAGTGGCAAGCCACAGAGAGACTCTTTTTGCAAGTAAAACCAGGTACATGAATTTTTTTTTTGGGGGGGGGGGGGGGGGGGGGGGCAGGCAGAATCTTTGTGAAAACACAACTGCAGTTATTAGTCCATTCAGCAACTGAGTCCACACAGTGAAAGACCAGATTTTTGTTCGTGGCAACTTCAGGCAAAGCAACAGAACAAGGGACTCCTCATCTCAGGAGAATATTATATCCGTTTGGCTTAAGCCAACACTACTGTTTTGGTGCTTGTAATCACAACAAGAGGCCCCAAGCACAAGCTTTCCAGAGCAGTTGGAGTACACTGAGCACCATGTAGAGACATATAGCCAGAACATCCCTTTGCTGAAAACAAAGACACTTCAAGTGAAAAATTGCTCCATGGTTCTGATGCTGATGATGGGAGGCTAGTAACAACTGTTTAAGGACTGCTGCCATACCTGACCGCTCGAGAAAGAGGGACAACTTAAACACGTTGTACACCTGGAGTATTAGCCTTATTAGTTTGGCTGCAGTCTTAACTATCATCTAGATTTTCTTCCCACCTCCTAACTTTCGCTAGCTGAGAAAGCTGTCATCATAACAATGAAAAGTGCAACCTCTGACTCACACTTTTAAACAAATTAATTTCTGGTTAGAGGAGGCAATCTAGGATGTTTAAGCCAGCCTCCGAGACAGGACCTGGCAGCCTGGATTTTAGCCAAGTACGTGGCTTTGGTGAGTAATACTGTATCATCAAGTACAGTTTCCAATGCAAGCACTGCAGTTTGCCAGGGACATAGGTCTTTGAAGGCTAACTAGCAGGGTATTAGAAGCCATTAATTGAACAAGCACAAGTGTGTTGGCTATGCCAGATTTTCCCACTGTACCTGCAGGTCTTCACCTCACCCAAAAGAGAAAATAGCATAATGACCTCTAAAAAGGCAGCAGAGGAAGAAGGTGTTGCACCATTTTTGCTCCATAACAGTCACTCATGTCACACTAGATACACTAGTCCAATATACAACCTGAGGTGCGGTACCCTCTTCATACAAAGCAGTATTTATACAAGAATAAGTTCAATAGCAAAACAAGCCTCTAGAAAGTGTCAGCATTGTCACTAAAGCTTTTCAAAAGACCACAGTATTTTACTCCCCTTTTCCATTAGAAGTTGTTTAAGACCCTGCAGTTGCAATAAAGGTGTTTCCCGTTTAATAGGCTCAAACACAAAGAAAGAACTTCAGGACAAATACTGAAATCTGTGTTAATGCTCCTGCAGTTGGAATTAAAATCCTGATCCAACTGACAGTTGTGCAGTTTTCTGGCTGAATGGTTCTGTTTGTCAGTCCTCAAGAATAGGGTTTGGGAGTTTGCTTTCTTTTTTTTTTTTTTTTAATTTATATATATTGAAGATAGACACAGGACTTAAGCATGCTTGAAGGAACCTCCCTGAGGAGGTTCAGCCCCTCATCAGACTATCTTCTGCTCCAGCAAAGATAACTTGCCCTTTTCTCTATATACAGAGAAACTCAGAAGTCACTGCTAATTGTACAGGTGTACTACAGCAGCCTCGAAACACTTAAGAGTACAGACAGATCAAGGTTGGTGCCTGAACCAGCTCACGTGGCAGAGCAGAAAGCTTGACCACAGAGTCAAGGGTTACACTCCCAGCACCTCCTGTGCCTCTAACACCGCTGCCGCCACAAGTGAACACTTCCTACGGTCCCAAGCACACTCAGCAGGAAAACGCTGAAGGAAATCAGTCCAAGGGTGCAGACGCTGAGCTGGGCCGAGCAGCCCTACCAGCTTACTCAAACAGAGTAGCTTATTGATCCCGGCCTGCCTTACGTCGTCCGGTGGAAAGCAGGTGATGTGTAGTTCAGTAGTACACCGTATAAAAGACTCCAACTGATACATGGATCAGCAGGATATATGTAATACACCTTTGCAGGAGAAGCTTTTATAGCAAGAGATCCTGCTTTGCCCGCATTCAGGTCAGCCCTCATCAAGGCACCAACTACTCTCTTGGGCAGAAGTCCCAAGGTCTTTTTGTTTTAAACAAACCACGAAGTTTAGGGAGAGCGTTGCAACCGCGGCAGCTAGGACAAGTCTTCCCCAGGCAAAATGCACACCGCTGAAGCACCACCGCCTTCCGCGGCCGGCAGAGCCACGCAGGCGGCCCCCCGGAGGTGCCAGCCCTGCTACCGCTCAGGAGCCGAGGAGCGGCTGCCAAAATGGAGCTGCCAGCTGCTGAGCAGCCCTGGGATGGACAGAATTAAGAGGGAATAAACCGCACAAACAGTGCGGGTTCATCAGAAGTTACACACTCGTAAAATGGAAGCGCGCTACTTTTACTCCTAGGTGAAACCAGAAAGTTTATTCTCCCCCCGACCCCGGTGGGAAGGTCGGCATTTACTGCCCGTGCCCGCCGCCCGGGGAGCGGCGGCGCCCACGGCGGGGACGGGGGCCACCCGGGGCTCCGCCGCCCGCCCCGGCGCGAAGCCAGCACCCGTCCCCCGGTTCCGCATTTTCTGAGCTGACGGCGCGGCGGGAGGCGCAGCCCTGCGGCAGGCCGGGGGGACCCTCTCCCGCACCGGCCCCGGGCTCCAGCCGAGCTGCCTCAGCCGGGCGCGCTCAGCTCTCGCAGCGGACCCCCTCACGCCCGCCACGGGAGTTACCTCGTGAGGGGATCTCCCCCCCCGCCCGGCCCCGGAGGGGACGCAGCGTGCGCCGAGCCGGGCCCGCCGCGGGCTGGCAGGGCCGAACTGGGCAGGGCAGGTCCGCGCCGGGCGGAAGGGCTACGAGAGGAACCGCCGTCCCCCCGCCGCACGGCAGCGCCGGGCACCGCCACCCGCCGCGGGGGGCCGCCTGAGGCGCGGCGCGGCGGCAGCCCCCGCCCTACCTTGGTCCCTCGGGGGCTCCATGGCGGCCCCGGCGCCGGTCCCGGCTTTCCGCGCCTCGGCTCGGCAACCGCCGCCTCCCCCCGCCGGCTGCTGGTTGGCAGCGGAGGCGCCGCCCGCGCCCGCGGGGGCGGGGCCGCCGCACGTCAGTCAGCGGCCCGCCCCGCCGCGCCCAGGTGAGGGCAGCCGGGGAGCGCGGCCCGGCCGGGGCCCGCAGCCGGCGGGGCGGCAGGCCGGGCAGTGCGGTCCCGGCCCGGCAGCCGCTGCGACCCGGCGCGGTTTAGTCCTGGAACGTAAAGAGATCAGAACCGACGAAGCGAACCCGTCGTGTACCCGGTCTTCGCGTTAGGGGACCGCAGCGCTTTTAAGCCGGTACTGGGAGTCCTAAAGCTGGACGGAGGGGCTTGTTCCCCGCAGCCCCCGTTTCTCCGGCCGCAGTGCTCGCCCCTCGGGCGAGCCCTTACCGGTAGTATAGTCGCTCTCCGGGGCAGCGCCTGGCTCCCCGTGCAGCGCTTCCGCGCCGCGGGCGGCCCTGCGCGGTGGTGCGGCGCGGCCCTGCGCGGCTGTTCACCCGGCTGCCCGGGCCGGGTGGGGGAAGGCGGGACCAGCCTGCGGTCTGTAATTAATGCTCCGAGCAGGAAGAGGCTGCATCGCACGGTAACTGAAGAGAGCCAGCTGTGCTGCTGTGGAAGCCGCCGTTGTCGGCGGTTCTCCCTTCTGTTTGTTGTGCCTTTGCTGGCAAAGCGTATGCACCCTGACAACTTGCACCGCGTTTTGGAAATTAAACCGTGATTTTATTTTCACTTCGGAGATTCCCCTGCGAGACTCGTTAGCACTTACACCAGGCAAACCGATGCATTATGACTGTGTTAATAACAGTTGAAAAGAAAACCACCAACAACTATCCTGGCTGCAGTCTGAACTCTTGCTATTAAAATATCGCTAAGCGCAGAGAAGTTTTCATTACATAGTTTGCCCAGCAAGCTGCTTTACAAGACTACCAGGAATATTAAGCTACCAAATAGATCTTTTACTCCACCCTTTTCAAATCCCTGGCCTTGACATCTATGGATTTGTTTGTTTGAAAAGATCAATGCGTGCGCGGAACGAGCGGCAAGGCCTCCGCAGCGTGGGGCTGTGTGAATAGCCAGATTGTCACCAGCGTTCAGCATGCACGGTCACATGCTAAAGCACAGCACAATAGCAAGCCAGGAGGTGCCAACTCAGGATGTCCTTGCTTTGGATGACAAACAGCAGCAGCAAATCCAGGTATTTTTCAGTCTATGAAGCTGAGGAACGTGAGCTTTTGCTAGGGTAAAGGAATGCTTGTTATATTCTAGGTTCTGCATAGCTGCAGCAGGAGGTTGTTACAATGGTGCCATAAAAATAGCAAGCAGATCAGAATATATCCCTGCATGTTTATACCTTGTTTCATCTCGTAGCACAGAAATTTGCTCAAATATATGATTCTCACCACAAGTTCATCCCACATATCTCAGTTATGTTTTACGACTGTTTCAAAAAATAAACTCAAATAGATATTTGAGAAGGTACATCTGCTTTTTTTTTTAAAAGAAAAAAAATAGATTTTTTCTCAAGTACTCCACTTGAAGTCCCAAGCTTTCCCACTGAGCAGCTGATATGTGATACATGATGTGTAATCACAGTGGAAGAATATCAACAGCATTAAAATTTGCCCCCTTTTGCAGCTGCTTTACACTAGCAGCAGCCCTGGCAGCACTGAAACGCCTGTCAGGAACCAACCTGCAGAGCAGTGAAGCTGTCGGCATCTCACTGCTTCTTTTAGGGGCAGGGCTATTTCACCAGCACATCCCAAAAAGCAAGAGCTAGCCATCAGGAAAGAGCTAGCCATCAGGAAAGGGGTATTATCTGGGGAGCTGATTCAGTACCCTCTGCCAGCGAAACTCCCCCCAGCCCACGTGAGTCCATGGCACTGCCCTGAGTGGAGCACTGCTGACTCGTTCACCGCCCGCCCCGCTGAGGAATGCCCTGTTCAATACAGGTGTAGCCATAATGTACATGGCCTTGCACCAATTTTGCTGAACTCAGTGTCTAAGTTTAGAAATCCCCCCTTCCCAGTTCCCTCAGGCACTCTGCAGTTCAATCTCCCTAGCAGCTGTGGCCCACTCAAAGTCACGACGGGGCTACTTGTGGGATCAGAGCCCAACCAGGTCCCCAGCTGTCTTGGCCAGAAAGATTTTACACAGGAAAAGACTCAAAACCCACCATCTCCAAATACGATGACATATTCCCTTTTTACATATAGCCCTGACTAGCGAGGAGACGGAATCATTGTAATGAGCATCTGTTACTCAAACCGATGCCTATTAAAACTACTATGACTATTGCCTATGGGCTCAATTATGATCGTAGAATATAAACACATGCACTCGGAAGAAAAGACTGAATCTGTTGTGAAGGTCTTGTTGTCTTTATGAAAGAGGACAAAAGTGAAGGACAATGGGACTAGGAGTGTACTGAGCTACTGAGCTTTGTGCCCGTGACTTTTTCTTTCCTTCAGCCAGTTATAAAAATAAAAACAAAGATGTACACATATATAAGGCAAGCCTATGTGAACTTGACACTACCTACCTAAATACAGGACTTCAAAATGCTTTGTCCTGAGTGGGACTGGACCTGTCCTGTGCAAGGGACATTTATTGTATGGGAATACGAGTAGAGCAGCAAATGCAGAAGCAGCTCACGTTACAGCTGTATGTCACGTTTCATTTCACACTCAGAACAATTGAGCTTTCCCAGTGCTCTGCCATACAGATAGGCCACATCTCCTGCTGTGCAGGCAGAGCCCAGTTTTAAAATATATTCACCCTAGATCAGACGTTTATTGCAAATAACAGCCAAGGCAGTCAGAAGTGAATAAAGGCCAAGGTTTCAAAGAATTAATACTGCCAAGGTCATTGAAGAATCCAGATTTAAGATGAGTAACTATTTTTCAAAGAACCTTGCTGCCCTTTAGCTTTCCTGCCATAGTTACAAATGCCATTACCTCCGAACAGATACCTTCCTATGTACAGAGAGCTGAATCGGATGATGATAGGTTATACTAGTTCAGGGTAGCTGTTGTGCTGATCTAATGGCAAACACAAACAAGACTGTACAACTGTAAGTGTGCTGAGTGGGCTGTGTCTACTGAGAGCCAAGTCCCAAAGCATTTGAGACCTGAATCATGTAGGTCACATAACCTCAGCACTCGAAAGTGCTAAAGAAATCTGTCCCCAATCCTTTGCCTTGCCAGAGTTGCAGTACTTTACTTGGCACAGAATGTCCTCCATTCATTCACAGCCTTGAGTCACCTTCTGGGAGAAATCCTTCCTAAGGAACATGTCCAATGCTTTATTTCAAAATGCAGTAAAAGAGCACCGTCAGCTTGGCTCCTTTATAAGTCAGTGCCTAGAAGGATTTTGTTAACCTAAACCTGAGTTCAACTCCCTCTTCTAGGTGGGGAATTAAGCTCTTATCTCCCATAAACCCGTCCCAAGCTCAGTGGGAAGCACCCTGTCGTGGGGTAGGAAGAAGTTCAGTTCCTCCAATGGAATCAGTTCCACTGTGCATGAAAAAAAAGTTCACGGGATCAAAAGAGTCTGACATTAAATTTTAGCAAGAGAAAAGCCTAGTTGCTCAGCTGTGTTCCACTAAGGACATTATTAAATATTCAGTGTGACATAGCTAAACACAGAGGGGTTTTTTTTCCTCCGCACACGACAGCCCTGATGGCAGGGCGGTATTCACACCACTCTCCAGCTCACCTGGTAGCCCTTTCCTCATAATCTGCTGGCTTGGGCACTCTCCTGCAAAGTGCAAATTCAAAACCCCTTCAGCAGGGGAGACAAGTACATATGAACCATCGGTATCATGGGTAAGTAAAAACTGCAGCTACTCAGTGAACCTATATTTGCCATATTCTAAGTGAATATCAGTGGGATATTAGGGGAAGGAAAACAGACAAGCAAGCACGCTCCCTCCCTCTGTGTTACTGCCTGATGCACCAGGCATACCCTGAAAGCACTTACTCAATCAAAGTCCTGGCAGCCAAAGAGGAGCATACATTGGGTCAGAAATCCTATGTAATATGTCCCACCTGAAGCAGCATTAGAAATCCCTAAAAGCAGAATTGCCTGTGCCCAGTTAAGTGTACCATCAAAAAGAGACACTGAACATGTAAGTGCCTCTTTAAGGCTGGATATCAGCTGAATAGCAAGTCAAAGAGTCTACAGTTTTGTCTTATGTATTTCCTGCTAAAAGCCTTTTGTGGAAAATAAATCATTCACACCTCTTAGTGTCTACAGGTCAAGATCATACCTATGTATGCGCTGGGATAGATAAGCAGCTGCCTAGCGGATTCTAAAATCCCATAGGCTCCCGCCTTACCACAACCTAAGTGTGGTACATCACTGACAATATCTGCAGATGCCTTTCTACCTCTTTAAATGCCTGAGTGTCTCCAAGTCCAAGGTCACTTTTGGAAGTTAAACTCTGAAGTGGTTAAATGCTTTAGAAGAGGATTACACTGCAGTTGTAATCATTTGGTGTCAATACATTTAGGGCAGGGCTGTTGGAGTTGCCTCCAAAAGAACCTGGAGGTCTTCAGATGAGTAGTCCACCACAGTGAAGCTTCCTTGAGCACTGCACAGTGGTCTTCTAGCTGTAAGACAGTTATTTGTCCTGGGCCAAATCCAGAAATCCTTACAGGAACGAAACCTTCCATCAAAGGACCAGGCTTCACGACACCCGCCTGCACGAAGCTCGTTTCCTGTAACTAATCTGACTGGGTGCCTGCAAAAGGCTTAGCTGGGAATTCGTGCCTCCCATCTGTAGTAGCATTTGACACCCACTCTCTACAGCTGCTAGCAAGTGTGGGATAAATAGACTTGGGGGGGGTGTAAAAATAAAAATGAAAAAAAAAAAAAAAAAATTCAAACCCCGTGTTAAATCTGCTGCAGAGGCACTAGAGGGAGAGCTAGAGCCCCCCGTGGGTTTGGATTTTGTCTGTCCCCTGGTTATTTCATCATTTCCCGGTGAAAGAAGAGTACCTATACACTTATTTTAATTAAGACCCCAAAACTACTAAGAAGTTTTATTTTGCATAAGATACAAGAAATTTGGCATAGATGTACACAAAGATGCACAGATGCTGTAAGCTTCATCACATGAAAGACAATGATATAATGCAACTATTAATTTGATGTTAATGTAACTACTTTTCCCCTTTCCAAAGTTACTAAAACTCATGTATATCTAGGAACACTTTGTATTTCTCCTCCCCCCCCCCCTTTCCCACCCCTGCTATTTACTTTCTCTTGTGAGCAGAAGACCTGTTTCTAACTTCTCATTACTTACTTACTTACTTTTGTACTTTGATAAGGTTTGCTCAGTTATAGCTCCAGGAATGATGTGATAAAGTATTCTCAAGGCTCCAAGCTGTTTCCAGTTATGACATAAATATATTGATTGGGGAGCACAGTACGTTCTTTGTCACATGCATTACCATCTGCAGCAAGCACCTTTATTGCGGTAGTAAATATACTGTTGATAAAGCTTTAGCTAAACTACAGCCATGTCAGCTAACTGCTGCTAATTAGTGAGTCAGAAATTCTAAATGGAACGTTTTCACATTCTAAAAATTGATACTAGGAATAAAATGAGGTCATGTCTTCAGTAACTCATTACTGAAGTATTTTTAAGGCTGCAGAGCTGTACGGTTACTACATGGTAATTAAGAACCAGAGGATCTAGGACTGCTTTTCAAATTGTAGTTAACTTTCAGTATACTCTTGTGAGATGACTAGGTATTACCAGGTCCACTTTATTACTGGTAAACCAAAGCACAAAGATTAGAAAATAATTTGCTAGAAGCAGACAAAAAAAGCAGAACTGGAGCCAGAAGAAATATATAGGAGTCCAATTAAAAGGTTACAAGGGAGAAAAAAAGCAATGAACCAATTAACTAAAACTGCTGCAAATTGTTTATGGATTTTACAAGCAGAAAAAGACTATTGCGAAAGCCTGCTCACTTGCATAACACAAGCCATAGATCTCCAGCCTTTAAATTCCCTCAGCAGACCTTTTTCCTCCCTATTTTGCAAAGAAAAAGTCAAGCCTCATAGTTCCTTGATAATGTAGCATCTAGCCTCTTCCAGAAAGACAATCTTTGTTTCAAGCTTCTAAGCATATCACTGTTTTCATTGATAAGGCATTTCACTGAGCTATCCAATGTAAAGTGAAAATAAGAGCAGCAAATTAGACTATAAACGCTGAGATTAAAGATTCATTCATCTCATTAATCTTTTACTAATAACACTGTCTACTGCCTGCTGCCATTACCCAGCCAGTAAGCAGTTCCATCACAATCTCATTTAGATGTTTCCAACACACGAGATGCACAAATTAGATATAACTCATGTAAGTTAGTTTTTCCTTCAGACTTGTGAAGCCAACTACGCTACATCTCTTAACAGAGTTCCTACCTGATCTTACAAAGTGCATTTTGAAACTCCTTGCAAAATCCTGCCTTTAAATCTCCCCAAAGCAGACAGGCTGTACTTCTGATTCCAGCCAAAACAAACCAGATAAAGCAGGCCTCCTCAGTTCCTTTCCGACCATATATCTATTTGTTTAAAAGCAGCACGGAGTTTATCTGATTGCTCCGTGAACCTAAACTTCCACCAGCAGTTCTCAACAATGGGGCACCTACTTCCCTGCTCAGCAGCAGCAAGGAGGCACTGCTGTGGTTCTGCAAATCAGCTACCTGCCGTCCCCGGCCTGAGTGGGTGCGGGTTTCGGTTTTACTTTTCCTCCCATAAAAGAGAAAATCCTGGTACTTGTCTCATTTGCAAAAACCTGTATATTTTGTGCCTGAATTATACATCAGTGCCTGAGCTAAATGCAAGCATGAAGGTGTTCTTATTTGCCCATGCAATCGCTGAGGGGCGTGCGTGTAAGCTGTGATAAAGCAGCACCGCTGGCCGATTGCAAGCAGTGTATGTGCGGTTATCTGACCGGTAACCGAAAGGAAAACTTAGGCCTCTTAGAGTAGTACCCTGTCCTACAGCACTAGCTGGGCCGCATATAGATGTTTACACCCCCATTCCAAATTTGCATCTCTCAGCTTGTTCTTTCAGCTCAAGATGTGCTCGGCTGATGCTTTGAGAGCTCCGGTCTCAGTCCTTGCCGCAGCAGCAGCTCTCCAGGTGGATAAATAAATGCAAACCGGGTGAATAGCTGTGAAACCTCTGTGCCTGAAAAATCCCCCTACTCTCCTGAAACTGTATTTTTGCATTACGCATTTTTCATTTCCATTACTTCACTAAATAAACAGTCTGAGTTTCTGGTATGAATCTGACTAATAGCCAGACTTGGTTTCAGTACAGATTCTGCTCCATTCATGGCTGCAGAGGCTGTTGAGCATTCCTAGCGTGCTGGTAGCAAGGTGGCTTTCCTCTGCAATTTTGAAGGAAAGTCATTGCAGGCATGTTGATGTACCACGTTGCAGGGTGGCTGCCTCTTGGTGCTAACTGGAAGATAAATAATGTAAAGGTCTTTCCAGAACTCCTGGTGTGCAGTACAGCAGAGGACAGAGCTACGATCTGGATTTGTTTAACCTCCATGTCTCCCTCCCTAATGTAGCCGTTCACACAGCCATCCAGCCCCTCGTGTGCACACTTGTTGGCCCTCTTTTCCATGTGCATCAAGTCCCAGCTGCTCCATTTCTCCCTCATACAGCGATAAGCACACGTGGTCACTCCGACTCACCGTTATTCTTATTTCCCTCATCCTCAGAGTCAAAGACAGCAGCTGGGGGATCTTAGTCAGGTTTCCACAGGCAGGACTCCAAAATGCAAGCCAGAACTTTGGTCACAGCCTTGTCCTTTTAAACCTCTACCAGGTGGGTTTGTTGGGCTCCTGGCTGGAAGCAGTGACATGTTACAGTTAATGCCACTCGCTTTGCACTGCGGTAAGGGACTACTACCAAGGGCAAACTTTTAATCCATTCTGTAAACCCCTGGGAGCATGCAAAACACAATAAATAATAATATCCTCAGCACCAGTAAGGAGGTCTCAGAAGACAGCCTGTTCTTTCTTCTTCCACTGAAAGGCTTTGTAGGTACCTGCTTCCACACAACCGGGAGAAGTCAATGCATGACAGCCCCCCTATACACACAGACCTTGAGGTGCCATAGTTTGAGGGTATAAAAGTCTGTGAGTTCAAAAGCCGTAAGGCAGCATGTCCTGCAGTTCACCTCCTAACATGTCCATGACAATTAATCATTTAATTAAGGTCTTCACAGTAGCTTTATGAGCAACATTTTGGTTTGCTGTGAAGGAAAGAGGCATGTGAATAGTTTTGTTGCTCATCCGGGAGCCAGTACCTGCTTACCTGGGTGAAGAACTAATATTTGCGGCTGTTCTCTCTGAACACTGAACGCTGGATTTTTGCTTCTTTTGCGATGACAAGTACACAGTGGTGTCTCCAGTGTGCTTTCCACTTAATGTATTATCTACTGTTGTCGACTTAAAACAGCCTAGGACAAAGTCCATAGTTTCTTTTGCAGCTCTTCTATGCTTTATCCTTAGGGTTTATGAAGTAAATCGGTATGTGACTCTGTGTCTCCAGCCAATTCCAGCGTTAAGAGAAAATATCACAGATAGCACACCTAATTCTCTTCTTGCATGTACCAAGATACAGTCAGAGTCAACTCATTGGTGTGAAGTATTCACTGCTATCAAAACAGAAAATGAGAGGGGAATTGGGCTACCCATATAACATGCATCTTGAAGAAATTGAAGATGTGGTGCATGTTCTTTTTCCTTATTGAACAGAGCAGTAATAAAGAGGTTTATTTAATTGTGAAAAAGCAATTAACTTTTGAAGATGTTTCCTGCTCCTGTGAGGAAGCTTGATTTTGTGCAGCATATTTCTTTCAAACTAGAGTCTCCAAGTGCCTTGCAGTATTAAATACGTCAGCTGAAGAACTAAATAATAAATAAGGCCAGGGGAAGACAGACCTTTTAGCAAAGCTTCCTCTGTCTCTAAGTGGTCATTTCTTTCATTTTTAAAGAGGATGTACACTTGCCCCCCCAAAAAATTAAAAAAACAACATCTCAAACTGGCTGATGATAAATACTTCACCTATTTACATGCTCCATCTATCTGCACACAAGTGTATACAATAAGAAGAGGTGTGGATGATGAGGAAGTCAGTTTACACATGGATGATTTCCTTGGCTTTTACTTGCCTAATTGCCTTGCCTAATTGCGTGGCTCTTCCAGTGACCTGTTTCTGTAGCAACTGCCACCTCACTCTGCAATGACACTGTCTCGCAGTCATCGGGCACCCTTTGGAAGGTACACCTATACATACTCATTTATCAAAGCCAGGGAAAATGCTGGTACCTTCCATGTGATGTTTATGGGCTTCCCCCCAGAGCACCTCCGGGTGCTGTGCAATGAATGTTTACAGGGGCTGTAGTTCAGCAGCCTGGTCTGCTGACAGTGACTTCCCTCCTCGCTGCTCATTATGCATTGCTTGCAGCCTCCCAGCCTGCAAACCATATGGATCCCTCACCCAGGGCAGAGCAGGAGGAAAGGAGAGCACAGCAGACCAGAGGGCAGAAACAACCCATGAGACCAGCAGCTGGAGGAAGGCACCCCAAGGTGGCTCTGGTCAGGGAGAAAAAAAGACAAAGCTCCAACAGTTTTCCTTTCTCGCGAGGCTTCTTACGTGGCTTTTCTTTATTTACCTTGTCTTTTCTTCTTCACGGACAACAGGACTATAAATACTAAAAGGAATTGGCAAGAATGTACACTTTCACAGCCTTAATGTACTTGCGTGTGCTGGAGAAGTGAGCGGTGCAAAGTGGCCAGGCTCATGCACTCTCCCTAAACAGCCGCCTTCATATTGCCACTGTTGAAGACAGGGTAAAATCTCCAAAATCATGAAAATGGCTAAAAAAAATGGTGTTTGATATCTTTCTGATTCTTTTCACTTTCTTTTCCAATCCAGAAGCTTGAGGGAGCACACTGATCATGTCCTCAGACTCATCTTTCTGCCTCCTGGGAAGTTTTAATGACACAGTGCTGTCCTCGTCTAGATCGCGTGCACATTAGAGTCAAAACAGCTTAATTAACTCTGCTCCATAAAGAAAAGAAGAAAAAAAATCGAGGTGAAGGCCATATAAAATCAAGAACTGGGAGACAGTGGGACTTAGAGAAAAAACACCAAATGCTATGGCTCACACATCAAGCTGCAAGACCTGCTCACCACAGATCTGATGCCTTGTGCTCAGAATTCATTTTCCAAGCCTATTACTTATCATTTTTACAGCACTCCTACAAGCTTATTGCTATTATCTCTACTGGCAGAACAATGCCAGATTCAAATGGAAACACATTTTGCAGGCCCAGTCAATCATGGTACTCTATTGCTGTCCCTCCTGCTGTCCATCACCCTGTTGTGTCATGGCAGGCTGAAGGACCTGCTTTGCTGCACCACTGCGGTGACTCCAGGTCAGCTCTACGGTACCGAACTTCAGGATTTTCAGTAATGTAGCTGTAGAGCAAGGACTTGAATGCAGGTTGTAAAATCTAGCCAAGGAGCAGCAAAAGTACGGAGTCCAGCATGAGTCCCATGCTGGCACAGCATAGTCAGTCCCTGGACTAGTCAGGGTGTGCCTCCATGAGACACGGTTTTGGTGGTGAGTCCAGTATGCAAAGAGATATCTTTGCTTTTCGTGAGGTACACACTGCAACGGGAGATGTCCGAGTAATCTCCACATAATGCATCACAACTGAGTTCAGAATTGAGTTTTATAAAACAGGTCAATCTGAGAGCATTTATTCACATGAGAAATGCAGTGAAAATGGTGGCTCTAAATATTTGTTTAGTACTTGATATATCCATCTGGAAGGTAAGACTGCTCTCATACAGCTTGGGAATTCATATGTGCTGTGCCTTTGCCCAGGGTCACCCATGAAACAGGAGGGGTGGATTTGAGTTTCAGGGCCCCCCTTCCCTTCTCTCTCCGCTGGCATGGTATCCTTGCAGCCACTGCGAAGGCAACAGTGGAAACAGAGACCGTCTGCGTATATGGCACTGCTTCACTAGAAGCTCGTGAGGATATTTACATGTGACCTTGCATGACAGCTGAATAATACTTTTAATAAAAACATAACTCAGTCGGTGTCTTCAGCCTGCTGACTCTGCTTTTCATGACACGCTTTATCAATGTCAGGAAGCTGTAAAAAGCTATAACTGGCGTTGAAGGAAAGTGCTAATGTCATTTCCCCCAGTCTCTAATCTACATAATGGGAAAATATTAACACAGAGATATTAACACAAGATATTTCTTGTTCTAAAGGTGCAGGGATTTTACCTTGACTGAAGCGTTTAGAATATATGGACAGATTTTTCAGCCAGCATAAATCAGTATAGTTTATATTGACTTCAGTTTAAACAAGCTGACTTTTACTGAGGATGCAGTATAAATATTGACAAATCTGTTATTACTCATTGGAAATCATGAACTGGGCAGAAACAGCTTCATCACATGGCCACACAAAGGCAATTCAGTCTCACTTGGGTTTTGAGTTGGACGGAATATTAATGAATGGGATTAAATCCTTCTCTGGAAAGCCAGAAGCGGGTCGGGGTGCCGCGAGGACCTCGGTGCTGCTCCGTGGCAGCACGGCCAGCGGGCAGAGCCCTCACTGACAAGGGGCCAGGATGCGGAGCAGCCAGTCCGGGGCAGGATCAGGTCCGGGGCAGCGATCGGGGTCAGAAACAGCCAGGCGGTCACCAAGCAAGTCCGCAGCAGCAAGATATGTCCAAGGGCAAGCCAGGAAGCTGAGCCGGTGGAGCTGGGTCAGGGCCAGAATTGCAGCAGCAGGAGCCCCGGCGCGGGCATCACTGTGGCACAGCAGCGATGTAGCACAGGCGGGGGCCAGGGGTAAAGCCTCAGCTAAAAAGCAGCTCCCACGAGGCAGGAGGAGCAGGCTCTCGCTTCTGTGTGTTTTCACAACAGCCCTTATCAGTGGAGGGGCTGACCTTGGACGCAGCCAGCTATGCTCCAGAAGGGGATGTGCCCAGCACCCTGGCAAGGAGGTTCAGTTTTTCCTTCCCCATTTAGAAACATCATTTTCTCCACCTTCTCCTAATCTCCTTGGACAGATAGCAGTCAGAAGAGAACTGTGTCTCATTAGTGTGAATTAAAATTTTCCTGAATCTTCAGCAGTCTAATTGCTGAGTGACATCGCGATGAAGGGAGAAAAAAGGCATATTTTAATTTCAAGACTAAAACTGAGGGATTAGGAGAAGACAGGTTTAGATAAGCTACTGGGAAGAGCTTTTTAACATACCGCTCACTCTTCTTTGCAGGGACTGTGAAAACCCAGGGGGTTATCCTTGCAGATTAAAGTAATCCATTTAGAGGAACTAGGCCGTCCTTGGCAAAATACCCCACAAAATACATGTTATTGCTACTGTTGCTCCCACTACTCAACACATCTGCCACCTTATCTGGACTGTGTGGAGGGGCTGTGCAGTTAATCTGGCTTTAATGTCGAGTGAGGACAGGTATCTCAGGTAGGCTTGAAGTGGATGGGCAGCCCAGCAGCTTCCCTCGCCCCTTTGAAGTTCCCTGCACAGAGGAACAGCTCTGCACAGCAGTGCTGGGGCCAGATCCAGCAGCACTGGATGGCAATGCATACGGAGCAAGCTCTCCTTCCCCATTCTTCTATACAAATGGTGGTGCCTGTGAAAAGAGGCAGAAAAACTGATTAATGCGGCTACTTTCGTTTTATTCATTTTATACTGGCATAAATGTGTGTGGTGATAAGAAACAGTAACGGAGAAGACAACAGGCACATTGAGAGCCAGAGAGGGGACATATGGCCCAATTACAGTATTAAATATACTTTTCAGTGCTTACCGTATTACTTAAATATCGGCAATTTGGAGGTGAGCAGTCATATGTTGTAAATGAGATGGAGCCTAAGTTAGGTCTGAAGAAAGGAGAAATTAGAGAGTGTGCAGAATCAGACAGGAAAATCCTGACCCAGAAGTTAATTTTGATGTTTCACAGGACTCCTCAGTGGCAGAGTAGCCACCACCTACTGCTTCCCAGCAACTGCCTTGGGAAGAGGGAGCAACCTGCCTGGATGTGGAGGCCAGCGATTCCATCCTGAACCAGCAGGAATCTGATAATCACTTATCTGCCTCTGAGGGTGGGAAGAGACATTTACTGGGACCTGAACCCACCAGAGAGCAGTTTTTCAGCCACGGTGCCCTGGAGAGCTTCAGGGGACAGCAGGCAGGGCCCTAGGGGTGTATGGAGCAGACTGCCCAAGGGAGGGAGTGTTTGAAGCAATCACTGTCAGAGCATTTGGACCTGAAATGATTGAATGCCCAAGGCTCTTCTTTTCTAGACGTAGCAGTGGACATGTGGTTTGTGATGGAATGGGAGATCAGGAAAACTAGGGACATTTTTCCCCATCCCTACAGGGATCCTACATCTGTGTAAGTCAAGATAGGTATTTGGTCCATGCTGGCTTTTTACATGACGTAGGAGGGAACTGCAAAGTTTTAGCTGTAAAGTAATACAGCTCAGGAATATTTCAGGAATATATATTTGAAAAGTTACATGAAATGATCAATGCAAGAGTGTCCAACCGTTCAGCTTTCAGACATCCACTGAGTTAGACCTGTATTTCTGTGTGCAAAGCTTAAAAACCTGACTATGTGTATTTATTGATCTAGCAGTTTTCATTCCATGAGTTGGTAAAGCGCTGTGGGAAATGGGCAGTTTGAACTTTTCTTATCTGAACTCTCATACATTGGTCGCTCTGAGCAAGATTCAGGTATGGCAAAGAGGCTTGTCACTGTTGCAATCTCACATAGAGAATATATGAAGAAAAAAGAGACAAAAGTATGTGTGGATGGAATTTTGCACAGTTAGGTACCCTCGAAAGAGACTGTGTTGGCCCTGCATATGCCAGAATGGAGGATCAAATGGGTTTAATAAAAGGCAAATAATTCACAATAATTTGTGTCCCATGTTTCCACCTTCTCCCAGAACAGATGCTTTTCCAGCCCATAGCAGTAAATAATGCTCCTGAAGAGAGGAGAAAGGGAGGGGGGAAGCAAAGCTCTTGTAGATAAAGCTGCTGTAGATGCTGCCCTGGCCTGCAGTTGGACTCACCTCTCCAAACCTTTCAGAGCTAATCTGGCCAAGAGTTCACTTTGATTAACTCATGGGGAATTCCAAAGAAATCAAGAAACCAGCTCCTGATTAAATTCAGGGGGATCAGGCAATCTGATGCTTTGAACTTGACCTGTTCCCCTCTGGGTATCCTGCATGCCTTACGCTGGGTTACAGTAAGCTAAGGTTGCTTCCCCAAGCTGTTGGAAAGAGGATTGATATGGGATGGAGGTAGATCACACGGAAAAGACTCCAGGGACCAAATGTCAGGCCACCAACTCTTCAGCTGAAGAGAGCTAAAAGAAGACGACCCAAGGACTAACAATGTGTTCAAGTCACAGAAAGGAAGTGACTGCAGGGATCCCTCGTTTTACTTGACCTAAATACGCATGTATACATTCTTTGAATATTTTATACTGCTCTGGCTTGTAGCATGCATTCCACTTCTGTGCCCTGGTTTGAATGTTGTATTTCGTATGTCGTTTGTAACAGTCTCCAGAAAGAAAATATAGGAAAAACATTTTTAAAAGAAAAAAAAAGATGATCCCCTAAAAGAAAAATGAGCAAAATGGGCATTTCCATTCCTAGTATCTGGGGCAACAGATGGGGTGGTAAAAAATATGCCTGCAGGGCAAAGTTCCGCTCCGATCACTCTCCTGCCCACAGCAGACAGTTTTAATTGAAAGCACTGAGGATTATGCACTATGGAACTACACTTTGTTAATTTATTATCCCTCACATTAATCTGGTGTGTAAATCATGACAACAGGCAAGCACGTAGCAAAAGATGTAGACTGCTCTGCCCTAGCAAGCAAGCAGAGTTAGATTAGGAGGTTCAAATATGAAGAGACCTTTACATGTCAGTTTAAGAAGCTCCCACATTTTCTATGTTAAAATATCCCATCAGCCCACTAGCAGTCTTTCAGAGACAAGGCAGAAACTACAGTATACAAAATGGAGAGAGGGGAAGTTTGATAAATAAACTATTTTCAGTATTAAGTCTCTAAGAATTTCTTAGGACGAGATAAAGAAAGTGGTTCAGAATTTTTGGCCAGCCACTTTTTAAGTGATAACACTGAGTCAAAAAGAGAAAGCTTTTTTCTTTTTTTTTAATAACTGTATGCTGCATTGGTATGCACAGTCATGAAGACTTCCCTTTGCCGTTCAACACAGAAATGGACAGAAACCAGCATCTCCATCATGAGTTTCATATCTTTCTGGATCACGTTTCTGCCATAGATCAGTTGGCTCACCCCTTTAGGAGCATTAATCATTTACATTAAGCAGCTAAAATAGGCAACGTGAATTCCCCTTGAGTAGTTCCCTATTTGACTACTGTCTGTGAGCATTCATACTTTTCACATCTCAAGCAGGAGTTTTAACTCTGATTTCAAGCCAGGTGTATCTTCAGACGTGACAAACTGGCTCAGAAATCACATGGAGATTTCAGAAAAGTGTGCAAAACCTGTTCTTCGAGATGCCTACTTGGAGATACTGAAACTGTGGAATGATAAGGTAATGCATAAATAAGTTAGTGGGTCTACGGATAAGATGATACTATAAGAAAACGCTGCCTTGCTGGGGGAACAGTTCCTGGATGTTTCCTGCAATATATGAGGAATCAGAAGGAAACACCAAAAACCGCAGACCTATCTTTGCGGACAACTGGTGTGCAGCCACATACTGAATTTCTGTCAGCTTCAGTGGAGTGTAGTAATTGTTATGCCCACCTATAGGTGGACATATCGTCTACCCATATGGTGTCCACCTATGGGTGGACGAATTATCGTGCATATTTAAAAGGCTCGTCTCCTTGTTTGGGGAGGATGAAAATGGGAGCTCCTGCAACACAGTATGCACAAAGGAAGTATTCCACAGAGGTGCCAATCAATAAATGATGAATTGCTCTGGGCACATCTCAACTGTACCAACTGTGCTCATCTGATAGGAAGACTTTGCTTTAGGATACATCAGTGAAAGCTGCATGCACAAAATGTGTGGGATACATACTGGGGGGGAGGCATGTAGTAGAGAGCAAAAATAATTAGAGATCTGGGAAGTGTTCAAAAATGTTTGCATATTATTACAATAATAATAATAAACGCACAAATTTTTAAAAGAGATTGCTTACACATAAGGCTTACTAATTGTTCTAGGGGAGGTGGATTAATCAGTAGAGTGCAGCCTAAGTGGTACCTAAAAAATGTGATTTATTTCTGGGCTTTGTGTACCACTAGTATAATACATACAAACCTATTTGACTGTCTCGGGGAATGCACTAGAATTCCCAAGCCTAATGGTTTAAAAAAATCACTTGCTGTTTCATTACTAAAATTTCAGTCCAGTACCATTAATTTAATCATTTGCTTGCATGTTGCTGGATACAGACATGCCATTATATCTGAATAAAAACTTTCTAACTATTCATCTTCAGTTGATCGGCAGGCAATAAATAGGTGATCCACCTATCCACAGGTCACTGTCTGATTTAGCTAGGTTCTAGGTTAAAAAATTAGAAGATTGCATTGCCTTGCATTCCCCTGCAGATGTTTGGAGCAACAGTAACATCCAGTGGTCAAAATGTTAATTACATTATATGAGGGCATTGCATGCTGGCAGCATCTTACGACTGCATCTGCCTTGCAATAAAAAAGCAGGTGAGAGCAAGCCTTGAAAACTCGGGATCGTGCTTACATGGCACAAAAGTAACTTACACACAGTAACACATCAGTCTTCCTGCAAGGTTGGTGTGTTTTTCCTGCTCATGCCAGGTGAGATGTACTGACCTTTAAGTTTGTAAATACTAAGATTGAGACCTTTCTGGCTGGATGGATGTCAGTGCACAGGGATGCCATGCAGCAGGTGATGTTGTAAGGAAAGAGGGAGGATGGGGGACAGGAGGAAGGCACTGTGGCCTTGGGCTGATGTCTGGCGATGAACCTCTGAGCACAGGACACTGCAGGGTAGCTGTGCTGCAGTGCTGTGACTCATCCCCAGCTCAGGGACCTCAGGCACCAGGCACAGCTCAAAGCACCACAGAAGCTATAGCTCTGTCCTGGAAATAGGATGCCAGCACTCCAGGGGGGCACAGGTAGAGTTTGACTCTTACAGTCAAGGAGGTAGGAGAGGGGATGTCCTTAGAGGCAGCAGACACCTACCTGTTCATTGGAGAGGACACACAGGTTGGAGGTGGAGGGGGAATCTGCATTCCTCCTCCCCAAATGCTCTTTATCGTCACCTGGGTTAGGGAGTGAGAAATAGGGGCAAAATATGAGTCCCATACTGAAAAGACAATCCTTGCTTGTGCTTTGTGGACCACAAGAAACAAGTGACCTCAGCTAAAGGCTCTGCATGTGCTCAAGGACATGAGGAAGGGAGGTGACTTTCTGCTCTCATCCAGGAAAAGAGGTTTCATTAATTGCACTGCAAGTGAGGGAGCTGCCAGTTGTTTGTGGGGGAGAGCTAGGTTTAATCTTCCCAGCAACATAGGTACTAACCAGAGAGCAAGGAGCACATTGTCCAGTGAGGAAAACAAGACCTTGAAGACAAGGAGACTACAATTGGGATGTCAGAAATTTAGCAGATGGTAACTACAATTAGACATCTAGGGCTAATTTTTCCCTGGAACAGCAATAAAGGAGAAAAATAAAAATAAAAATGATAAAAAGTAAAAATTAAAGAAACAACTTTTAGGAAGTCCAATGTTCACGTCCTTGTGTTGTGTCAGCATCATGGATGAAGAACCCCAGGAGCAAATCTGGCTGCAGCTTTATAGGTGTGCGCAGAGCTCTGCCTTTCATGGACAAGGTGCTCTGGTCCCCCAGCACCAACAGACTTTGTTTTGCTGCACTCCTGTAGTCTTCCAGTGCGCCATTGCCTTGTGACTTTGAAGCCACGAAACTTGGCAGGGGCAGTTAATGATTCTCTGAGCCCCACTGACGTTTCCCTGCTCCCGTGCAAACATTAGCCAAGGTAGAGGGGAACCAGCTGCAAGGGCTGTCTCTCTTTCTTTTCCCGCCTCCTTTTTTAACTTTAACAGCAGAAATTTTGCAGATCTCGTGCAGGACCATGCTTGCCCAAAGTGCTGAATAGAGGAATTCTTCCTCACCATTTTTCCTGATGTGCATGCCTCCCCACAAAAATATTGTGAAGGGGTCAGATACTGAGGCGTGTGTGGGAAGAGCTCGCCCCAAGGGCAGGTATGTTATTTAGATTCCAGTCTGCCTCACATGCCTGCGTGGATGTGCTTTCAAAATTATTTCCTTCAGGTTCATACTATCTGACATGAAATGGAGCATCTCCACGAACAAAAATCTTTTGCAGAAGAGCTTCTCACTGCTTCCCTGGGAATGCATTGGGAATTTGCCACCATGTATGTGCTCGGTGCAGCGATGCTCCCTCTGTTGTGCTGAGCCCTGCATGCCCCAGGATTGCTCAGTGAGTCTTGTTGGGATACATGGCACAGGAAACTGCACTCCAGTCTTTGGGGCAAATTGAAGAGCTTTTCTCTCCCCACCCCACCCAACTGCACAGGTAGGCCAAGGTATTTTCAAACTGCCAGCAGACAGCTATGGGCATGGCAGCTCTTCGTGCTGTGATGGTGTTAGGACAGTAAATGCCATTGCTTGCATCTCAAGATCTCAGGTGTTTTCTCCAAGGGAGAAGGGACAATGAATACCACAGACAACAGGCAGGTATAGCTACATGATCACAGGGTCATGTGAACCTCCGACACATGGGCTAGTCCTCATTGCGTGGGAGCCTAAAGCACCATAACCTCTTCTTCTGTCTGACGCATGTTAACACAATCAGCCTTCCTGCTCTTATCCTGAGGCACCCCATCCTCTCCTGCAACAAGCAATGAAGCCTTCTGCTGCCTCACAGAGCAAAACTTAACTCTCTTTTCTGAAGCCGAGACTGAAAGTGGCTGGGAAAATGAGCCGTACATCATAGCTATTAACAGGAAGATTAAGGCAACAGAGCAATACCTGTTTCAAATCATAATTGTGCACTGCATCCTGCACAGCACCTGGGAAAGCAAAGGAGGGAGCTGTGCCACGGCTGGGACATGAAGGTTCAGTGGCTTTCCAGAGGTTTTGATGTCCCTTGTGAAAACCTGACCATGTGGGACACATTATAAAGGATGCATACATCCCATGGTGCATCACATTTGGCTGTGTTATGAACCACCAGTGGGGCCTGCTGTGCTTTCAGTGCTCCATGAATATTAAACACTGGGGTACGAGGCCAAGGTAGGTTCATAATCTGTAGAATGGCTGTCCTGCAAATGCTTTGTTAATCCTGTGTGGGAAACCCAAAGCGTTCACAAAAATATTCCTATACTTAAAATGCAACTTCAGTAACCCTAAAGTGCACCTACTAAAAGACCAAACAGCAGTAGATGTGCAAACACTGATAACATGTACACTGTGGAAACAGAGAGGTTTAAATTAATGGATAAAAGTGATTTACACTGAGACAATGGAAGTTTGGGAGAGGGCTCACAGCTGCAGTGGGCACTTTTTCTCTTTCAGACTGTGCAGGGATCTCTTGTGCCTGGAGCAGCATAGGTCTGAGGGATAACAAGAGTTGGCTCATTCCAGGTTGCTTAGTTTCCGTGGTAACAATGCTAAAAATCACGTCACATCCAATTCCAGAAAGCCATGTCCCAAGGACACTGCACAGATATGCAAGATCCTAGAGGCAGGGAGTCCTTTTCAGATATTCCTCTCAGGTTTCTTGGTATGCTGATATAGGAAAGCACCCTGGTATGAGCATCTGGTATCTAATGGGCTGCATACTGGCTGCCTGCTGCTTTGCATTTTATTGATTCTTGGCAGAGGCTGCGTTGGTTCTGAGGCTATAGGACTAGAAGTCTAATTAGCAGGATAAGCGAGGGAGGTCTAAGAGATCATCTGGGTGAGAACTGCCTGCGCAGGCAGGCAAACGGGTGTTATGTGTTTATACTCTGCAAGCTTCCTTGCCTATTAGACACCATATTCTGAACCGCGTAACAAACAGCAAAGGAAGTGCACTTATAAACAGCCATCAGAACCAGGCACAGTGTGGTGCCAGTGCTCATCCCGCCGCTGCCTCCTGCCAGCGTGCTCAGCCAAGGGCAACACGGGCATCTCTCCCGACCTAGCAAAAAGGAAGATCTGACCAGCAATGACAGCACCTTGCTAGAGCCCTCTCTGAATCTCAAATATCATTTTATCTCCCCTGTGGCCATGATCAGATTCCTTGTCCGATCATCAGTCCTGTTTTGCAAGCAGTTGCAGAGTCAGAGTGGTTTGTGGCTTTGCTTTGCAACGTGCTCCTTCCTTGTACTTCGCTTGTTACCAAAATAAGGCCAGCAGTAAATTTAATGCTACATAGGAAAGGCTCTGCTATCAAAAGCTTCTTAGCACAATAATATTTTAACAGAAAGCAAAATAACTTCCTGAGATTTGTGAAGGTAATAAACTAACCCAGGCTTCCTACACTGATTTCCTACAGTAAATTCCCAGCACAGTCAAATAGCACAATACACAGCTCTTTTGTCTGTAAACACATTTCAAGGCCATTTGAGTAGAATGAGGCGTGGGTGTTCAGGCTGATTCGTTTAGTCTTTCCCAGCTGGTCCCATCCTCCTTTCTGTCCTTGAGCTTCTCAGCTATGTCTGAGACAAAGTGTGATTTCACTCTGGGGTCTCATGCCAAAGTCCTGTTGCAGGGCAGCAAGGGCTGGTTTTGTCTTGCAACACACCTGCAAGCCATTTTCCAGAATCGTCCCAGGCACTTGCAGATGTAACCAGAATAGCCTATGAGTGCAAAGTGATGTAGGAAAACATTTGTAGTCAAACCAAATATTGTGGTTTACAGGTGCCAGATAAATGTTTTCACTTTCTCCAACGTAAAATTATTCCCAAACCGAACAGCAATAAAATCTCTTGCCAGGTCTTCAGTTCCACCAATATGAGGATACACACACTGTTTCAACATACCTCTGCCTCTAAAACGCAAAAGTCTTTGGCCCATACAAAGTGCATTTAAAGATAAGCCCCAGGCCTGCAGGTGGAGCAGTAGGGTCATTGCATAATAGCATCAGACCCTCCTAACACCTTCAAATTCCTCAATATAGTAAATACAGCTGCAAAATAGAGCCCCCTAAAACTGGAGGGCAGCTGCAGTTTGTTGGGGAATATGGTACAACTAATACTAAAGAAAGAAGAGCCAAAGAGGAGAAACACTAGCTGCAAATATTAAAAATACTTTCCTGAAACAGATCCTTTATCTAAAAGCCTTGAAAGTAACATTTTATTTCTCCAAAGTTTAAAATTGTCACTCAAGTAGTCATAGGAATGCAACACGAAGGTTTTGTTGCTGCTTGTGATTCAAAACGATGTGTAGTTGTTCAAAATCTTTGAACCAGCCCAGGATTTATAATGTTTGTAAAGCTGGTTTAACTAGACTGGCAGAAGGTCAAGGTCTTGCTTTTAGGACTCAAATTTGAGTGTTATCCTGCATAAAGACATTCCTTCAAGAAAGAAGGCTCTGTAGCGCAGACTAAGGCTGTTGCTTTTGCTTCTATGAGCAGACACTTTGTGACTCTGTGTTCTGTTAAATGCATCTGGAAGGATTTAATACACTTCTATTTTCCAGGTCGTATGTTCCTCAGGGAAAAGAAATTAAGGGGGCAGGGGACTTATGGCAGAGGTTGATAAAATCATGGTTGATGCAGAAAATGAAAGCAGAGAACAACTTTCTCTTACAATACAAAAAATCAGGAGGCATGA
Organism: Mycteria americana; assembly: GCF_035582795.1. Classification (NCBI taxonomy): domain Eukaryota; kingdom Metazoa; phylum Chordata; class Aves; order Ciconiiformes; family Ciconiidae; genus Mycteria; species Mycteria americana. The sequence continues at coordinate 143,194,559 of NC_134366.1, forward strand.
AACACAAGAGTTAAAGTAATGGAAAATACTTCTTAGCACCATACAGCGTTAAGCTGTGGAGCTCCTTGTCACAGGACACTGGGAGTGTGGGAAGTTCTTACAAGTTCAACCAGCAATTGGACAAGGAAGAAAAAGCCATCAAATACTGTTTAATACAAATCGCCCCTTCTATCTAAGGTGATCCCAAGCCGCAAATGGCTGCAGACCAGGAATGTATTTTATTTCTGTATTATTTCTCCTGTTCTTATATGCTTCCTTTGGTATCCGCTATTGTTCAACGTTTTGCTTTCTGTAAAGAAGGGATGGAGATGAGGGTTGAAAGATCAAAGGTTTAAAATGACGGAATTGCAGAGCTTGAACACGAGCATCCTCAACAGTAGCTGTTGCTCCCTAACAGTGTCCAGTGAGCTGCTGAAAACTACCTGCTGGTGTACTGGCCACTGCTGTCGGCTTCCCCTTTTAGGATGCCCAGCCCTGACAACAGTAAATGCTCTCTCCTCATCTCATTCCACCCAAAAAGGGGAAAAGCTGAATCACGGCAATGCATAGTAGATGACAAACACTGGGAATTCTTTTATTTCTCTTCTCCTTTTTATTTCCTATTCTCCTATTTATCTCCTACTGCTCTTCCATGTGGGGGGCGATGATACTGCAACGCGAAGTCCTAGGGTGATCAAAAGAGACTTGAGGGCCTTGGGACGGCTAGTAAGAAACTCAGGAGCGCAGGTTATTTTCTCTTCTCTCCTTCCAGTGGTGGGCAGTGACACCAGAAGGAACAGAGATGCCCAATCTATTAATGCATGGCTCCGTGGCTGGTGTCATCGCCACGGATTTGGTTTTTTTGACAACGGAATGGCCTACGCCGCACCGGGTTTGCTGGCATCCGATGGGATTCATCTTTCTCAAAGGGGAAAGAGAATCTTTGCACAGGAACTTGCAGGGCTCATTGACAGAGCTTTAAACTAGACTCGAAGGGGGAGGGGGATAATATCAGGCTTGCCCGAGAGAAGCTGAGGGGCGACGTGCCATGGTTGGAGGGAGCGGCTGACAGTGAGGACAGTCGGCCTGAGTCCTCGAGATGCACAGGGTACGCTTGGGCACAGCCGAAGTCGAGCGGAGTTAAGCCAGGGGATACTGAGGCAACGGGAGCCAAGAGGGAAACACCAGTGAAATGCCTCAAAGCACGCAAGGGGTGTTCTTCTATGAAGGAGGCACGGACGACAGCCCAGCTGAAGTGCCTCTACACCAATGCACGCAGCATGGGCAACAAGCAGGAGGAGTTGGAAGCCATTGTACGTCAGGAAAACTATGATATGGTGGCCATCACAGAAACATGGTGGGATGACTCGCACAACTGGAGTGCAGCGATGGATGGCTATAAACTCTTCAGGAGGGATAGGCGAGGCAGGAGAGGTGGTGGGGTAGCCCTATACGTCAGGGAGAGTCTGGATAGTTTAGAGCTCAATGATGGTGATGATAGGGTGGAGTGTCTGTGGGTCAGAATCAGGGGGAAGGCCAACAAGGCAGATATTGTGGTGGGAGTCTGTTACAGACCCCCCAGCCAGGATGAGGGGACAGATGAACTATTCTATAAGCAGCTGGGAGAAGCCTCACGATCGCTAGCCCTTGTTCTTGTGGGGGACTTCAACCTGCCAGATGTCTGCTGGAAATACAATACAGCAGAGAGGAAACAGTCCAGGAGGTTCCTGGAGCGTGTGGCAGATAACTTCCTGACGCAGCTGGTGAGTGAGCCAACGAGGGAAGGTGCCCCGCTGGACCTCTTGTTCACCAACAGAGAAGGACTGGTGAGTGATGTGATGGTTGGAGGCTGTCTTGGGCAGAGCGATCATGAAATGATAGAGTTTTTGATACGTGGAGAAGCGGCGAGGGGGGTCGGCAAAACTGCCACCTTAGACTTCCAGAGGGCGGACTTCAGCCTGTTTAGGAGACTGGTCGACAGAGTCCCCTGGGAGGCAGCTCTTATGGGCAAAGGGGTCCAGGAAGGCTGGACATTCTTTAAGGAGGAAGTCCTAAAGGCACAAGAGCGGGCTGTCCCCAGGTGCCGAAAGACGAGCCGGTGGGGAAGAAGACCGGCCTGGCTGACTAGAGAGCTCTGGCTCGAACTGAGGAGAAAGAGGAGAGTCTATGACCTCTGGAAGAAGGGGCGGGCAACTCAGGAGGACTACAAAGGTGTAGCGAGGCTGTGCAGGGAGAAAACTAGAAGGGCCAAAGCTGAGCTAGAGCTCAGTCTGGCTGCTGCTATAAAAGACAACAAAAAACACTTCTTCAAATACATTAGCAGCAAAAGGAGAGCTAAGGAGAATCTCCAGCCCCTAGTAGATGTGGGAGGAAACACAGTGACCAAGGATGAGGAAAAGGCTGAGGTACTTAATGCCTTCTTTGCCTCAGTCTTTATTAGCAGGGCCGAATGTTCTATGGGTACCCAGCCCCTGGAGTTGGAAGATAGGGATGGGGACCAGACTGGAGCCCCCATGATCCAGGGGGAAATGGTGAGTGACCTGCTGCACCACTTAGACACTCACAAGTCTATGGGGCCTGATGAGATCCACCCGAGAGTGTTGAAGGAGCTGGCAGATGTGCTCACCAAGCCCCTTTCCATCATTTACCAGCAGTCCTGGCTAACTGGGGAAGTCCCTGCTGACTGGAGATTAGCGAATGTGACACCCATCTTCAAGAAGGGCCGGAAGGAGGACCCGGGGAACTACAGGCCTGTCAGCCTGACCTCGGTGCCGGGGAAGCTGATGGAGCAGATCATCCTGAGTGCTATCACACGGCATGTAGAGAATAACCAGGGGATCAGGCCCAGCCAGCATGGGTTCAGGAAAGGCAGGTCCTGCTTGACCAACCTGATCTCCTTCTATGATAAGGTGACCCGCCTAGTGGATGAGGGGAAGTCTGTGGATGTTGTCTATCTAGACTTCAGTAAAGCCTTTGACACGGTTTCCCACAGCATTCTCCTGGAGAAACTGGCTGCTCATGGCTTGGACGGGTGTACTCTTCGCTGGGTAAAGAACTGGCTGGACGGCCGGGCCCAGAGAGTGGTGGTGAATGGAGTTTACTCCGGTTGGCGGCCGGTCACAAGCGGTGTTCCCCAGGGCTCGGTGTTGGGGCCAGTTCTGTTTAACATCTTTATCAATGATCTGGACGAAGGGATCGAGTGCACTCTCAGTAAGTTTGCAGACGACACCAAGTTGTGTGGGAGTGTTGATCTGCTGGAGGGTAGGCAGGCTCTGCAGAGGGACCTGGACAGGCTGGATCGATGGGCTGGGGTGAATTGTATGAGGTTTAACAAGGCCAAGTGCAAGGTCCTGCACTTGGGCCACAGCAACCCCATGCAACGCTACAGGCTTGGGGAAGAGTGGCTGGAAAGCTGCCTGGCAGAGAAGGACCTGGGGGTGTTGGTTGACAGCCGCCTGAATATGAGCCAGCAGTGTGCCCAGGCGGCCAAGAAGGCCAATGGCATCCTGGCCTGTATCAAAAATAGCGTGGCCAGCAGGACTAGGGAAGTGATTGTGCCCCTGTACTCGGCACTGGTGAGGCCGCACCTCGAATACTGTGTTCAGTTTTGGGCCCCCCACTACAAGAGGGATATTGAGGTACTGGAGCGTGTGCAGAGAAGGGCAACGAAGCTGGTGAAGGGTCTGGAGCAGAAGTCTTATGAGGAGCGACTGAGGGAGCTGGGACTGTTTAGCCTGGAGAAAAGGAGGCTGAGGGGAGACCTCATCGCTCTCTACAACTACCTGAAAGGAGGTTGTAGAGAGGTGGGGGTCGGTCTCTTCTCCCAGGTAACAAGTGATAGGACAAGAGGAAATGGCCTCAAGTTGCGCCAGGGGAGGTTTAGACTGGATATGAGGAAATTTTACTTCACCGAGAGGGTTATCAAGCATTGGAACAGACTGCCCAGGGAAGTGGTTGAGTCGCCATCCCTGGAGGTATTTAAAGGACGTTTGGATGAGGTACTTAGAGACATGGTGTAGTGATGGTTTTTGGCAGTGTTAGGTTTATGGTTGGACTCGATGATCTTAAAGGTCTTTTCCAACCTATATGATTCTGTGATTCTGTGATTCTGTGATTTCCTAATTGACTGGAATTTCCCCATTTCCTGAACTATGCGGCTATGACTCCCAGTAATTTAAGTTCTTCATTTGTGGTTTGGTTTTTTGGAAGAGAGAAAAAGGTTCACTGTAATGGCCTTCACACTTCCCCATCCCCCACCTCTCCCTTGCTTCTGTCTTCACTGAGACCTGGAGTTGAGAAGGAAGGTAAGTAGGGATGGGATGTTTTCATTGTAATACATACAGGACACTCTGTCTGCCTCTTTAAAAAGTGGGGAAGAATTACTCTAAGTGAAATTAGAGAGAATCTTTAAGATTTTGCTACCCTTTACTAACCTTATGCCCTTTCCAAGACTAGTCCTTGTTAGTCCAATAGTGCTATGCTACCTGGGAGCAGGAAGCTAGTGTGCTCCTCACTGCCGCGCCAGCTCAATTACGTGTATCTGCATTGCAGAGAGGATACCCCAAGACCAAGCAAGAATGGGCCCTTATTGTACAAACTCTTAAGCCTGAGACTAAATTACAAGACAACTGGTAGCCAATTGTTTAAGGCCCTTGGTTCATATAGGTATCTCCAAGAGCAGAATTAAGTATTCAAACCGCCTATGGGAGCCGGCACTGGAGAAGAGATGCATGAACTTTCCATGCTCAGTTCAAGGTGACTGTGCAAAGGACAGTGAATTTTATCGGACTGGTGATTTCAGCCGGTATCTCTCAGTTGCCACAGATGCAGTCGCTCTCCCTGTTCTCCGCAGTCGTTCACAGCTGGTTTGTGATGTGCCCAGGGAGCCCCCCTGCCGCGGGGGTCCCAGATGTGCAGAGCACATTCCCCAGCCTCTCCCCTCGGTGCGGGCAGAGGTTGGAGCTGGCGGACAAGCAAACCAAAGGCCAGTTTTTCTAGCTGTCAGAGGAAGGTTGCTATCGCCCCTCCCAGTCTTGCAGAGATGTAACACAGCTCCACCACAACCTCTGCGGTTTCTCGGGGACCCACTTCCTAGCATGCCTCTGGCAGCGCTTAAGATTGCAGGATATAGCTAAAGCAGAATCTGGATCAGGACCTATTTTTGGTCCTGTTCCTTTTCAAGAATATAATCTGTTAAATTAAATCAAACATTTCCTCCTGAATAAACAAACCACTACATATTTTCCTTTTGCCCCAAATGTACCGTTTAATTACAACAGAAGAGGGCTTGGCAACTACGGCTGAAGAGTGCCCCCCAAGCAAACAAAGAAGCAAGTAAATAAAAGAGCTCTTCAGAAGGCTATCTTTATATAAAAAACTACTTTTTAACCTAATTTTGAGATTGAGTTTATGTATAAAGTATCAAAATAGCAGAGCAGAGAATAATGAATATTCTGAGGTTAGCAATACCACACTCAGAAATTACAATTTATAACCGAAACGCAGCAGGGGAGAAACTTCAAAGGATCTGATGAAGCCCACTGCACAAGCCCACAGTCTTTGAAATACCCCCCGATCAATAGCTGCATGAGAAGAATATCAGTGTTGTCTGACAAGGCTGGGACTTTCCAGGTCCACAATTTTTTTTTTTCCAGAACAGATGTAGATATAACTATTTTTTGCTTTAAGTAACTCTTACAGGCCAATGAGATTTGTTTTACATTTTTGAAATTCTACAGAATGCATTCCAATGTCTAGTGTTTTCTTTAAAGCTTCCAGGAATTATTTGGTTGTGAGGAATTTAAACCTGTGCTTTACCATAAGATTTTAAAGAAAATTCTCCTTCACATTTGAGAAAACCTGAAAATGGGAAGTCTCAGCCACTAGAGTTAAAAACTGTAAATTATATAGTCAGATAAAGACCCAATACCTCCTTTATCCCTCAAAATTTCTGTGCTGATTTTGGGAACAATGGGTTTGGGGGTTCAGCCATAGTTTATTTGAACTTAAAACTAAGGTATTTACCAATTCTATTTGAAAATGACTTTACACTTTTCCAACCGAGGAATCTATTCAAAATAATAAAAATAAGAAGCATGTTTCATGAAATAATGAAGGAAAACTTACAATTTAAATGTGTGTTGCAGAGTCCATGATATAACTCTTCCAATATGTATTCCTAAGTACTGAATGATTTTCAAAGGCAACAAAAACTCAATAGCTCTGCCATTATAGGGAACAACATTTTCCTTTTTTAGAGAACAATATTCTAAGCTTTTTCATCAGGCCTTGTTTGGAAAGTCTTTTTAGCAGTTTCAGCTCAATCCTGCACACTACTGACTCAGCAGGGCTCAGCCCTTTTCGGAAAATAAACCAAATCATCGCTGGCTCCAGTCGCCATCATTTCCCCAAAGCGCTTACTAGGAAAAAGGCTTAAAATTGTGGCAGTGGGTTCCAGTTAAGTTGTTTTTCTTTAATTGTTCAAATGAAATCATTTGCGTTGCATGGGTAAGACTTTTTGTTTTGTAAAATAGGTAAAAGAAACCAAGAGGATGATTATGCACTCCTGATAATACACGGAGTAGCAGAGGAGGAAGGAAGGAAATTATTTTGTTATGTTCCAAAATGCTAAGGCAGAATTGGTACCATCAACCACAAGATATACCAAAAAGTAACACAAGCTACGTTAAAGCTTGAAACGATGAGTGCTTTAAAACACTGGGCTTTGTGTGAAAGAGAAACTACGGGGAAACAGAACTGAAGTTCTTTTGCTTTGAAATACTTCCAGTAAAGATGACTCCCTATTTTTGCCTGCCAGAGATAAGAAAGTATTTGATGATTTAATTAACCCTCCCTTCCCATGAAAACTATCACAATGTAAAATTTCCACAGCCGACTACCAAGCTTTCCCCCAGCCCCAGGAGCAGAGGCAGCGGGGCTGGGGAGCCCTGAGACCCCGTCCCAGCCCTGCCATGCCGGGCAGGGGCCGGCAGCGAGAGGCACGGGGCAGGAGGGAGGAAGGAGAACCCTGCAGGGGGAGAGGGTGGCGGAGAGAAAGGAGGGGGAAATGTAGCAAGTTCAAATGCATAAATAAATTAAATGGGCAGATATAAGGGGGGGGAGTGCACACACCGGGCTGCAGCTGATGTCGCTCCAGTTCCTTGTTTACCCTTTCTTCCACCATACACTTGACAGTATGCAAAGGTTTGTACACAGTAATTGCTCTTATACAGCACTTGAAATAACTGGAAGAATAAGCGACCTCATGCTTCAGAATAATCCCTCTCTCCCCCAGATATTGCCCCTATTATATTTCCACAGACTACAGCTCCGACACCGCTACCGCTGCAACTCCATGAGTCAATACCTCCTCCATCATCTGTCCTCCATTTCTTTGTCTTGCGTCCTGCTACCCCTCATGCCCTGCTTTCGAGGGGCTGCCCACGCCTCAGGCTGGCACCAGGGGGGCGTTGCACATTGCCCACACCAAAGGTCTGCTAGCCCCGTGCTGCCTTGGGGGCATCCAGAGCAGGGACCCAGGAAAAAAGGGGAAACACCCAGCAGGCACCGGCAGGACCCGCTGCCTCCAGCCCCGCCGTGGCCCAGGTTGGACGGAGAGGAACCACCAGCCGACCTCTCATGCGCTCATCAGGACTGGAAAAAAGGAGTGGAAAAGCTGCAAGAAAAACAGCAAAAGAATTTTAAATCCCAGAGAAGATGAAGGGAAAAAAGCATCGAGGCCCTGAGGGCACTCGCAGCCCTGCCTGGCCCTGTCAGCCCCCCTGGGCTCCCCCCACCTGCCCAGGGCCCAGGACCCCATGTCAGGCCCCCGGGGCCATCAGCCCCTGCCCCAGCAACGCTGCAGCAGGACCGGCCTCCAGCTCCCCACAGCCCTGCCCTGCCCGGCCATGGGCCCCACGGAGCCATGCCCGTGTCCCGGCCTGTCCCTGTCCCCAGGGAGGTGCCCAGTGCCCAGGGCTGGGGCTGCCCTGGTGCCCCCCAGCACCCTGCTCCTGGCTGGGGCAGTGGGACAGGCCCAGCCTAGTGAGCGCATGGGCTGTAAAGCCACCCAAAAAGGGCAGGAGCCGGCTACTGTGCTCACCGTTTTCCTCTGGGATGTGGGGAAACCTGCCATCCCAGGGACCCCGAGGTGGCCGAATCAGAGAGGGGCTTCGGCCCAGTCCTCCAGGACAATCTGAAATGTAGGAGCTGAGCTCCTGTCTTGCCTCTTCCCCCGCCTCCTGTTGTTCCTGGTGTTTTCCTTCCTCACTGAACCTTTGTCCCTCGCATCAAATCTGTCCTCTGGTGAAAACAAAGCTAAAAAGTCTGTCCCTTCTGGATCTGTTTTTTCTTTGTGGAAACAGAATTGCACTCTAGCTACAGCAGTGGAGCCCTAGATGTCTTTTACTCTTCTCCTTCTTATGTAGCCCAAAGGAATGCTCATTCCCATCGTTAACCATTGTAAAGGCCACGCCAAAGGAGGTTTTAATATTCTTTGTGGCTTGGAAGAAATGATATGAGATTTTGTTCAAATGAAAGTGCTAGTAAATACTTCAGATTATCCATTCTAGCTGCCTTTTCTTTGTTACAGGGTTTTTAATAACAGGTTGAAGGTTTACAATGATGGTTGTCACCCTAGGAATAAGCAGGCTCTCCTCCCTGTATTCTCCGTCCCCAACGAACACATTCAACCGTAGCAGGATTGTGTTTCCACCTTGGACGCTCTTGGCCCATTTATCCCATCAAAGTTGAGCCAGCAGAGCACGCCTGAGAGATTCGGGAGGTACCGTGTTGAAGTTTGATAGAGGATGAAAGAGCAGGGATATCTGAGTGAGCACAAACGCCTTCCCAAATGAGGGTCTGGACACCTCAAAAGAGGTTGCTAGAGGAACCTAAGAAGAACGCTGCTCCTTTTTATCTCTTCTCCTTTGGTTGAATTGTTTCCCTCTTTCATCAGCAGTATCTCTACTCCAAATATTTTTCTTCTTAACAACACCCTTTCCTTGGGCGTTTTTCTTCTAAAACCACAGTATTATTTCTTTGAGAACAAAAGCCCTTAGCTTCTCTGGGCAGGATTAGTAAAGATGCAGCTTAAATTATCAAAAGTGCTATCTTATTAGTACAGCTAATACCAGTTTCCCTACTCAACTATACTACAAGATAACTTTCATTACCGTTGTAAGTCCACACTGAAGTTTTTGGGGATCCATGTATGTAAATTAATATGCAGTTTGGGTCTGTTCTTGTTTTACTCTTTCAGCCATAGCTATGCTAACACAGTGCTGCTGATCAACCCATATTTCATATGTCATGTTTAGCATGGCCTTGCTACTCTATCCTGTTAATGATTTTTTTTTTTAAATTTCCTGTTTGCCAGGAGCACGCAGAGCCTGGCTCTCTAGCCTTCCCTGCAGTGTAAAGTGAGGCCCTTTCCCTTCCACGTCCATGTGCTCTAAAAGTAACCTTTTGCAATATTTAAAGCAAAGGTCTCAGAGAACAGACCACAGGCTCCTCACCAGCTCTAATTAATCCCTGGAGTGGATCACATCCTGCGCAATTACAAGATGATACAACTGAAGACCACACCTGGCGAGTACAAAGGAGCCTCATTTAAGATCGAATGAGCAATGGAAAGGTGGTGGGTGTCTTTTATGATATCCAGCACGGGGGGGGAATGTGGACAACTCTGCCAGTGGGTTTTCCAGCTGTACCTTTAGGACTAACTTAAATTCTTTTCCTTTGTATGTCTGTAGATCTGGTCTATATTTGAGACATCATGTCAGTTCCCTTTGATGCCCAAGCTCTAAAGAGCTTCAACTCTACAGCAAACTGCAGGGTGTAACAGAGACATAGTCTTAATCAGTGCCTGCTGCCCAGCTTTCTCAGCAACTCGGTTGTATGTGGTTTCACCCCGTAGGTGATGTCTCAACACAACTGAAGCTTCACCTGCTCTGTTGCAGGCAGCTCTGTTAGTTTCTAGCTCTACATGCTGTCAAGCACATTTCTATCTGCTTTTCCCTTTCTGTCTCCCTGTGCTGGATTTCAAAGTGGATGCTTGTGGGAACAGAAGCCTTGAGAAGGATGAACCCAGAGCAACGGGTTCCCTGCAGAAATCAGAGGCAAAGGTTAAAGAAAAGGTAAGCTACAGATCATACCTTGTTAAGCCATAGTGTATTCAGGTTTTAAAAAGACTGGTTTTGATGTGGGATGTAGTTTAAAGGTTGACTTGCTAGGCCACAGGGCTTCCAAGCAATAAGAGCTGCAGTTGAATTTGAGCTGTACGTGCCATGAGAACCTCCCCACCACTTCCAGTTTTCTGAAGCTGGATAAATCCTCTCAGAACTCTGTGTTTGCAGAGGCTTTTGGCTTGGCACAAAGATTTAACTGTGCCCCTGTAAGTTTTATCTTCTGTTTGTTTGTGCAATATTTTAAATGGCTTCGACTTTGTGACTTTCAGGTGCCTGAAGTGCTGCAGCAGATGGACACAATGATATTTTTATTAGAAAGTCTTGCCAATTTGGGTTTTAATTCAGACTTTTCCAGTGCTGATCTGTGGTCCAGTGACTGAAATGTATGTCCAGTGCATTTTCTTTTATATGGGTGAAAACAAGAGGACAAATCCCACACTTAATGTTTGGGTCCAAACTGGGCCTTTGAGAGCCCACAGTAACATCCCTCTAGAAACATAACTCCTATGTAAGAGCATACTATGTGCCCACCAGTGTGCCTGCTTCATAAAGGATATGAACACCCAAGCTTTACAATCTACCTCTTTGCTTGCAGGTCACTATACCATGAGCCTTGCTATATCATCAATATAAAGTTCCCCACCCTCAGTCCTGAAGCCTGTAAAGTGGGCGCTGGACCAGGCATTGTACAGGGACCTACACTGTTCCCTTATTGACCCAGTATAAATGGCGAATAAATGCTAAGCAGTTTGAAGCTGTAATACTGGGTTTATGCATGCTTTGTTCGCTAGAAATACTCTCCTTAAGCAGGCAGGATCCCAGGCTGGCCTGATACCACAGCACCCTGGTTGCCAGAGTGTTTGAGCTGAGGGAGAAGAAACCCAGCGCTGGATGACTTGAGCTGGATGACAAGCTACCTTGATTAATTTTGAAGAGATTCAGGCTAAATTGTTTCCAGTCCTGCCTCACAGCTTCAAGGAGATATCCTGGGCCTCCACGTTTATTCAGGCCTCACTTTGGCTTCTACATTTAAAAAAGTTTGCTGAGCTAATACTGTTACTTTACCTAGGCTAGCAAGTCCCTTTTCATGTAAGCAAGGGATTAATCAAAGAGTTATCTCGTTAGCATAGCTGCTACTAGTTTTCCAAACAAAATGAGTTGCACCAATTAAAGTACTTTTCGGGCTAATATAACCTCAAAAATTACAAAGTTCCCCAGCCTCACTACATTTATTTGGTATATTATTTGTCCGCATCCCCACCAGTACCATAACAGTTATAAACATGTCAATGGTAGACCCAGACTTCAGGCAAGTCTTGCTGCATTTAGCACAATGCCTGCAAATTCTCTGCAAATTCTTCCCGTTCATTATGGCAGATACTGTGCTGAAGGGAAGAATAGCAAACCAGGAGAGCACATTAAGATTCATCTCTTTGTGTTTAGCCAGGTACCATAAAGCATCCTTTTTTTTTTTTTTTTTAGCTGCTAGCTAATACTCTCACATAATCAGGTAACTTGGTAAATTTTTCATGGGTGATAGTAAATCATGCTTTGCATTTCTTCAATTTTTTTTTTCCTTTTGGCAAACAGTTGCTTAATAGCAACTTTTTACAAGGCAGCACTCATCTTTTTAGCACAGGTTAACATTTCACAAATACAGAAGTGCAGAGATTCTCCTCTAAAATTTCTACCTGAAAGACAGCAATTTAAAATCATTCAACTAAAGACAATAGCAAGTCTAAGACTAAGGCTAAGGGAACAACGGGAAATAAATTAAACAGCATGGTCAGTGTATTCCTCAGCATTGTTGTACAATGTAACAGTGTAGTAGTAACCCTGGCCCTGGCATTTGTCAGTGTTCTTGTTGCTTTGTCCCATATTCCGTGGCAGTATTTGCTAGTAATGCATTACAGAATTTACAATCCCAAGGCATGGAAACACTTTTTTTAGCTCCCGACATTATAGACATATCTTGAATCAATAGAGCTGGCCACTTACTGTGATAATCGGAAATACTGTGGAAGGTAATTGCTTCACAGCAAATGACTTTACATAATTTGATAATCGCTAGGTCCCAGCCATTATTCTTGCTGTTAATCCATTGTGATTTATTGTCCATTTCTACTCTATTTATCATCATATTATTGTTCCAAGGTTCTTCTTGATCTTTGGTTCTCAGAGCCCAGCTGCACATTTCATTGCTGGCAGTTTAAAAAAAAATAATTAGATTAAATATCAGTTGAAACGCTGTGCCCAAAGAATATGTTTCACTTGTACTGTGTCTGGAGGGTTTCCTGGGCAGTCCTCAGTTATCCTTCCATTTTTCAGTCCTCGTGGTAACTTAAAGGGACTATGTTGGTATAACTCCCCTCTCCAGGGTAATAATGATTAGATTTTACTTCACTTCCAAGTCTGGCTACAAATACATAGCACTGCGCCTCTTCATTGTGCAGCTGACATTTATTGAACATGTGTCAGAATGTTTTGCAAATATACTATTATTCAGTACTTGTGTTTTCCGTGCTTCTTGGCTTTTAAGGGTTGTCAGATTCAACTGCTTTTGGACAGTAGATAAAGACAGTGCTAGCTGACCTGCATTTCCTTCCACTCTGTTTTAACATTTTAATGCTGTTAATATTTCCCAAGTGAGAGTTACCCCTTGGAGATGCAGGCAAGAGCCCTCAGGTCCTGCTGCAGGTGCGGAGAGGGAAGAGTGGCCACAGAGCAGGTTCCTACACAGCTTGCCCAGAGCTGCAGAGCTGGAAGTGGGCTCTATGCACACCCCTGGGGAGCAGGCAGGACAGCCCCAAAATGACTCTTTGCCTGGGGCTTTCTGCCCAGAATTCCTGCGACATACTTTCACAACTGTCATAGCTGTGTACAAAATAAGATTGCGTGAACAGGGAGGAGTGAGGGCTTCCCTGTGCCAAGGAGGCACGGATCAGTACCAGCACCTTGAATAATGCTCTTTTTTTGCCCCAAAGGCTACAGTGCTTTTGTTGGATTGTTTCACAGGCAGGAGGTGCAGATGACAGCAACAGTGCTAAGTAACCTCTGATGAGCCTCCTCCTATTTGCCTCTAAATAGAGCTGAAATATCTGGAGCTGAGCTACCTAAAGCCTCAGAACAGAAGGAGGCAGCATTCCCATCAGGTTGGTCTAAATGACCCTCAAAGCCGTAGGATGACACTCTCCACTGATACCAAAGCACAAGTGCCATTCTAGCCTGTGAGTGACTTGAGTAGTGAGGATCATTCACCATCCCATATGGTGATGTGGTAGCTAGACTACTAGCTAGGTTACTTAGTCAGTGGGTTACCTCTAAAGTTACAGGAGGAAAAAGAATCTTCTCTCTCATGCCTTCAGAATGGCAAGAGGTTCGCCCAACCGGCACTTCATTTCCCTTTCTAGTGAATGCAGTTTTCCTTGTGTTATGCACAGACTCCTGGCCTATGTTTGGGAACATGTGGACATTAAAGATGCCCAGAAAGATAGGTAAAGCCTAAAACTGTAGGCATTTGTTTTGACAGAGATTCTATCTGCCTAAATAAGACCTTTGTTTCAGCTGACAATCCAGCAGAAGGCTTGCTTGTGCTTTACACGCTTGACAGTTTTTGTGGCTAAACCCCATTTTACATGGTAGCAATACATCATCAGGAGAGTACTGAGCTTTCTTCCTTGACCTTCTGTACTTCCTCTTCCCATTTTTATACATAATTTCAAATGTTGCTGCTGGTTATGTTCCATTTATATTCATTCTGTTCCTCACGTCACTGTTGTCGCTCATACTGGCTAACTGAATCTGAGAATCAAGATTTTTCTTTTTCAATGAAAGTATATTTTAAGCCTCCTTATCTATCACTTATTAATTGGAATTTCAGCATTACCTGCAACACACAGTTTCTTTTTCTGTCTTTACTCATTGCATGATATATGCAAGTTGCAAGCTACTGCTCAAGAAGGGATTTTCCTACAGTGCAGCCAATGATAATTTGTGACTTCTGTGGATTTTGGGTAAAGCCCATAACTCTTTCTGGTAAAACTGTGACATAACGATCACCAACAGTGATGGAGTTGCATGCACAGCCTCAGATGCCCCTATGGCTTTGCTTTCTATCCCTTTTTGAAGCAAATGGTGCCACAGCCATGGTGTCACCACTTTCTGGTAGGATGGGCAGAATTTCCCCTCTCCTCCTCCCCTCATTCTTAAGCCAGAGACATGAAGCTGCTGGAAGGACTCTTCCTCCAGGCCTGCCTGCCAAGAGCCAGTCTTGTCACCACTTCTTGTCTGCAAGCTTGATACAACTGCCTGTTTGCTTGAGGTATGAGAGCCTAAAGGTGACAGTTTCATTACCCAGAGACTTCCAACTGACAGGCAAGTCTGTCACTAAATGTAGCATTTTATATCCTCTGCACAGTCATTCATTTTGCCATAAACGTACCATTAAGCAGGCTGTTAAAAATGCGCTTCACTTATGTTATTATACACAGAAGATTTATTGCTGTACATACCAGAGACCTTTATGGAGCAGTGAACACTATCATTGTCCTTGTGGACACAACCTGAAGGGTCAGTGAGTCTCCACAGAGGACCCTGTAGGAAACAGGATCTCTGTCAGCTATGCTCAAACAGATCTGTTTCCTCAAGGCTCCATTATGTGAAAGAGGAACATCCTCCTTGAATGTGTGTACCCTCCCTCCTTCTCCAACCCCCATTTCATTTGTCCCCCTTCTAGGTGGTGAGCAGGCTTGGCCTGCGTTGTGCCACTAGTGTAAGAGCTCATCCCACTTCTAGCAGACCTGAGTTTGTTACTAAGCACTCTTCCCTGTTGGACTTACACTCTCTAGGTGAGTAAAGCACAAAGTTTAAAATCACCGTGCCCAAAGTTTGGGACACCATGCACAAAGTTTAAAATCACCAAGGTTTGACCATAAGAGTTTGACCCGGCTGACATACACCTCAGAGGAGTCTGGCTTTTAGGGCTGTAACTACATGAATACAGTTGACAGGAAAGAAAATTCTGGAAATCTATGGGAAAATGAACATCTGGTCTTGTGAAGGACTACCCTGGACTAGACCCAGGTAAAACTTCCCAGGTTAAACCTGATTTATCTCACTGAAAGGTATTATATTATGTGGGCATTACTTTTGATTTTCTTGGAGACAGCTGGGGTTTTCCCAAGATAACCCACTCATGGCCAAATGACAAGAGTTATATTTAGTGTTATACTGAAAGTGAACAGGCAGCAATATTCCTTTAGAGCATGTTATATTATGACTGAATTACATCAGTAACAGTTTGCTAAATCTAAAACTAAAATATATTTTGCTGGGGCTTGTCAAGAGAGCTGTTACCCAGGATATGATTTGCACAGTGACCCCTGAAACAACCTGAGCTATGCGACTATCTAGCATGTATAGCTTTGGCCTGTATTTTTTAACAAAGCTTTAATTTTCTTCATGTTTTCTGAGTGCCAAGATCTTGATAGTTCTGCAGAGCAGTAACTTGGCACGCCAAATGAAAGTGGACCTGAGGAATCCTCTTGCTGATCAATAGTGTTGTGAGGACTCATAAGCTCTGGTAGGTCAAACCTGAAGGTGCCCCTTTGGGTGCTGCATGAAGAAGCACTGAACTTATGCACCTGCTGCAGATCCTGGGCACATCCCATGCTCTTTGGCATGACACTTTTCTTGTAACTCTTTGCAAACTGCCCTGCAAGGCCCTTCTAGTATCATCTCCTCCACCACTCTGACTTACCATACCATACACATGGAGTGATGCAAGGGTGGGCAATATCCACTAAGTTCTTACAGCAATACAGGGGAAAAAGGACCTCCCCCATACCAGCAAATAGCTAGATGTCTAGAGTAGCAGCCTTCCAGCGCCGTGACCCCAAAACCTGAATGCATTTGTGTCGACCTGCATGTAAGCTACAGAGGGCATCCACCTCAGAGGTTCAGTGTAAATCAGATTCTGTACAGATCAGAAGGCTCCAGATTTGCCGTATAGGACAAGATCTTATCTCAGGCATTCACAGGCATGTGGTACAGGTATGTACAGGAACATGTCTGCTTGCAGTACAGCTTTGGTATGGCATAGTTCCTTCTCACCACCCAGTTCTGGGTAATGCTCCCAGGGGTGCTCAAAGAGGTTTTATTATTTTTTAAGCACAGAAGACTTTGGCCAAAGAGACCACAGTGTGAGCGCATTACAGATACCTCCATACAAGAGTGAGTGAATACGCAGCAAGGAGTGGGCGCCCTGCGGCAGTAACGCTGGCTGGGCTGGCAGCGACGGGGAGCTGGCAGCAGGCTGGCAGGCAGCGTGCAGCCTTGGCAGGCATGAGGACAACAGAGTGGGCAGAAAAACAGTCTGTGAGGGCTGTCCCAACTGGTCCCTTTCTGCCTTGACCACTTGCTTGGCAGACTGTTCAAGCCACGGCCTGTGTCCCTGGAAGCCCACCTGAAAGGATGCAGTACCAGCCTTGCTACCTGCTTTCAAAAGCTAACTGTGCAGGAATGAAGGCTCAGGGGACCGAGGCTTTGCAGGGACTAAGACTGAGAGGTAGCCAAGGATGGCCCCTGGTGGGAGGCAGGGACTGCTGAGTGGATGGGGCAAGGCTGGTCATGGACCGCGATGTGTCCTGCTTTGTTTGTCCCTGAGACATGACCTTGTCATCCTACCACAGTCTGCCCTGAGCTGTGTTTCTGATGTGCGCTCGCAGCCCCAGCTGGGGAGTGCCCAGCCTGGGAGCCACATAGCTCCACATGGGTGGCATGGGACTCATCCAGCATCGCAGCTTGGGGCTGGTGGGGCTGGAGGACAGGGCCATGGGGTAAACACATGGGCTGGAGCAGCAGGAGTAGCTAGGGTCCGCATACCACAGCAAAGCATTTGTAGGCAAGTAAAGAGCCCTTCTGTTGGGGCTTCCTTTGCCTGTGCACTTGCGAATGCTGGTTCACAGCTGTGCTGGTGCCTGTACAAAAATAAGGGGCAAGCCAGGCCTGCCTCCCATGCTGGGCAGGGAATGGGAAGAGTGGGGGAAACTGCTGAGCAGGCACAAGCCTCAGCACGTATGGTAGATGCAGAGGAACAAAATGGTATTAAGCCTATATAAGCACATGGTGCTCATCATCTAGGGGAACTAGCTGGTTGGGGTTGACACCAAGCACTAACACAGCCCAAATCTGTCTAGCAGCCATCTGTCAGGAAACCAACATTTTGAAGCTCAGCTATCAATGATGGAGTTCTTAAGCAAGGAAAGGCATATAGGGTTTGATGGCCATGGAGGAGGCATGAGCTACAGATGTTGCAGATAAGCTACAGCGTGTTGCGGACCGAACAATATTTTGCCTATCAGGACTGAGGTAAACTTCAGGGGGGACCACATCTTATAGCTTTTCCATGATGACTTTGGTGTGAGGTTCTGCTGCGATGCACTGGAGGTGCACTGGAAGCCCCGCTCAGTGCCCACACCGTATTGTTAGTGTACCCTGTTGCTAGTTGAAGTAACGAGGTTTTGTCTGGGTGAGAGCCCAGCTTCCTGCCTGTGCCATGAAGAGCAATAGGTGTACTGCAGCACCTAAAAATAGTGACCTTCAAGTGATCTTAAAGGTCAAGACCATGTAGACTGTCAGAAAGCTGAGCCTCAAAGGCACTGCAGCAGGAGGGTTGTGGCGGTGCTATAAACAGGCTGAGTCCAGCCCTCTGCTATCATAGCAACCATGTCATGTAAGTCCCTGCACAAATTCAGCAAGCTTACTCCTAAATTAGCTAGATTTCTGTTCCCACCCTTCTGTTGTAAAAGGCTGTTGTAAAATATGTTAAATGTCATGCACCCTAACAAACAAACAAACAAACCCAAACAAACTCGACTTTCAGCAGGAAATTCTGTGTATCTCCCACGGTTTGCTGAACGTAACGTTTAGAAGGACTACACCTCCAGCATCCTGCCTGCCCAAGGAAATATGTCATTTGCAAGGAGCTACAGGGAGGATCATTATCACAGAAAGTTTCCCTGTTGGCTTCACTCCAAGGCTTTAAAACTGAGCTCTTCATTTAGATCAATGACCCTCTGTAGAAACACACACTTGGCTTGCAAGGTAGCAGACTTCAGGAGAAGCAATGGGCAGGGTGCTCAGCAGCTGACCCTGTAACTGCAGTACAGCTGTCTCAGACCTTGCTGCTTGGCTGCTTCCAGCTCACCAAAGACAAACCTGGACCTGGATCTGCAATCAGAAGCCACCAGTTCCAGAGCTAAGATGCTGCTTAGCAGTGGATTGGTGACTTCCCAGCCATGTCTGCTATGGGACCCTGCTCCACCTGGATTCCTGTACATGAAGGGTCAGATACAACAGCAACAGCTGATGCAGCAGGAGCCAGCTTTCTGACATGCTCCTATTATATGACTATTTTGTTTCAGTCAGCCAATATTCAATGGCACTGTGGGTTTATTTCTAGCAAGAGGAGAAAATTATTATATGAGTAAGGTTATTCTTGGTTGTTCAGTCCTGTTTGTTTACAGGGAAGGGCATGCATGCCTATGTCCCTAAAACAACCTGGAAATGAACATTGAACAGTTGTGTTGCTCACTCTTTCCAAGACTCCTTTTCCTCTCAGCTCTGCTTACCCAAATTTTCTGTCTCCAGGAGATCTGTCCCAGGGCAACTCTCTCCATTACTTTTTCTTATTTTTCCTGGCTTCCAGCCTCTAATATGCTTCCAACAGCCAACCTGCTTTCCTCAGCATTTGCAACTCATTCCATCAGGCTGGGTTTTAGTTCCTCATACTCTTTCATGCCATGTATTATGTAAGTTCCTACTCTTTCTAGCTATCACGGCTTCAAAGGCTGTTTTTCTCTTTCCATTTAACTTGGAGAAACCCTACACAGATTACCCACTGTTCTTAATGAGGTCGCTGGCTTTTGTCTATAGAAGGCTATTTGATTTCAGATTGAAATAGCCCCTATTAAAGTAGTAAGATACACTTTTAATCACTCATGTGAATGGTAACGTAAGGGCCAGATCCAACAGGACTCAGGAGAAAGTTTACAGTGGAAAGTTATTGTGAAATAAGCAGAAGTATGTATCACTGCACATGAATTATTCTGTACTTCCTCCTGCATTGTTCTTACCAAACATGCAGTGAGTTCAAAGAGGTTCCTTCAGTTTTGAAACTCCAAGTGCTAAAATTATATTCATTGCAACCTGCTCCACCTCCATAGCTCCACCTCCATAGCCCCACCTCCATAGCCCCACCTAAGCCAGGAAATTCCTAATTTCAGGAGTTGCTTCCATTTCCTTTCCTACTTCATCCTGTCGCAAACACCTGAAGTGCTGCTTCAGAGCATGCCATGGCGTAGCTCTGCCTTGACAGTGGAGAGCAACTCAGCATCTACCTAACGCTGAAGTGCCTGAGTTTGAGAAACCAGGTTCTTCACACCCATACCTGCGCAAGGGACACCATCTGCTCTGAGCATGCCTCACGCCCACAGGGTGGGCTCTGTAAAAAGGCATTCCCGCTCCCTCTCACAGAGCACATTTCTCTGTGCTGAAAATGATAGCTGGGCCAGGGAGAGGAGGAGCGACCTGCCAGGCTAGGCAATAGGAGCACTTTCAGACCCAAGTTGCCTATGTAACTCTGATTCTCTGAGCTAAACAGAAGCATTTAGTTATGTAGCATGTTGATACTGCTGATTATATAAAGGTATCTAATAAAGGCCTGACTGTACTGATGCAAGGCAGCTGGGATTTGCCAGAAATCTGCTCTCCCATGGAATCCTGTATTAACAGATTGCTGGGAGAGTTCAAAGTGTCAGTGATTATGCAGCTAAGGGGAAGTGAAGCAGACCCATATTAAACTTTTTAAGATGTTTTTCTTACCAATCAATAAAGTGCTGATTCTCACTGTCTTTTCCATAGCCAGGAGACTTGTTATTCACTACCTGTCAGCTATCTGCTAATATTTGATTTGCATTTTACAGAGATAGATTTTTTGTGTGTGTGCAGCCATTTGATGATTTCTGAAGAGGCAGCTGAATGCTGGTGAAGGTGAGAGCTAGCTGTAGGCCAATGGTAAATGGGAAGCAGAAAGAAATTTCAGTCCAAGCAGCCTGCAGTGACCTGAGAAAAGGGCTCTGCCTACATCACGAGTAATGCAGCATAATAGGAGCAGATCGGCAGAGTGAAACAGTTCATGCTGAAAACCTGACATTTACATTAGGTGCCTTTTAGGGGGGTTAGTTAAGATTGTCTTGTCTGGTCCAATGGACTGAACACGCACTTGTGGTTCGAGCACATCAGACATGCTCCTGGAGCTCATCTTATGGTTTAATTTAATCTGAAAGGAGTCTAGTTTACAGACTCCAAGCACGCTACACCAGATGCAGTAAGTGGGGACAACTGGACAATTTGTTTCAAAAGCACATTCCTCAACTAAAACACTAATGTAGATAAGGCGAAAGACTGCTTGAAATAAATAGATTAAATTTAGACTAAATGAAGCAAAGTTTGCCCTGTGCAATGCGTAGGAACAATGAAGCTGCAGGTTCACAATAAATTGCAGCTGACAAAAAAACCCCAATGAGTATGCAGTTTCTTTGTCTTTCTGCATCCCTCTACTTCTTTCCTGGTACACCACAAAGGAAGCTTGGGTGCTTAGCTCTGCATTCTGGATCTCACTAAAGAAGCCAGCCATCTAGAAGTTAGATATTGCAATGCAATCTTGCAGCATCTAATAATAAGTATTTTTGGTTTAAATTAAATATTACCCACCTCATATTTTAAACAGGGGAGAGCCAGATTTTGCTTTCAGTTACTCTGAATGCATACTAGAGCAAGATTTATTCTATAAATATTTAAATAAACCATATTCATTAAATTAGTTTTCCTCCCACTCTTTCTGTTTACTTCTATTTGATATCAAAAGTTCCATTATGGATTCAGCTCAGTTTTTCCCTGGAGGCTGTAGCCACAACAATATTGTTTGATGTAAATAGGTTGTGGTGACTAAATTTTTTACTCCAGTAAGCATATTGCTTGGAACATGCTGCTCACTCCCGTGGTCCAAAAAACTGTGAAGGGATGACTCATACCTGACAACTGCTACTGATCTCATTTCCCTTACTCAAACTCCACAGTTTATGTACAGTTCTATTTTGAATAGTAGGGTGTGTGAATGTGTCTCCAGCCTTTCTTTATTCAGCCTTAGGAGCAAAGAAGGGACTTTCTTTCCTTTCTTTCAGTGGACTAGTTTTCATCTCACTAATGTTGAGTCCATTTACAAGAACATAATGGAAGTTTTAACTTCAGTTTATCCCACAGCAACTACATGTGGTAATTTCAGAATACTTTCTGAGCATTTTTGAGGTCGATGGCCAGGTGGACACGCAGTAGCCTAGATTTTAAGGAGTTACTTACACGTATGCATTTCCCACTCTGAGCTGGTTGCCTCTGTGCATAAAGATCTGCATGCACGTGACATGCTTCCTTCCTGGGATATAAGATTACTGTTGTGGTCTTACCCTGCTAAAATCAGCCACAAAGGTTTTATGCTGCAATAATCCTCCTCTGGTCATGTTTATTTTCGTGGTTCTCCCGTTGCCTTCCCACATGGCTTCTGCGCTGTGCGTGACCAGCTGACATGTTGGCCTGTGTGTAGTCCTGCTCCAGGGTGACTGCGACTGAAGTCACGGCACTGTGCCAACGTCAGCACAAATGCTGACACAAATGCAAGTGCACGCTCCTGCCTCAGGAATGAGCACACTGAACCTCGCCTTCTCCCTTGCCCTGTATTTCTGCTTTGTATTTCCACCTGGAGCCACTCAGAGGGCCTCAGAACAGGAGGTGATGCAGGGACCTACATGATCCCAATTACAGAGGCTGGTATTTTTGAGAGAAGCAATAAAGAGACTTGCCAAGCAAGACTGGGCTCCCATGTGGTGCCCTGATAACCCAAGGCTATGAAGATGACTTGGAAACCTGAAGAGAAAACTATTTATGGTTGAGCTCATATTATGCGCTAGACTGGATTTATTGACGTGAGTCACACACACTAATCCTCACCTCAAGCCTTCCATTTAGCACTGAGCATTTACTTTTCAGTCTCCACTGTCATCCTATAGCTAAGCAGCTATTTTCTATCAAGATTTCAGTAAAATCTTTAGCAAAAGCTTTCATCATCCAAGTTAAGAGAAGGTAAACAGGTTCTCTTAGAATAAGATACCGTTAGCTGGTGCTCCTTATCCCACATTGTTCACCATGCTAGCAAAGTCAGCCATTAGGGGAAAGAAATGAGCATTCATGCATTTTCCAGGCAAGCCGCATTAATATTATTAAATCCACAACAGGACTAACTAGGCTTTGGTGGAAAGTACCAGTTTTTATCAGTGAAGTCCAGGGTTTTGTACAGGAGGTAATTCATCAATATACGGTCTCAACAAGCTATTCCACACAAGCAACACCATAAATAACCTCATGAGGTGGTCACAGACCTTATTTATGCAATGACATTTGTCATTTCATTGAATCATAGAATAGTTTGGGTTGGAAGGGACCTTTAAAGGTCATCTAGTCCAACCCCCCTGCAATGAGCAGGGACATCTTCCACTAGACCAGGTTGCTCAGAGCCCCATCCAACCTGACCTTGAATGTTTCCAGGGATGGGGCATCTACCACCTCTCTGGGGAACCTGTTCCAGTGTTTCACCACCCTCTTTGTAAAAAATTCCTTCCTTATATCTATCTAGTCTGAATCTACCCTCTTTTAGTTTAAAACCATTACCCCTTGTCCTATCACAACAGGCCCTACTAAAAAGTCTGTCCCCATCTTTCTCATAATCCATTCATCCCCCAGCCTGTATTGATACTGAGGGTTGCCCTCAACCCAGGTGCAGGACCTTGCACTTGGCCTTGTTGAACCTCATGAGGTTCACATGGGCCCACTTCTCCAGCTTGTCCAGGTCCCTCTGAATGGCATCCTGTTCCTCAGGCGTGTCAATTTATTGCATAACTCTCCATTACAGTAGCTCCAAGAGTTGATCTACCACCATAAGTTTATCAGTAGCAGTTGGCACTTCCACATTTCCACATAGTAGGGACCACACACTTCTGATCACGGATGTCTCATGTTATGTGCTGACCCTGTGGCATTCATGCAGGTTTGCAGAGAAATGGTGCTGTCACTGCCTATCATACCAAGTCTTCACCAGAACCATGTCTCACCACATCTGTCTTCTTCTACTTCAAGATTAACTTGGTAGTGAAGCATGCAGAAAGTTGTCAGAAAGGGAACATGGAGGGAACATTCAAAGGAAGGAGGAGATAGGAAAGAGCCACACTGTACTCTGCAGTAGTCCCAAACTGGCATTTGAGGCCAAGATCATCTCCTGTCTATGCTGCTTGGAGACAAACCTATTACTTGGACAGAAGCTAACACAGGCCCAGCTCAGAGGGGGTGGAAAAAAAGAATATTTTTCCAAAATCTAAGTGTATATCCATTTGAAGGGCGTCCTAGGTTGGGAACACTGGTTACAGCTGTACTAGGAAATTAAACATGCCAGGAACTGTCTCTTCACATGGAGGCTAGCTGTGCAGGATGACTTACCCCCCATGCTGTTATCTCTTATCCAGATCTTATCCAGATCAGGGTGGCCAGAAGGAAAACGCCTGCTGGGGATTTGTGCCAGTTCCTGATCTGCTCCCAGGAAATCGCTTGGGATAGCATAAACTGGCCCGGGCCAAATCATGCCTGCACCATGCTCCCAGTGTAATGGTGCAGACAGTCATGCTCCAGGGCCCAGACACTACTGTTTTTCTCTTGATCATGTAGCTATTGTGTCCAACAAATTTCCCCCTCACCTGATCTTTTGCAATGCCATTCTGAGCCCAAAATCTGGCAGACAAGTTATGAAGTTTCTTTTAGAAAAGTGTTGGTGTTGCATATCAAAAGAATCATTGTCTGTGTGGGCAGCCCGCAATTGGGTTGCCCTCGTAAGTGTGGCCATAGAGGACTGAGCTACAGGCATCCTATAGCGAGCAATGTGGACATGTAGAGCACACAGCAGTGAGCAAGCTCTGTATCAGCTTGCTCCTTGAGTGTGGACCAGGAAATAAAAAGATAGCCTGAGTGACAATGGGCAAGGCCTTCTGAGGAAAGGGAAAAGGAAAGGAAAAGGAGAAGGAGAAGGAGAAGGAGAAGGAGAAGGAGAAGGAAAAGGAAAAGGAAAAGGAAAAGGAAAAGGAAAAGGAAAAGGAAAAGGAAAAGGAAAAGGAAAAGGAAAAGGAAAAAAGGCAAGACAGAACTGGAAAAGAGAAGAAGTAAAAGAGAAGAAAGAAAAGAAATGAAGAGGCAACAAGGAGAGCCTAAAGAAGACAATGCACTGAAATCTGTGCTACAAACGATATTAAAAAGATTAAAGAGAACTGGCATGAAGTTCAGGCTTTAGACAAATATCTGCGGAGGCTGTGGTGAGAGCTCATTGCAGGAAATGGAGCAGGGGGAAGCCGCATTTTAAAGATTCATGATGCTATTACAAGAGATTTCCCTGTCTCATGATGTTTATTAAATATCCAATTTTAGACTAGTGATAAGGTCAGACATTAGTACCCAGCGCCTATGTTAATATTTAATACTTATTGACCCCCATTCTCATGTTTCAGGGGAACATGCTGGAAACTGTCATAAAAATTACATGGGGATATGGTACATAAATATATGGAAAGACTAGTGGTACTAATTTCTTTGTTGCCTGAAACTAGATTCATTTGCTTCTCATCTGCAGCTTAGCAGGACCTGTAGGATACGACAAATATTTATTCTCAGTGTAGGATGTCGCTGCACGTACAGAAAGGTTGTGGCCGTTTCTCAGTGCTCCCCGGCTGCTGCATCCGCGGTGGTGCCATTCAGCACAGACAAAGAGACGAGCAGGGAGAGCATTCATTTCAGCCAACACCTGCAGTTTACAGCATCGCCTTTTTTCTCCTCAACTACAATACCCCGACGCCAAACAGGGACCTCGTGATCCCCTTCAGACTGTTCTGTAGCCAAAAAAGCGAATGCTATCTGGCAGCACAGCTTCAGTTACCAAAGAATTAATGAATACAGAATCACAGATATCTGATTATTGTTAGATAAATGTGATAGTGCCAAAGTATTATACACATCATCTGTCCCATGCTACTGCCATTCGCTGAAGTTTCTCCCAAAATGTGGGTACTAGATGACCAATCACTGCATCTGCTGATGGTTAAAATCAAAACCTTTTTAAAACGTGTAAAAGGGAGTTCAACGCCTATATTTTAAGGGGAAGGGAGAAGCATACCCAAAGATCAGGCACACCAGCTGGTGATAAGTGGACAGCTTGTGAGTCAAGGCCTCAGTCTGCCACATGTGAAAAAGCTTACAAAGATGAGAGCTTCAAGAAACTACGAAGATGAGAAAAATTAATCATTACAGTATTTATGTCTTTTTACATAGTCTAACCTCAGAAAGACAGAATGAAGTAGAAATAAGTAGTGAGCTTTAGCATGATGAAACGAGCTTGGAGGTGCTACATATATGTCATATATATCATTAATCTGCACAAGGTTATGCACAACAGCTGAGGTGCCAACATTTGCCAGATGACTAATTTTGTAGATAGGTTGACCTCAGATAGGACTAATTTCTGAATGAGCTGGGAGACCTGCATGAATCACAGCATGATGAGAGATGGAAAGGCTAACTCGAACTAATTCCAAAACTGTAATAAAATAAAATGCAAGTATTCAGCTGAATATGGTGCTTGTAATAAAGGCATACTGGTACCTTTTCAAAACAATGTTCTCCCTCTGCAGGACAGATGCCTTGTACACAAGTTGTAGGCACTTCTGGGGTGAGACTGTTTCTTTCCAGTGTTTATTTAGTACAGGATTAAGGGAGGCTATGCTCCATGTTCAAAGCCCCAAATTATTATTATGAGATAGTGCATGACAGAAGGGAGGATGTTTTCCTTGCATACCTTATGCATTTCTCACTATACTTGGACCTGAAGTGGCCGTGCCCAGAAGGGGAATTTTTTTCAGGCACATAGTTTTTCTGCATAATATTAATACTAATAATAGCAAAAATAATTATACCAATTATATAATAATAATACCTTCTAATATATTATAATGATATAATAACAGAATAAATAACGAAATAAAATATACTATAATAGTAATAATATATGTTAATATGTTATAATATATGGTAATTATAATATAACACTTTAATATATGATAATAATAGTAATAATAGTAATACTAATGAGAATAAATATAACAAGAACAACAAAGCAAGAATAGCTTTTCTCTCATCTATGCTGATTCATTCCTCTTTATTGTTCTAGACACAGGACAGCATTGTGTGAGCCCTGTATCCTTATTCTCCCTTCTGCCTTCCAAACTATGGAGCAGGTTGAAGTCAGGTCTTTCAAAATGCAAACGGAGCTTATGGAAATGCTGTTCTTCCTACTGTAGCTCCCCTGCAGGTCCGGGCAGATGCAATGAGATCATGACCAGTAGTCACAAGTACTTACAGTTTGTCTTGGTTTCTTGAGTGCTGTATCATTCATCTCAACACCAGCACCGAAGAACAGATATGGGGTCCCAATTGCATATTGCTAACCAGGAGATGCTACTCATCAGGGAGCATCTCCACATCTCCAGCTTCTGGAGGAAATCTTGGTGGCTGTTTCCAGGATCATTCAGACATAAACAGCAGGTATTCTGGGGTCAGCACTTCCCTGGCTTAGCTGAGCAGCTGCCTGCGTCCTAGCAGTGAGCTCCTGTGCCCTCACACAAGTCAGAGCTGCAAGCTTCTACACACTTGGACACAAGCATGCACAATTGCTCCTACCTTGGAAATCCCCAGTACTTTACAAAATACACGGCCCTGCTGTCTCCAGCCTATGACTTTATAACACCTGTCTCTTTTTTCTTTTTTTTTTTTTTTTTTTTACAGTTATCTGGCTCCTGGAAATAACTGATTAGATGGGAATCTCAGCTTTCATTGAATCATTTTGTCTTTGTCTTCACTACAAAGAGTGTGAAACGTCGTATCAAAGGCTTAAAGAAGTGAGAACAAATAAGCGCAAAAGTTCCTTACATTTTTGAGAGCCTAAATAACAGTTTTGAGGTCTGAATCATTATTTGGGGGTGTTTGAGGTTAGAAATTATGAAACCAACAAACCTTTCAAGTCAAACAAGTTCCGCAGCTGTAGTTACTGAGAAACTTGTGCGGAGCTTACTTTCAGGTTAGGCACATCTGTCTTGAGGCTATGTACATGTAAGTTTGGATGGATGTACAGTTTTTCCTGGAAGGTCGCTTCCATTGAAACCAGTTAGGATCATTTAAGACAGAGCAGGCTTAATCACAATTTTACAATCAGTGTATTTTGTATGGGAGTAGTTACATGTTCTCTCCTTGTATCTGTAGGGAGTGCAGTACTGGTCTAGGGGTGGGGGGGGGTGCACCGGCACAATTTGCATGGCAATGAACCCCCCGCCTGGCTCAGCCACTGGCCATTGTCACCCTCTGAAGGCCTGCAAAGCGCTCGTTGCCTTGCCCATTCCGCGGGGCTCCTCTGCAGGGCTGCCTGCTCCCTGCAGAACGGGAGCGCCCGGTTCCTTTTCTTTCAAGTGAGCGCTGATAGCACCTTGTGGGGTTATTTTTTGCAAGTTAAACGCTTGCAAGAGAAAAAGACAAGGGAAGCTTACCGCTGATAAAAGATAAAACCACCACATATACTTAACTGGGCTAACCTTATCGTGTTATCTCTTAAATTAGCAGAGTTCAATCTAATTAAGTGCTCACATGGAAGAAACCCAAGTTGTGGTGTGACTAATCAGCTTGAAGGCTCTCCTAACCGCAGCGGGGATAGGGAGGGCTCTATTGTGCTGGGGGCTGAGGGAAGACGCAATTCATGCCCCTAGTGGTTTGCGATCTAAAGCCTGGCCTCCTCGCCAAAGGCTGGGCAGGCAGTCGTTTTACAGATGCAGTTTGTACCTTTAAAAGGTAATTTCGCCGGGTTATTGCAACTCTTAAATCAAGATCAGCATATGCTTGTGCCTTTTTTGCTCTTATCAGCTGCATTTACCATGCCAGGGCTGTTGCCTAATACACTTAAACTGATAAGTTATATTACATCTAAGGCAGAAGTTGCTGCAGTAGATAAGGCCTAGGGAATCAAACCGTATCGAGGTTTATACCTCGGTTTATTTATTTATACCTCGAGGTTTATCAGCAACAAAGTAGTTGATAATCTGCTGTTGTGGATTCTTCAAAAATGCCCAAGAACCAGTCAAAAACGTAATGTTAGGAGCAGATTTGTATCCCAAAGCTGTGACCCGGTAGATTCAACAGCCAACAACACCCAGGGGAGCGATGTGTCTAGCATTTGCACCTGATGATTTATTACTTCCCGCTCCATGTAGCTGGATGCCTCTTTTACGCACACTTACAGCAAGGCCAAGGCCTTCATAGAGCTGGATCTCACAGTAAATTGGAATAGATTTATACCTGTACAGATGGATATAGCAAGTCTATTGTATATAGTCACATATTGTGATATCAGGAGAAGCTACCTGTCCATTACTGGTTTTTGATACATTTGTCTAAAAATTAACTGAACCCTCTTGAGCATAGCGCGGGCCTCAGTTACTTGTGCCCAGGTCTGAAGATGGTGTAGATATTGAGGATTAGCATAAACTGTAACAGAGTGTGTCTACAGTAGACCAACATGCATGAGGTACAGCCCGGTGCTGGTGAACATCATCCGCAGTGCAGCACCAGATCTCTGCTGACAGGTTGCTGGCCCTTGCTGTCTGCCCCATGCAGAACACAGCCCCAGGGAGGCTGGGAGCCAGCGCGCTCAGCTGGAAGGAGAGCAAGCTGGGAAGGAGAGCAGGGCAAGCTCTTGTATTTCTCTCCGTTTGCCTGGAGGGGGGGAAGCCTGCAAATGAAAAAGTCAACGGGCTCCTTCATTTGAAGGAACTACAAAAAGAAAAAAAAAAAAAAAAAAGCAGGGTTCATCTCAGCTACTAAGGGAGGGGAAATGGGGGAAGACAAACAAGCATCTGGTCTTCCTGATTATCCTGATTCCATGAATTTAAAACGCTGTGAAATTCAGAGGTGGGAGGGTTTCTCCCAGGGAGCTGTGCAGCATTCCTGGGAACAAAGAACAGCCCAGCACCCAAAGCGGCTCACCTGCAGAACAGCTCAGCTATTCATACCCCTAGGTAGGTGTCCTGGTTTCAGCTGGGATAGCGTTGATTTTCTTTATAGTGGCTGGTGTGGAGCTATGTTTGGATTTGTGCTGAAAACAGCATTGATAATACAGAGATGTTTTAGTTGTTGCTGCACTAGTCAAGGACTTTTCAGCTTCCCATGCTCTGCCAGGTGCAGAAGAAGCTGGGAGGGGACACAGCCAGGACAGCTGATCCAAACTGACCAAAGGGCTATTCCATACCATATGGCGTCATGCCCAGTGTATAAAGCTGGGGGAAGAAGAAGGAAGGGGGAACATTTGGAGTGATGGCGTTTGTCTTCCCAAGTAACCGTTACGCGTGATGGAGCCCTGCTTTCCTGGAGATGGCTGAACACCTGCCTGCCCATGGGAAGGAGTGAATGAATTCCTTGCTTTGCTTTGCTTGCGTGCGTGGCTTTTGCTTTACCTATGAAACTGTCTTTATCTCAGCCCTCGAGTTTTCTTACTTTTGCTCTTCCAATTCTCTCCCCCATCCCAGCGGGGGGGAGTGAGCGAGCGGCTGCATGGTACTTAGTTGCCGGCTGGTGCTAAACCACAACAGTAGGCGAGAAGGTGACAACTCCTTTCTGCCCCTCTCCCCCCTCATTTGGGCTGTCACAGCCCAGAGGTTCAAAGCCCTCTGCCAGCGGTCCAGCCTATAAATCCCCTTCACAACCCCCCTGCCATGACTGGCTGCTGTCCTGTTGACAAGGCTCATGTGTTGTCAGAGAGGATCTTGGTACCTGCAGGTTGCTAAAGGTCCTCAGGGCTCTGAGCACCTCCTGCACTCCAAGGGAGCAGTGTCGCAGCCAAGGGCAGGCCCATTTCCCACGCACAGCCCTACAGAAATGGGCTTCAGCCAGGGGCGCAAAGCTGCCAGAGCTGAACCATACCCATCGGAGCTCTACTGCTGGAGCGTCTGCTGCACATCTCCAGAGGGCTTCACCACCCACGCGGAGCTCCTTGCTGCTGAAGCCAGAGTAGTGCAGGGATAGGGGCATACAGGTATGGGGGTGTTTTAATTTGAGCTGCAGGAGAAAGGGAAGGGGTGCAGCCGGGAGAGAGATGCAGCAGACAGAGCTAGTGACACCTGGTCACAGTTAGAGTCTAACCCCAGCTGCTGCCTCTGCAGAAGACAGCCAGGACCTTTCTCATCACGTATTGAAAGCTGCAAGAAAAAGATATTGCCTCTATTCACAGTGTCCTAATAGCTGCTTCCCAGACCGGGAGTACCTGGGGCCACAGACATCTGTGTCACGGCAGCTGATGGCTTGCAGGAGGCAAGGGAGAGATGGAGGAGGGGATGGGTAGGAGCTGGGCCACCAGCTTCCCTCATTTATTTGTTGCCTCCTTCCCTCGCCCCTCCCGGGTGAGAACAAGGCGTTTATGTACCCGTGGGGCGGGACGGTGTTACCAAATGGTGAGAAAAGCGTTTTGAGTAAGTAGAGGAAAGAGTACACTTGAAAACTGCTGCAGTGGTTACGGCATATATGGACATACACACGCACACACATCTGTTTCTTTCTTCTTCTTTTTAATCTTATCTATGAGACCACACCTCCTCCTAAAAAGAGGAGAGGAAAACAGGATCAAGTAACATATTCAGGAAGGGACCCCATGTTGTGTCAGCTGGAGGACGTATACCCAGACCCCTTTACAGTGGGCACATAATCAGATGGTCTGATACCACCAGTATCTCTGGTACCTTTAAAGCAAAATAGGCCAATGGAATTCTTCACCCTAAATAAGTTACTTGGAGGAGCTGCCTAAGGAATATGTATGCCACCACTCTCTGTTGGGTAAGGACAGAACTGCTCAGCCACGGACTGCCGGCTTCGCTGCCGGCACCCAGCACTGCCGGCACACGGCATCGCCGGCACCCAGCATCGCTGGCACCCAGCATCGCTGGCACCCAGCATCACCGGCTCTGTGTGCTTCCTGGCTCTCAGCACCTGAGAGCCTGGGCAGCCCCTGGGAACCATGTCTCTCCTGCACTAGCAGCTTTTACTGTGTCCCTCTTCACCTGTGGAAAACTGACCATGGACGCAAGCTTACCAACATCCTCCTGCTTTGGGGCACTGACCTTGGGACAAGGCATTATCAGATCCTGATGAACTTTAAAGCAGATGCTGTTGCTGTAGCTGCTCACCACCAAAAGCGCACAGCACTATTCAGATAAAAAGCAAGTCATGAGCGAGCTGCCGTGAAGTTTCAGCCATTTAAACATCTCCCGGTGTTTAAAATAACAATGCAATTCTTTTTAGATTTACCATAGCATGGTTAAAACAACCAGTTATTGCCAGTACTCAATAAATTCACATCCTTTATGTTCTATTTTTAAACAAAAGGAATCATAAGCTGTTGGCACTGGATAGGTCCGCAGTCTTGACAGATTACAATTAAACATGCTGTATAAAGGGAACTGATAACCCAGAGGCAAGCATCAGAAGCAACGGCCTCAGAAATCCTCCACCCCTGGGCTGTCACACATGGCCAGTGAGCACAGACCTGGGGCTCCCGGGCAGGGCTTCCAGCTCACTTCTGTGTTACACGAAAGGCTGCCTTCAGCCATGTGCTCTGTTGGTCTCCTCATTGCCCTCCGTCCTCTAACATCACAGGGACAAGGAGGTCCCCGGTACTTACAACAGTTGCCCACTTATCATGGATGAGCGTTGTTGCCGTCGTGAGGAGCTCTGGTTGCTTCTCAGACCCGTGAAGCTGAGCAGGATCATGCACTGGCAAAGCGGCAAATGTGTTAGAGAGCAAGAAATGGAGACCCTTTGCTGGAGGAAGGCAAGATATCTCACAGTGTGCTGCAGACCAGCTGCTTTGTTTGGCACCAGATAACTTGGAATAAATCCTCAGAAACTGTAGTATCACACAGAAGATTCAAGGGGGAGCAAGAACCTAGATAAATCAGGCTGATGTTAAAGCAGGTTTACGCCCAAAACCAAGCAAATCAAGCACTTGCAGAGAGCCAGGGACTACCTATGCCAGTCTCAGAAAGCCAGGTGTCTTTGGCAGCTGCGGCCTGACTCTGTATCCAGAAACAAGAGCAGTAATACTCAGTGGCATGTATAATGCTGCAAAGCCTGAACTGATTCCTAGGATGAATTATTTCCTCTCCCATCACCAAAAAAGTGACAAAAATTATTGGCCCAGAACACACAGGTAGGTTACTCTCAGTGTAGCTTTACTGAAAAGTAGAAAATAAAACCAAACCCAACAATCATATTATGGGCAAGGAAAAAATACAAGCCTAGTAGGAAAATGTCATGTAATATAAGTGGATTCAACAGAAAGTGGAGATTTACGGTCTAACTTCAGACACACTACTGAAGTTTTCTTTGAAAAGCCTGTTACAGTTAGCTGTGAATGCACGTGGGCTGTTCCCCTGCCCTCCCCAGGGCAGATAAGCAATCAAAACAAACACATTTATTTGAGGGATCTGTTAATCCTCTGCATAAACAACATTTCAGCATGCAAGTTATAGTGGGCTTAGTGTTCCTTGAGCATTGAGAAGCTTAACGCCGCAGTTCAGTTCTTATCCTATGAGCACAACCGCAAAATCCAAGCCATGTTTGCATGTCCTAAGGTTACCCAGCACAGGAGGCAGGGATAAGGGCCAGATTTGGTCTCTCTCTGCACAAAATGCAGTGCACCAGTCCACCAAAATCCCTGCTTGGTGGTAAAAGCGAGAGGGTGGAGGGAGCCCGGTACAGGCTTTGAGGCAGACAAAGGATGTATATTCACTTTTCCTTAGGTTAGCAGGAATATTCATTAGGATCTCTTTCTCCCAAAGCAAAGGAGCTCCTTAGCTTGTTCTTTCAGTGCTCTAAGATGGAGCGGCAGATCCCTGCCTAGCTGCCGGGCAGAGAAGGGTGAAGTCTGGCACAGGGAGAGCACATGCCCTTAGGGGCTCCGGACTGGAGTCAGGGAGGCAAAGCTTTACTGGGGAAAGGTAAGCAGAACCCTTTCAGAAATGCTGCCAAACCTGAAAGCTCAGGGGAACCTCCACAGACCATACCTGCCAGGCACAAGCTGCTGCTCATGCTGGCTGAAGAGTTTGAAAGGTGAATAAAGAGGGTGGCAGTGCTGGGAAGTGAAGGCATCGCCCCGACAGCCTTCCGGCCTTCCAGCCGAACCGGCCACCTCGTCGCCTTGCCGCTACGGACCTTCCTGGCTCCTGCCCTGATCTTCCCTACAGGCACACGGGCTCCTTCTGGACACAGGACTTAACCAGGGAAGAAAAGGTCACTGGCTGAATCTGGGGCCGTCCAGACATGAGCAGGTTTCATCTGGAAGCACATTTCTCTGCACTGGCCCTGACCGTGTCGGTCATTTTTGAACTTTGTGTCAGAGGGGGCTGGTTTTGCAAGTTAAGCTGCAAAGCGCTGGAAGGAAAAGGAGCTGCCAGAATATAGAAGTGCTCTGACATGTGCTCCCCAAATGCAGAGGTTTTAATTCTGAAAGAGGAACTTGGTAAGGGTGGAGGGAAGCTGGGGGAAAGGAAAAAATAGAAGAGTTTTTCCCTATATGCCACACTGTAAGATAGTAAAGCCATTGCCTCGGGTGTTATCCAGAAAGGAGGAGTTCAAATCTGGTAGTCACTCGTGGCCCCGTGAATATGAAGTCCAAAAGCCACCCAGCTTAAGGCCATGTCGCTAGCGATGTTTGCTGCTGGAGAGAGGCTGGAGGGATAGATGGACCCTTTGCTGAAACCACCGGGTACCTTACGTACCACATACCCACTGCAAAACACCTACAGTCTCCGTGAGGGACGATATCACAGAAAAAGCACTGAGCTGAGAAAGGGGAAAGGATGAGCGAAGTGGCCGTGGGAGCTCATCTGCTGGGCTTGTCCTGAGACACATGAATTGCATGTGATGCCCACGAAGGGCTGAATCAGCTTGAAGCAGCTGTGAGGTGAATCTCTTCTCCCCCGAGGGCACACTCCGCCGTGGGGCGGTTCTGGCAATCAAAGGCTGCTCTCTTCTCTTCCCTTGGTTGAGGGTGTTATCATCAGCATCTCAGTAGGGAGTGGATGTTCCTCTGAATAAAAAAGAAGACTTGGCTTTGATCATAGGTCAGGCAACTGTTTTTATTTATCGCTGCCTTCTTAAATGCCATTATCCCAATCACAGCAATGTTCCATGTCATTCCTTTGAATACCTGTGCAGAAAGGCAAATTATTTTCCAAAAGCAGGAATCTGATACAAAGTTTGGGAAAAGATGTAATCAAAAGCTTTTCAGATACTATGTATTTGGCACTGATTAAGAAATTTTATTGATAGCTACCAAAGGTAATCAGTGATAAAAGGTATCTTTATTCCTGTTTTATAAATGAGGTAACTGAGGGATGGAAAAATTAAGCGGCTTGTTCAGGACTGTATAGAAAGCCTTGGCCATGGCTAGGAACAGATACATTACTAACTCCAGTCCCAAACCTTTTTAGTGTCGTTACTACTTTCTTCCTGACAAAAACTCAGCCTCCGTTGAAGATGAGAAAATTCTGTGAGAACAACTCCAGAAAGTTTCCTGTAAGCAGCAGACTAATGAATCCTGCTTTTCCTGTGGATTTGCATCCTGAAAGCCAAACTTCTCATCTTCAGCAGGCTCTCATGATACCAACACCCTTCCCCCCAGCTTCCTCCCACAGCTGCTTGTCTCCCTGGGCCCTGCCGCAGCCCCGGCAGCTCTG
The DNA here is from genome assembly GCF_035582795.1 of Mycteria americana. Taxonomy (NCBI): domain Eukaryota; kingdom Metazoa; phylum Chordata; class Aves; order Ciconiiformes; family Ciconiidae; genus Mycteria; species Mycteria americana. The sequence continues at coordinate 143,229,693 of NC_134366.1, forward strand.
CTGCTGCAGGAGAGCTGCTGGTGACACCCATCCTCCTCTTGGGGAAGGAGGTGACTTTGGGTCTCTCTCTTCTACGCAGTAGCTGACCTTCATGGAAAACTCATAAGGAGTGTAGTCTCTTTGCAAGCCCTTCTTTGCAACGCGGTTGGATGGGTTCAGCGGTAACTGGGAGATCCCAGTTTCTTCAGGCAAGCAGGCGAAAGCACGATCAGGCTTGAGCTAAAGCGCCTGCCACGGCCTGGAGCTGTGGCAAGCACTGCAAATTTTCCCATTCAGCAAACTGCTAAGTGGGGCGTTTGGGAAATAACGTAGTTTATTAGTGCTGACCCTGGTTATCTTCCAGGAAATTGCAGCAGGGATTGACCTCTGTTACGGTACTGCTTCGTGGATGCTCCTCAGCAGCGTGCCAGCTGCCCAGTGCATGTGTCACTGCTGGGAGGCCACAAAGCCATGACTACCCTCGGCCACAGGCTAGTGGCCATGTGGTCAAGAGCCATCTTATCCCAGCACAGCCCCTGGGGCAAGCTTCTAGCTGCTCTGAGGTTTCCTTCTCACATTTGGAGGAGTGGCACTAAAGTACACTGACAACCAGGATTTATTAGAAGTCATTAAAAGGCTGTTAATTGTACAGTTGTTTTCACTGCTCTTCATAGATGTCTTGTTTACTGGCTGAGACAACGATACTGATGAGATAGATACAAAAGGAGAAAAGCAGCCCAGATTTATCAGCCTGCTCTACTGCATTTGCCCCACTCCACTGGATTTTGCCTCACTCTGGATGTGACTAGTCCCAGCAAAAACACATACTTTCTTTAAATTTATTAGTGTTACCTATACTTGCTAAAGGCTTACAGATACTCTGATGTCTTTTTTCCTCGTACATCATTCTACATGGTTAATTATATACCTTAGTCTGGCTGATGCAGGAAGCACAGAGTAGCAAGCCCTGGCTGTTATGAAAGAACCAGGACATTTAAACCCAGTAATACGGCCTGAGCAAGAAGCCTCAGAGTCCATCTTATGGCATCAGCACAGCTGCCCTTCTTAAGGTCTTTCTGTCTACGTCACACTGAAAATAGCACACTCTCTGGTGTAGTCCAATAGTACATACTATGACAGCACTTCAGACATGTTTTCTGAAAAATAAGGAACTCCTTTCCATAGTGAAAATCCACATTTCCTTCTTTTGCACACTTCAGTAATTGCAATAACTGGGGCGGGGGGTGGGGGTGGTGGAAAGTTGATTGCCAAAAGCTTGAAAAACTTTGAAACAGAAAACTGTGACCTGGCACCTGAGAAGCTGGGAACAATGGGGCAAGATCCGTACACAGAAGTCAACTACAAAATGACTATGAGACATTCCTGTGAAATGACCATGGAAAAGGCAAACCATGATCATAGGATGCATCTACTGAGGTACATCCAAGAGACAAAGGGGAATGTGAACACCATACTGCAAGGCCCTTGGTTAGGCATCCTCTGAAATCTTGAATATGACTCTTTTCACCCGTACACACACAGTCTGATTTCATACTAGAACACATAAACAGAGGAACTACCACACCTCTTCAGGCACGGCAGCAGAAACTCCAGCTTCAGGCAAAAGAAACCCATAAACTGTAATTTGTACAGCCTGGCCATGTGAGGCTTTACCTCTTTATAATCTTTTATCTTTTATCTCTTCATAATTTTCTACTCTTTTTCCTTGTTTTCTCATTCGTTCTTTCACTGTTCTCTCTTGTCTCTCCTCCTCCATGCCCTTAGCCCACACCGCTGAGTGCCGTCCCCTCCAGCAAATGGTGCTGCTCTTCAGCTCCCACTCCACCTGGCGTTATTCCCCAGTAGGAAGCAGGACACTTAAATGGCAAAGGGCCCTCCATCATGCAAAGGGACCAGTTTAGAAATGAGATTCAGAGAACAGAAAGTTCAGAGGAGGCCTCTGCTTTGGGCTGAGTGGGATACTTGATGTAGGACAGTGTTGTACAGCCTGGCAGTGCTGCCTGTGCCATTGCACAGCGATAAGGCAGAGACTCAAGGAAGCTGCATCAACTCCTCCTTTGGAGCAAAAAACTTTCTGAGTGAGCATGTGATAGGGTTGCCTATGATAGAAGGGGTTAGATTCAGTGACACAGGTAGGCCCTTCCAGTTGCATGTTTCTTCACTACCTCTCACATATCCTCAGCACCCTCAGATTTGCAGTCTGGGACTTCACCATGGGAAAAATGAAGCCTTCTGTTTAAGAGGTTCTGCCTCCAGTTATTCAGTTATTAAGAACAAAACAAAACACCAAAAACCCCGCCTTGCCGTTGGGCATAGGTTTTTTGGTTTTGTTTTTTTTTTTTTAATGTCTAGATACTTCTCAGATCCTTCTGACAATCTTGATAGCAATCAGCTCATTACTCATCTAGAACTTTAAACATCATTACTAACCTCTTGAATTGCTCCTGCCAGTAGAGCAGAAATCCAAGCCCCAGAATTATGTAGTCATCCTAAACTAGTTAGGAAGGGAAAACTAGTCTGTACCAGACCTCATTTCAAGGTGGAATTCAATAACAGCTCAAAGTTGAAGACACTGTAGCACCTAGACCCACAGAGAACTAAATTGTGGCTGAATACAGTAAAGCTTACCTTACAGGAGATGGCTCTAATCCCTTGCCCCATCATAGCAGCTTCAAGTGATCATGATGGATTCAGCAGGACCCATTAGCTGTCACCTATTTCAAGGGTAATCTCAATATATGTCTTTGAAAGACAGTTCATATAGAATCAACTTCATTGCAAGACTCCCCTTTTAGTTGCTTTGGGTCACTTGTAGTTCCTAGTCATCCACATGTCTATCTTAGCCAGGTGCTTTCCATTAAATGGAAGAACAATGCTGGACTGAGTATCTTCTGTGCGATGGTGACAATAGAGCCCCCACAACGTCCTATCAGCCCCACTGCCTTCCTTTAAATCACAAACAGGCAAGGTAACCACTTACACATCTCAAGCAGATAAACAGTCGTATCCTGGAAAGAGGATGAAACTATTAGCAAACGGCACTCAGTGTTTCACTATAAGAGGTTATTCCAGCACAGCATTTATTAGTGGGTAACTCTTACCTTACCTGAGAATGTCCAGAATGACCCATGAGATTTGCCAGTAACCTCAAGCACACCTTAGACTGGCTTGTTAATGGCTTGCATTCTATCCAGCCCACTGCCCTGGAGCGTCTTCACGTCAGAAATGGATGAACCTAATACGCCTTTCCACTTTGAAAAACAGTCTGTACTAGAAGAAAAATGAGTAGAATAATGTTTCTAATGGCTGTTTCAACATACCATTGTTTGGTTTTTTTCATAAAACTTTTACCAGATGTGGCTTCTTTCTTAGATATTCCTTTCTCACATTTCCTCTTTAGAAACTTAAGTGCCATTTTAGCCACAGTTGGTGGGACAAATACTTGTTTCCATTTCCTTTTCTTTCATAAATACTAACGTTGGTTTGTAATCCGGTTTATTTTTTTTTACAAAGGAAGTGAAAAGAAGCAGGAAGCCCCAGGTGATCTTGAAAGGCATTTCTTTATGATTGTTTCTTTTCCTGAATACCTCATTTCTCCTGTTTATGTACCTTCCTAAGTATTTAACAAAGCAGGCATAAGGTGGTTATTTGGTTTGCTTCATTTTTTTTCAGTTTTATGCTTCCTCCCCATCCACATGAGACATGTGGATAAGACATCACCAAAAAGCCAAACAGATCAGCTTTGGCTTAGGCAGCTTGAGTTCTTCCAAACTGAACAGATACATCATTTTTGCTAAAGCATCTTGTGAACTGAGGTGGTTCTACTGGTTGGGAGTTGAAAGGCAAGTTCTTTACGAGGCTTAGCAAGCGTGGAGAGTACACAGCTTTTCTTTCTCTTTCACCCACTGCATTCATGTACAGAAATCCATTACTTTTGTTCATTCACTGGTCAAAGATTCACTGGATAACAATTTACCGTTGATGAATCTTTAAGCCATTTGCTGCCACTTACTGGATAACTAGACATCCTGCTTCATAAAAAGGGAAAAAAAGAATCAGAAATGGGCTTACGATGAAATTCACAGTAGGCATCGCCTTAAGCCTGTGTTAGCGTAAGAAAAATGTCAAGGGCGAAATGAACATTAAAGTCGTTCCACTCACTGGAGACCGAGTTCTTCGTTAATGAGTTACAACCATAAAATGCTTGTAAACTATACCGCCCTATTTCACCTCCTCCTTCTCTGCGCTGCTCCGTACTGGCTGCGCGAATCTCTTGGGAGTGGGAGCAGGCAATCGGAATATCTAAGTGAAAGGAAATTGAATCCATTTGCAGAAGAGTTAGAGATAAAGTAACACCTACCAGGAAGAGAGAGTACATTTTCCTACCTTTTAAATTTTATTTCCACATT